>NW_020953946.1:1917759-2279299 GCF_900497805.2 Vombatus ursinus | reverse complement strand
GTGTGTGTGTGTGTGTGTGTGTGTGTGTGTGTGTGTGTGTGTGTGTGTGTGTAATCTATACTCTTTCTGTTTATCAGTTCTTTCTCTGGATGCAGATTGCATCTTTCTTCGTGATTCAGTTTAGAATAAGTGAGGCTTTATTCTGTTGTCAAGAAAGTAATTTTTTGTTTTGCTTATGGCTTAGTGCACATGACCTTACCGGTTGGCACATCGGTGACCGGACTTTGAAAATCCTGAATTTTGAGAAGGAAAATGGGGGTTTGCCTGCTGAGGTAAAGTGCATGTGTACTTCTGCCTTTCTCGGCAGAAGGCTTTTTTATGGTGTTTAATTAGAAAACGTCATTGGTACTTTGGATTCCTTGAAAAATGGCCAGGAGAAAACTATTTTGATTCTTAGTTTATCCTGATTAGGGATTCATATTCACCATTGCTTTGAAATTCCGTATTCTTCCAGAATTTTTGTGTTGAACCTTGTTTTTCCCCAAAGGGCATCAAAGACCCTTCCTACTCCTTCAGAATGAGGCTTAGTGAAGGGGTGGTGGTGATGTATATACTTGAGATTGCTGGTTTTTCTCAAAACTTGAACATATACTTTTCTTCCTGACCCTTTCGTGAGATTGAAAAGTAAAACCACTAAGGTGCTCTGTGTGTGCTTTGTGCTCCTCCATTGGTTAGCTTACAGTGTCTCTATTTTTGTTTGGTTTTATTTGAAAATTAAAATTTTTGTTGTTTAAGAGAGTGATGTTCTCCTTTCAGACCCTAATCCCTGCTCTTCAGTGCAGTTACTTTGCTCTCTTGTGGAAGCTGGAATTAGCTACTGAGTCATTAGTAGCTGAAACACCTCCCTCTCAGGTATGCGACTCAGACTGTTGTCCTTTGTTGCTAGAATTCTGTTTGTGTAGAAGATAAAAAATACTCAGAGTTTTGAGGAAGGTCTTATTTTTACAGAATTATTAGATCAAGTGCCTTCATTCCCCAGCAGCTAAACTAGTCTAAGGCTATGAATAAACAAAGAATAATTCTCAAAAGAGGAATGCAAACTATTAACCGTATTAATGAATGCTCTGAGTCTAAAATAGTAAGAAAAGTACCTATCAAAACAACTCTAAGGTCTCACCTCACATACAGAAAATTGGCAGAAATGACAAAAAAAATGGAGAAAATGTGGAAAGATAGAGACATTAATATTACTATGAATAAAATTGTGAATTGGTCCAGCTGCTTTGGAACTCACTTTGAAACTGCTAAGAAGAAAATACGCTTTGACTTGATGATCTCATTACCAGACTTAATATTCCCAAGGTGATTATAGTTAATAGCTCATTTTGTACTAGCAAAAAACTAGAAACAAAGTAGATGCCCATCAGCTGAGGAATTGCTCGACAAGTTGTATTAATATAATAGAATATTACTTTGCTGTAAGAAATAATGACTATAAAGAATAAAATGAAACATAGGAAGACATTGAAATGATACGAAGTGAAGTAAGCAGAACCAGGAAAACAGTATAAATACTGATTAAAAACATAAAAACTGAACATTGTGTATTTACAATTATCAAGACTCATAGGCCTCAATAAGATTGTAGATGTAGAGCTGTAGAGGCCTTGTAGTCCAATGCCCTCATTTTATAGATGAGGACTCAGAGAGGTAAATTGTCCAAGGTCACACTCTTCCAGAGGTGGAATTGAACTCAGGTTCTCTGACTCCAAATCCCTTTCATTTCGCACTGAAATGTTCTGCCTCTTGAAAGAGAGAGATGAAAGTTCATCTTTTTTCCTTTACAGAGGTAGTGGATATAGAACATTTCATAAATCATCTTAATTCATGTGTTTATTAGTTTTGCTGATTTTGTTTTAGTCTTTGTTAAAAGGGATGGTTCTTTGGGTGTGGGAGGGAAGAGGGACATTGGGAGGTGAAGGTAATGTGAAAGTAAGATACTGTTATTTTTTTAAAGGAGATAAGATTGGGAGAAAGAAAAAAGAAAGATGGGTTTCCCCATCTGAAAAATAATGCATGTTAGATTAGATGGGCTCTAAGTTTTCTTCTAGCTCTTTGAGGAAAGCCCTTACCAGAAACATGTGATTTCTAGTCAGTGGTGTTTATTCTAGCAGGAACATTGTGATATCATTGGTTATCTTCATTTCTTACAAACTATACTTTTGGTTAGTGATTAATATTATATATCTTTATAGTGGGGTAAACAGTAATATTTAGTATATTTGTTGCCAAATTAAGCCTATGATTGGCTTTATTTAAAGTTTTTTTTAAAAAGAAAAATTTGAGAAACAGTGGCATATTGTAAAGAATGTTATATCAGAAGGCCCAGGTTCAAATTCTTACTTTTGCTTATTGTCTGTGTGACCTTGAGCAAGTTACTGAATTCACCATGTTGGGCTCCAGTTTCCTCATCTATAAAATGAGGTGTTTGGATCAGGTGATTTGAGATCCTTTTCAGTCCCATGGGTCTGTGATCCTATGTGACCCTGTGACAATACACAAATTTAATTTGTAACCAAAATAATAATCGTATTAAAGGTAGAAGATGAAAGAAGAGGAACAAAATAAAAGCTTCAATGAATTTAGCTATTGAGAATTGTAAAGCCCTCAAAAAGCTCACAATTATTTTGGATTATCATAAGCTTGGATACACATATATGGATTAAGTTAATTTTTTTTAAAGAATGCTTTTTTTTTTGTCAATTACATGTAAAAATTTTTTCAACATTCTTTTTTTTATATTTTTTGACTTCCAGATTCCTTCCCCTCCTTGAGAAGGCAAGCACTTTGATATAGATTATACATGTGCAGTTAGACAAAACATTATTAAGAAAGTTAATTGTGATGTGACTGTGTAGTCATCTCTGAATATACAGTGCCTAATTTATTCAGCAACTTCTTTTTTCCTGCTGTAGCTTTCTTTACAGAACAGAATGGTGTCCCTTAAAAAAATTTATTTACAATACATGTCAGAAGTCTTACAAGTAATAAATTTTAAGAACTGCTTATATTAAACTATACTGGGATTATTTACTTATGGTTTAAAATATTACTGTTTACATCTCACTTATGCCATTGTCAGAGAAGTCAATGTGAGATACACATTCTTCCTTTGAGACATTCTCAATTTCATTTTTTTTTTTTAAAGGCAGTTGGGGTTAAGTGACTTGCCTAGGGTCACACCTCTAGTAAGTGTAAAGTGTTTGGTCTGAGGCCGGATTTGAACTCAGGTCCTCCTGACTTCAGGGCCGGTGCTCTATCCACTGCGCCACCTAACTGCCCCAACATTCTCAATTTCAAAAGTAAATTAATGATGTTGCAGTTATCTTGTTAATTAAGAGGCTTATTATCCTGCTTATGAATTTTTCTAGCCTCTTGTTTCTCTGCTTTCTTTTTCTGCAATTTTATTGCTTATTAATAATGATATTCAGTTTCACTCTTCAAAGGAGGTGAAATTCAGTAAGTTTTGTTACTTGTTAACAGATCTGGTGAAAGAGTTTGTGCATAGAAAATGCTTACTTTATTGCCCAAAAGGAGGATTTTGTTTGTTTCCTATTTCTTGGTTATCTCTACCTGAGATATTTCCATCTTCTTTCAACATTGGCAGTTGGCTGCATTTTCTTGCTTTTTTTTTTCTTTCTCTTCCCAAAGATTTAATTGTATATTCAGTGAAATTCACTATAGGACACTTTTCATAAGGATAAAAGGATCTTTCTCTCTGTTTTACTTTGTTGTTATTGGGTTTTTGCTTTTTTTCCCCAAAGACATCTACTAATAAGGACTCAAGGCCCTGAAAGGAAGGGAGGAATCTGAGAACTCTGGTTTTTCTTTTCCGCTAATGTTAGTAAATTATGTAACTGGGTAAACTAACTAGCATACCTTCTGTTTTTTTCAGTTGCATGAGAGAGAGTAGGGAGAGAATAAGCAGTTTATATAATATAATGCTTACTATGTGCCAGGCATTTTGCAAATATTATCTCATTTAATCCTCACAACAGCCTTGTAAGGTTATTTTACAGTTAAGGAAACTGAGGCAAGCAACGTTTAAGTGACTTCCCTACTAGTAAGTGTTTGAGGCCAAATTTGAACTTAGGTTTTTCTGATTCCTGGCCTAGAATTTTATTATTATGCCACATAGCTGCCTGATGAAAGGCATGATACTTTACATGTTCTTCTTGAACTTAGAATTAGAATTGTAGTGTGACAAAATATGTCATTATAATTTGTTCAGGACTTTTAGGGGAGGAGGGGAATCCTTGGTGATTTTTGTTCCCTTCCAATTCCAGGAACAGGTTTTTGTCCTTGAATGGCTTTAAGATCTTGTTTTGTTATTTTAACATTGTTTGTTTGATGCCCAGTTTGTAGGTCTTTGCAGTTCATGGGTTGCTATAAGAAAATCTGGCAAGCTTAGGTTCATAGTGTTAGGGGGTTTAGAAGTAATTTGTTTTTTGTGAAGACTTGTATGCACTGATGCAAAGTGAACTGAAGAATCAAGAGAAAATTGTGTATGGTGACAACAATGGTAAAGATCAACAGCTTTGAAAGAATTATTAATTCTGATCAGCATAATGACCAGCCAGCATTCTGGCACACTAATGATGAAGCATGTTAGCCACCTCCTGATAGAGAGCCTGAAGTACTCAGAGAAATAGACTTTTTTGAGACATGATCAGTGCAGAAATTTGTTTTGCTTGACTATACATATTTGTAATAGAGTTTTTGAATTCTGATTTTGATGGACGATGAAGGGTAGATGAGAAGAAAGGTGAATTTTTGTTGATAAGGAAAAAAAATTAATTAAAATACAATTAAAAACCAAGTAATTTGTTTTGAAAAGATGTTTCCTAATTTTAAAAAAAACAAACAAAAATATTTTCAGGAAGCTCTTTCGGAGTTGAAGGAACAGATGACATGTTTCCGCTTGATATGTGAATCATACCTCAACCACCATAATAAGGATGTGAATGAAAAGGTTGGTGTAACAATTTATTTCCTGTAGAACTTATTAATTTCATTCACTAAATCAAAAAGGAAAATCTGCACCTTCTTATAATTGTTCACTCTTAAGAATCTCTTTCCCTGTAGTGAATCTCGTCCTCTAATACTAACACTTTGGAATTGAAGGCTTTTGATATAATCTCTCAGGGAGGGAGAAATAGGAAGTGGGGTGGCATTTGTGGTAGATATTTTTTGGGGGTAAAAAGATGGAGGAATGCCTTTAGTAGTGATATTCTTTCTTCAGGACTCTAAAGTGTGTGTATGTGTTTGTGGGCTTATGTTTTTAGGCCTTTATTCTGCTGTGTGACCTGCTGATTGTTTTAAGTCACCAAGGTGTGGATGAGGATGAAGATTTTGCATTGCTTAAGTTTCTTCCTGATCATGATCTTCAGTCAAGAATGATTGAGTTTGTCAAGGATCATGTTTTTGGAGAGAATAGTAAGTATCATGGCCCAAGGTCAGCCTCTTTTTAGTTCTGGAGGGAATAGTTTCAGAGCCTTCATCTATCCAGGGAGAGGTATGGTTTTAAGTGTAAATTAGATTAGGTTGTCTGTGTATATGACTGTTGTATATTTATGTCTTAATCATCATGGTCTTTAGGTCCAATAGGTAACAAAAAATACAGATGTTGAGAATTTAATAGCAATCCCATGTATTTTTAAACTTTCAGTTCCAAAGGAACCTTTGTACTTCATTGTTTAAGTTGCAAATGTATAAGAGGTCATTTTATTGGATATGTTGTTAGCTATTTAGCTTTTTTTTAATAAACAGAAAATTACACTGTATTTTCTGGTTTCTGAGTTGTCAAGTAATATTATTTTTTACCTTTTTGGTCAGATTTGAAAGGGTATAAATAATTCTCTGTGGGCACCAGTCATTGTCATTCTAACCATGGCTTAATATCACCTCCTAAATATTAATCACAATGATCACATCAGATCCAAGTATGTCTCTTTTAGGTCATATTTTCAGACCTGATAGTGATATACCTAATACCTAACCAATCTATTTCTTCTCCTCATGCCTCCTTGTTTTACCCTAGTTCCTTCTTGCTGATCTCAGTTCTTGGCCACTGTGTCTTGCCTCTTCCTTCCTCCTGGCTCCATGAAAATTCTTAATCTGTTACAATTTCCAACTGCTTAGTGTTACCTCAGTTTGAAAGTGTCATAATTAGTGACACACCTAGTATCTTGTTTTTTTTATAAAATGCTTTATATATCCTAGAGGGCAACTAGGTGGCACAGTGTATAGAGCCCTGGGCTTGGAATCAGAAAGACTCATTTTCACAAGTTCCGGTGCGGCTTCAGGCACTTACTAGCTGTGTAACCCTGGGGCAAGTCACTTAACCCTGCTTGCCATAGTTCCTCATCGTAAAATAAGCTGGAGAAGAAAATGGCAAACTACTCTAGTATCTTTGCCAAGAAAACCCCATGTGGGATCACGAAGAGTCAGACATGACTGAAATGACCGAATAACAACAAATAATATATCCTACTGTCATCTTTTAAAATACTAGCATTCTTTTCTGATACTTCCTATTATTACTCTTTTGGAATTCATTGAAATCCTTTTCTCAGGAGATTTGAATTACCTTTGAATTAGATGAAGGAAGTCAGCCTTATTACACAAACCTTTTAGTCAGAGTTGACTAGCTGTCGTTTAGGACTTTTCTGCTTTTAGTGGATTGGGTCTGATTTATTCTTAAGTATTGATTTGATGAAGAGAGGTCAATTGCTATGTTAAGTTCCTCTCCATTCCTCTTTTCCTTTAAACTTAGGTCAGGTATTCATTGAGTCTGTTTTGTGGTCAGTACTGTCCTTTCTCTTCCTCCTTCCACTATTGATAAAGATGCAGAAAATCTTGATTGATTAAGACAGTGGAATTTTCATTTTATAATTTTGTCATTGTCCAAAAGCACTGAATGACTACCAATTGATGCTTAATATCAGGCACTGTAAAGATTATAGAATCATTCTTGCACTTGAGACTTACAGACTCATTTGGAGTATAGGCCAAGCCCACATGAAAATATGTATATAGAAAGATGCTTCAGTATCTATTGACCAGGAACTGTTGTGCTGAGGGGAGAGATATGGGTAGATTGAGTATGTTAGAAGTTCAATTTGCCCACATTTATACAGTGTAAGTGGACAGCAAGTTATACACCAAAGAGAACAAACTGAATTCTTTTCCTAGATTTGCCTGAAGAGATGAATAGAGAGGAAGCTCATAGACTGGATTCCATATACAGGAAGCGGATTATTCTGGCTGAATATTGTAAACTAATTGCTTATAATGTGGTGGAAATGATGACAGCAGTTGAAATCTACAAGCACTATATGCAGGTGTGATTCTTGGCCACTGTGATTCTCTACTATAGATTAAATTCAAGATGCTTTGCTTTTGACATTCATTAGAGTAATTTTTTAGTGGACTGAGGCCACATATAAGATGCTAGGGTGACATTATTGGATATGATCTTTGGGCAACAGCTGGGCAACATTCGTTTTATTTCAAATTGTCCTGTTTGTGTAATCCCAACTTCTTCTATTGAAAGATCTATTTTTCCAGTTTGAGGGTAGTTGAATCTTTTTGACTTACTTAATCTTAATCCTTGGCCATTTGCCCAGGGCTTGTTGGAAAAAAGCTAATTTATTCTAATTTTGTTAGTGACTCCAGTTTCCTAAGAGACCAAGACTAAGCCCTTAAATCTTACATAGTAGTCACTGATTATACATCATGGCCTTATGCAGTATCCTTTAACTACTCTGGTTTGTGTTTGGGCCATTGGCTTATATATAGACCAATATGCTGCATCCTATTTTTCAATTTATATTTTATTTTTTATAAGTTGTGCTTGCCATTAAGGTGAATGATAGAATTGAAATCACTTTAAAATCTGTAAATGATAATTATTAATGATAAAAATTTACTTTTAATAAGCCTGTTAGTTAATATATGTTGATAGCATTGCTAGTTTGTGAATTATTGTTAGTGTTTTCCTTTAATGGTGGCATTCTTTTCTTTTGTTTCATTTTCTTTTAATTAGACCTACCATGATTTTGGTGATATTATTAAAGAAACAATCAACAGAACGAGGCACAATGATAGGATTGAGAGTGCCAGGACATTAATTGTTTGTTTGCAGGAGGTAAGAGAAACAATGTTGGCTGTAAAATCCTCATGTATAAAAACAGGGATTGGTTTTCCACACCACTGAGAGGTGAGTTCTCTCTTATAGGAATTTTTCCAGAGTCTTGAATAATTGAGACACTCATCAAATTGATGCCTATGTCTGCAGTGGGATATGTTTATGATGCTGTACTGCCTTTCCTCCCCCCCCTTCTTATTTTTGCTCTTTTTTTGGGGGAGGAGGGGGGGAAATGTTAGATTCAAAAGCAGAGATCAATCTAATAATTCTATCCTTGGCATGTTCTTGATTGCATTCATTTTAAGGAGACAAAGTACATTAATATTACCCCATTATTAATGAAGTAAGGAAAACACAGGAGCATGAAACAATTTAGTCATGTCCCTATTGTGAAATTAAGGCAGTGTTTGGTGTGGGATTTCAGGCCTTTTACATGCAGGTGCTCAATAAATGACATGGACTATGTAACTGTTGTATTCATTAGCCAGCAGCATTCCTTGGTTTCTCTGTTGGGCTATCCCCTTGAAAGGGTATTTTTCTGTCTGAGTTCTGAGGAATTCCTTACTTTCTTCTAACTGGCCTCCAAATAGGCCCCCAAAGTAAATGGCTATTTATTTCTCCATCGGAGATAGGTAACAAAATGCTGGCTGTAGACAGCTACATACTTGGGGTGTTTCCTTGACAATCTGCGATTCTAAACCCTAACTGAGATGAGCTAGTGCCTATTGGAACAGATTGTCTTTTGGAATGCTTATTATTCAGGGACAATGGTTATGTGTCTTCACTTGATGGGTGCCAATTAGCTCCTGACAGTGTTCGTGCTCATCATCAGCTAGGCTAGTGTTGTTATTTCCAGGCTGAAGTTATAGTGAAGAAAAAAGAAATACTACATTCTGCCCACCGCCTTTCTACCTCATTAGTAATTTTAAACCCCTTCACCTCAGGCTTCTGAGCCCCTATCATTTAGAGGAACTGGACATCTATTTTAGCAACTGCTCCAGCCTGGTCTACTTGTACATATCTGTTTTTAAGCTGCAGAACATGTTTCTCCTAGAGTGACTGATACATGAAGCCCTGCCACTATTTCGCATTCTGCCAGATGCTTTATATTCTGGCCTGAGTTCCCTGAAATAGGAGCTAAGGTGAGGGTAAACAGCAGCCTGTCAGAACCCTGTGTTTAGATATCATACACACAGATCATTTCAGCTTGACCCCTGGTTGCCTGTGCAGATTTTGAAGTCAAATGGAACTAGCTGGCTATTTCTGAGGGACCCTTGACGGCTTTGTATAAGCCCTACTTTAATGGAAAAAAGGGTCACTGTTAGATCATGTTAAAAAAATATATCTAAGGTAGACAGTGATGCTTCTTCAACATTCTTTTTTGCCTCTTCTTTGCAGTGAACCTGAAAAATACCAAGAACATAACCATTTAAATATTTAGAAAAGAACAGAATGTGGATTGTATATGAAATTAATGAACTTATATTCAAGTTTGTTTTTTTTAAAAAAAACTATGTATTAAATTAACAATAATAATAAAATTGTCCTGCTTGTCTTTGTCCCATTCTGAACTTCCTTCTTCTCTCTGTTGTGTTATCTTTTTATTCTGAACTTTTATATCACATGAAATGAGCATTTTTATATGTAAAGCAATCCATCTAAGGACTATACATGAAACATTCATGAAACAGTGAAACTCTTACATATAGCTTGTCTTTGTGTTTAAGTATATAATACATTCAGCATATTAACTCTTAAAACTATACTTCTTTTCTGAGTGTCCATCTGACTCTATTTCTGTTCTCTTCTGTGCACTCCTCAAATGCTTCAATGACCCTTTTTTTCCTTCTATTTTTCCCCTTTTTTGGGGGGAGCACCTTATCTCTAGTTCCTCTCCCACCTCACTTGCAAAATTGAAGGCAAGAAAAGATAAAAACTTATGCAACAAATATGTATAGTCAAGCAAAACATTTCCATATTAGCCTCGTCTGAAAAAAGTGTATTGCATTCTAAACTTTGGCTTTCTCTGAGTATAATACTTCTTGGGATGAGTATTCAGTGTGGGTCATCCTTGGGTTGTGCCTAAATCTTGCATAGGACTTTATATATCAATTCTCTAAGTAGACATGATAGGTTTGTGCCAGATTTGCATGTTGCTTTAGACACATGGGCTGCTTTATAAATTTTACTTATGATTCACTTTGTTTTACTTTCAAATGATTGGTGCTGACCAAAAAAATGTTACTTTGTAGATATTGCTTTCCCTGTCAACTAGTGATCTTCTAGTAGAAGGCCATTTGACTTCACATATTGCAGAGGGGATTCATGCTTCCATGGGTAGTTAAGGGAGAAGGGGAAAGTTACCTTCCAACTCCAAGCTCTTATGATATTATGTATCAAAGCCCTTAGAGGCCCTTAGTGTATGCAGGTCTTGATGTACTATTGATGCTTTATTGAGGATTTTCTTCTGTGGAAAATGTTTGATAATATCTGGGTTTTGCAGTTATATCAGAACCACATGGCAACCTATTGCAGCAATAACAGTCGTAAAAAGCAGATTGACTCCTCCGCTTCCTTTGCCAGTATTAAAGAACTTGCTCGTCGATTTTCTCTCACATTTGGCTGGGATCAGATGAACTCCAGGGAATCGATAGCTATGATACACAAGTATGTACTCCAAGTACCATTGTTTTACTTTGCAGTTTTTCTGTTTTCAATTTTGGTTTTATAGGGTTTTTTGGTTTTTACCTTTTTTTTCTTCTTTCTTTGCTAACAGAGAAGGAATTGATTTTGCATTTCATGGAGATAGTCAAGATATAGACTATTACCTCCCTCCCAATCTAACCTTTTTGGCAATCATCAGTGAATTCTCCAATAAGCTACTCAAACCTGACAAGAAGCTGGTGTAAGTTTAACCATGTTATTTGATTGTTGTATTAGACCTGTCAAGACATAAAACAATGGTAAGAAATAGGAAAGTTTGTAGGGGTTGTGCGTGAAACCAACTTACATTATAGGAGAATGAACTTAGGAGTTAAACATGTGATGTGTCTGCCTTTCCCTGTGTAACAGAAGTTTCTTGATCTCTCAAGTGTTCATCATGATGTGTGGTATAGCCCATATTGTACAGGTGGTGAGCATAGTGTCCCACGGCCAAAGGCACATGGAGCTCAGCACAGCTGTGCATTATATCTGATTTTTCAGGATTTTCTGGCTATTGCTATTTGAGTGATAACAGTTTCTTTAGTTGTTTTTTTAAAAACATAAGTTGTTTTTTACCCTGATCACAATTTGTCGAAGCGCGCTCTCTCTCACTCTCTCAGCCTCTCCTGTCTCTCTTACTTTCTCTCTCTCTCTCTCGTTCTCGATTGCTCTCTTCTCCAGTAGCCATTTGCACTCTGTTCTTCTTTGTTTTTGTTTCCCAAGTCAGTAAATTGTGTTGTTCCGGTTTCAGAAAGCCACCACAGGTCCCCCAGAGTTGTTGCTATTTTTAATTAAGTATTTGTAACAACTCAGTTCAGCTTCACCAACATGCATTTATTAAGTACCTGCTACATTCAAAGAATTGTACTAGGGATAAAAGAAAAAACAAAGCAGTCTCTGGCCTCAAGGAATTTCCATTCTGCTGAAGTGTAGCTAAACAACATACATGCAAGTGAATAAATACAAAGTAATTTTTAAGATAGGAGAGATTAACAAATGGAGGAATCGTGGAAGGCCCAGAATAGAAGTCTTGCCTACTTGATAGTGGCATTGGTTTTGTGCCTACCAGGGAACCAAAAACCAAGAGGCAGAGGTAAGGAAGGAGAATATTTCAGTCATGGGATATAGCCTGTCACAGGTATTAGGCACAGAAATCAGGAGGTGGATTGTCATGGACAAGCAACAGCAAGGAGGCCAGTTTGGCTGGAACTTAAAGTACGCAGATTAAGGGTTCTTAACATTTTTTATGTTATGGACCCCTTTGGTAATATGGTGAAGCCTATGGACACAGGCCCTTTCTCAGAAAAGTGTTTTTAAGTGCATAAAATAAAATGCACGGGACTATAAAGGATACATTTATCAGAATATTAAAAAACAAACTCCACGTAAGTTCAAGGACCTAAAGTTAAGACCCCCTAGTGTAGACTGTAAAGGGGTAGGGGAGCAGGTGGCAGGATGTGAACAGACAGTCCTGACTTGTCGCTCCCAGAAATGGAGTGGCTTTTGAGGCATATTCAGAAAGTCTAAGCCTTGAAAGAGAGCATTGCGTGTGTGTGTGTGCGTGTGCGTGTGTGTGTATGTGTGTTCGTGTTTGTGTTTGTGTTTGTTTTAAGTGGCTGTATCTTGAAAACAGGGCAGTGCATATTTTTTCATTTAGTCAGTGACTGTAATATGTTGATCACATCTGCCATATGGTTGGCAGTCATCATCATTGGTTACATCTAAAAAAAAAATCTCATCTTGCCTATAGTAGAGGAAAGTGCACAGAGCAGGAACACGCCGTTTCATTTGGTACAAAGAATTACAGGACTGGTTTAGATACTAAACTATAAAATGGGCTAAATTGTGTATATTTTTTTCCCCACATATGGTGGTTATTGAAATTTGGCTTACGTTTTCTTGTGATGCTTTGTATCTACTTATCCTAAAATATGTTTTTTGGAGCAACTGATAGATAACATTAACAAGCATGCTTTTAATTGTCATTGTTTCAATATGTTGAATATTTGTGAGTAACTGGGGCAAACAGATTAGAGACAATTTTCGGCTTAATGTAACAAAAACGTTTCTTGACAATTAGATTTAAAAGTGAAAAGGGTTGCCTCTAAAGGTAGTGACTTCCCATTGCAGGAGGTCACTGGAGTCTAGATGGTTATCTGAATTCAATTTGACAAGTATTTATTAAATACCTACTGTTCTAGGGAAATGATAAAGTTCATGTGTGACATAGTGGTCCTTTCTTTCATAGTATTTGATGTAGTAGGCAGAAAAGATACAAACCTAGAATCATGGATTTGGAGCTAAAAGATTAGGGAGGTTATCTAGTCCAGCTCTTTTATTTTACAGATGAAGAACCTGTGTCCTGGAGTGGGGCAGAGAGTTGGCTAGTATCAGAAAGCTGGGATTTAAATTCAAGTTCTCTGACTCCAAATCTAGCACGTTTTTCATTGTGTCAAACTGCTTCCTTATAATGTGCAATATTACATAAATATCATTTTTCGTTATTATAAACTAAATATCAACAAATGTAAATTTTTGTTTATACGAAGGGACACAAAAAGAATTGTATATAGCAACATGAATCTATTGTTTTTAAGCATAATATTTAACATAATAGTGGAGCATTGCATATATTGTCTCTGTCCCCTTCAGAATCTTCTCTCATCTGTGTATTTTTTAATGTTTCATTGATGTTCTTTTCTTTCTTTTCCTCTTTTTTTTGTTATCCCTGTAACTGTCCTGCAAAAAAAAAAAAAAAAGCCCTCCTTTGAGGGCTTTTAACAAATAAACATAGTCAACCAAGTGTTGATCTCATTTTGCACCTTTAGACCACCATGAGAAACATCGTCAGTATTCTGGAGTCAGTTGCAGTAATCCTAGTTCTTGAGTTTTTCAGTTATTTTCCTTTTTAGTATTTTAGTTATTATGTAAATTATTCTGGTTTGCTCTGCATACTTCATTTTGTATCTGTTCATACAAACCTTTCTAGGTTTCTTTGACTGTCCCTCTCATCATTCTTACAGCAAAACAATATTTGATTATATTCATAGTCCTTGATGTGTTTACTCCAGTTGCTGAGTGCCCACTTTGTTTCCATTTCTTTACTATAACAAAAGGTGCTACTATCAGTATTTTTATATATGTAGTTCCTTTGATCTCATTGTGTTAGATGTCCAGTAGTGGTGTTGCTGGACCAAAAGGTAGTGACTTTTTGGACATCATTCCAATTGATAAAATTTCTGGAATGATTGAATCAATTTACAGTTTCACCAAGAGGCCATTATTGTGCTTGGCCTTCCATTGGCTGTGCAACAGTTGTCATTTTTCTTTATGTCATGATTGTCAAGCTAGTGGATGTAAAGTGGAATTTGAAAGTTGTTTTAATTTATTTTGTCATTAATGATTTTGGTGCATTATTTAATGTGGCTATTGGTATTTTGTCATTTTTGTTTTGAGAACTGCATTCTAATCTCCTTTAAACATTTTTTTTTTTTTGGCAAGGAGCTCTTATTTTTATTTGTTTAAATTCCCTATATATCTTGAATATAAGAATTTTATCAGAAATTTGCTACGTTTCCCCCAATTAACTGTTTCTCTTCTAATTCTAATAGTACTAAATTTGTTCGTGCATAAAATTTTCAGTGTCATGTAATATCAACAAATCAATTAATAAAGATTTATTAAGCACCTCCTGTGTTCCACACACTGTACTAAGTGCCCCGGGGTGGGGGTAATATAAAAGTGGTCCAAGACAGTCTCTGCCCTCATAAAGCTCAATCTAATGGGGAATACAAAATGCAAATGAATACATGCAGACAAGCTTATTTACAGGACAGATAGGAAATAATTAATAGAGTGAAGGCTCTAGTATTAAGAGGGCTTAGGATAGGCTTCTTGAAAAACATGGGCTTTTACAGTTGAGGAGGGAAGAGTGTTCCAGGAATGGAGGACAGCCACGGAGAAGGCCCAGAGTGGAGAAATGGAGTGTCTTGTTCATGGAACAGCTAGGAGGTCACTGAATTGAAGAATATGTAGGGAAGTTATAAGAAGACTGGAAAGATAGAAGGGGGTTACTTTGTGATGGACTTTGAATGCCAGAGGATTTTGTATTTGATCCTGGAGGCAGTAGGGAGCCACTGGAATTTCTTGAATATGAGGGTAACACGATCAGACCCGAACTTTGGGAGGATTGCTTAAGTGGTTGGATAAAGGATGGATTTCAGTGGAGGCCTGAGGCAGACAGAGCTATCAGTTTGGTTATTGTAATAGTCCAGGTGTGAGGGATGAGGACCTGCGTCACAGAGGTGGCTGTCAGAGAAGAGAAGGGAGGAGTTTATAGGAGAGATGTTGCAAAGGTAAAATTGACAGGTCTTTGTAGCAGATTAAATATAAGGGGAGAGAGATAGCGAGGATGACTCCTAGGTTGTAAGTGTGGGGGACTGGTTGGATGGTGTGCCCTCTACAGTAATAGGAAATAGAAGGTGAAGAGGGTTTAGGGGAAAGATAATAATGTTTGAGATAATGATAAGTGAGTTTAAGAAGTCTGAAAGGCAGTTGGAGATACCAGATAAGAGGTCAGCTGAGAATACTGGGGCAGCAAAGGTAGATTTGAGACTCATCAGCAGAAAGATGGCAATTAAGTCCATGGGAGTTGAGATCACCAAGTGAAGTAGTATAGAGGGAGAAGAGAACAGGGCCGAGGACAGAACCCTGAGAGATACCTAAGGTTAGAGGGTGTGATCTGCAGGGGAATCCAGCAAAGGAGACAGAGAAGGAGCGATCAGATGGGGGGGGGCAGGAGAGAGTGGTGTCTCAAAAACCCAGAGAAAAGAAAATAAGAGGGTCATCAACAGATCCAAGGCTACAGAGAAGTCAAGAAGAATGAGGATGTAGTAAAATGCCTTTAGATTTGGCAACCAAGAGATCATTGGTAACTTTGGAGAGAACAGTTTTGGTAAAAGATAAGGCCATAAGTACAATTGTAAAAAGAGAGAGGAGAGAAAGTGGAGGCATCTCTTGCAGACAGCATTTTCAATGAGTTTAGCTACAAAAGGTAGAAGAGATATAGGATGATAGTGGTGATGGAAGAATCAAATGAGAATATTTTTCAGGATGGGGGAGAAATGGGTGTGTTTTCAGTCAGTAAGGCTGTAGACAGGGAGAAGAAACTGAAAATAAGGGTTAGAGTGGGGATGACAGAGGAGGCAATCTATTGGAGGAGATAGGATGGAGTGGAATTGCTTGAATAGATAAAGGGGCTAGCCTTGGCAAAATAGGGCCACCTATTTATGTGAAACAGAGGTGAAGGAAGGATAGTAGCAGAAGTTTGCCTGAGTGATAGATAGGAGGTGAGCATGATGGGAGAAGGGGGAGCTTATGATGAATGGTCTCAAATTTTTTCCTGTAAAATATGAGTCAGTGTTCTCAGCTGAGAAGGCGGGGTTAAGGGGCAAGGGCATGTTTCCATTTTGAGCCTATGATAGGAGATGTTGATCTTAACCTAAGTTCTGCAAGACTTTTCTACTTTTCTCAGCAGTTTTTGTCATGTAATGAGTCTTTACCCTTGTATTTGAGTTTATTGAACATTGTGCTACTTTGTTGATTTGTTTGTCTGGTGTTCCTTCTTAGTTCCACTGATCAACTTTTCTGTTTTTTAGTAGCAAATCATTTTTATAATTACTGCTTCACAGTATGGTTTGTGATCTGATATTCCTAGGCCTCCTTCCCTTTTTTTCCCATCCCTTGAGTTTCTTTACGTTATATTCTTCTAGGTGAATTTTGTTATTATTTTCTCTAGTTCTGTATAGTAATTCTTTGGTAGTTTGATAGGCATGTCACAGAATCTGTAAATTAATATGAATAGTGTAATTTTTATTATATTGGTACTGCCCAAATAAGAGCAATTGATATTTCTCCAGTTATTTAAATCCTCCTTTATTTCTCTAAAGAGACTTTTATAATTGACTTTACAATGTTCCTATGTATATCTTGGTAGTTGTTCTCTTATATTTTCCATACTATATAATTATTCTGAAAAGAATTTCTTTTTCTGTCTGGTCCTTTTGGGATTTCTTGGTAATATTTAGAGAGGCTAATGATAGTGGTGGATATTTTTTACATCCTGCAACATTACTTAATTTATCAATAAATTAAATTAATTGAATATATAGGGTTCTCTAATTCAACGTTATCTGCAAAAATTGATATTTTCCCCCCTTGCCTATACTTATTTTTAGCTTTTTTTTTGGTTTTGCTATGACTAGCATTTCTAGTACTATTTAAAATAATAATGGTGATAGTGGGCATTCTTGCTTTACCTCTGATCTAACTGAAAAAAAATTTAGTGTTTCTCTGTTAATGATAGTTCCTGGTTTTAGATAGATTCTGTTTGCCATGTTATGAAATAGCCTGTTTGTTCCTATATTTTTAAGGTGTGTTGTATTTTTGTCATAAGTTTTTTCTGCATACATTGATATAATTCTTTGCTTTTCATTATTTATAATTTTCCTAATATAAAATCAACCCAATCATAATGTATAATCTTTTTAATATATCATTATTGCCTCTTTGCTCATATTATTCAGTAATTTTGCGTTCATATTCATTAAGGATTTTAGTTTTGTTTTCTTTCTCTCTTTTATCTCCTCCTGATTTAGGTAACAGATCCGTATTTGGCTCATAGAAGCAGTATGATGGGGATCCTTTCCTTATTTTTTGCAAAATATTCAATATTGGGATTATTCTTTGGATGTTTGATGGGAGTTTATATCCATCTAGCCTTGCTTTTTTAGGAATTTGGGAAAATTCATTTATAGCTTCATTAGTTTCTTTTTCTGTTATTGGGTTTTTAAAATTACCTATTTTGTATTCTGATAAATGCTTATTTCATATTTTTGTTAATATTCATCTGTTTAAGTTATTGGCATGGAATTGGGAAAATGAATTTTTAATAGTGTCCTTTATTTGTTCTTCATTTGTTGTAAATGAAAACCAGTTTGGTTTTGTTCTTTTTTTCGGATCAGATTAGCTAATGATTTATCTTTTTTTTTTTAAAAAACAACTTTTAACTTTTATATATGTAATGTGTGTTTTTTTTCATTGTAGTTTTATCTTCTTTGATTTGTAGACTTTCTAGTTTTGTGTTTGAGATTTTTTTCTTTATTGCTTTTCTTATTTTTCTATTTGATACCCAATTGATCTGTTGTTTTCTTTTTTGTGAATGAAAGCGTTTAGAGACATAAGTTTTCCCATCTTTAGTTGCTTCCCCTAGTCTCATTGCAGTTTTCTTTGATAAAATTGTTGGTTGTTTCTACAATCTGTTCTTTGACACACTAATTTTTTTTTGTTGTTGTTGTGAGGCAATCAGGGTTAAGTGACTTGCATTAGGGTCACATAGTTAGTAAGTATCATGTGTCAGAGGCTGAACTCAGGTCCTGCTGACACCAGAAGGTCCTTCTATCTACTGCGTCACCTAGCTGCCCCTGATACCCTAATTCTTTAGGATTAAATTAGTCTCCTTTTAAGTTTGAATTCTTTCTTTTGTAGGCTTTTTATTGATTCAGTTTTTATTGTCAGAGGATGTGTTTATTATTTCTGCTTTTGCATGCAAATGGTCAGGTTAGTAAAGGTACCATGCATAGCTGAGAAATATGTATATTTCTTTTTATTTATATCTAGTAATCACTACATATATTTATTCTTATATTTCTTATACATCCTTATATATGTAGTGATTACTGAAGATAAGTTAGGTGTGGGTGTGTGGGTGTGTTTATGGTTATCTGCAGTCCTTGAGGTTTTTTCTTGTTTAATTTTTTATTGGACTTATCTAGATCAGAAAGGGGAATAGCAAGTCTCCAATTATTATAGTTTTGTGGTCTGTTAATTTTTTCTTTGAGGATTTCTTTACTGTGCAATTTGATGCAAATATATGGCATCGAGTATTTGTATTATTTAATTATTTATGATGCCTTTAAGCATAATGTAGTTTCCCTGTTTGTTTCTTTTTAACCATCTCTTTTTAATCTTGACTTGTCTGAGATCATAATTACTATGCCTGTCTTTTTGAATTCACAAGAGGTACAACAAATTCTTTTCTAGCCCCTCATTTTAACTCTATGTGAATTGTGTTTAAAGTATGTTTTTTATAAATCATATATTTATGGATTCTACAGTCAGTAAACATTTATTAAACACCTAATTTGTATCAAGTTTTGTGCTAAGCTGCAAAGCATAATAAAAGACTCTCACCCCCCTCAAGGAGCTCCTACTCTAATGGGAAAAGAAAACATATGAAAAAAAAGCTGAAAAGAAAGGGAGAGTAGGAAGTACTCCAGTCAATTAATTGTTGAATTCATTTTCTAATGCATCAGTTTGACCATGTCATCTTCTATACAGTAAACTTTAGTAGCTCCGTAGTACTTCCACAATTATTGGGCTGAACCTGACTCAGGCCAGTCCTCTGGTAGTCTCTGTTTATAGAATTAATAGTTCAAGAAGTCCAGTAGCTAGTTGTTGATGGAGAGACTAGCTCAGGAGAAAGATTAAGGATGGGTATATAGATCCGAGAAACATCTGCATAGAAATGATAATTGAATCCATGGGAACTAATGAGATCACCAGGAGACATTGTATGGATGCCAGGACAGTTGAGAGGAGCCTAAAAATGTAAGAGCAAGTAGAACAAAATGAGACACTCAGGTCATTCAACAAAAGGGGATTTATCTAGTCTTAGAATAGTGGATTGATTTAAAAAAAAAAAAAAAAGGATAGGCATTGAAGATATCTTGAGTTGATTTTGTAAAGATCCTTTGCCTATCATTTTCCACCAGCGAAACAGCAAAAAATACTTGTGGCTGTTTTGTTTTCAGGCATCTAGGAATCATCTTGAACAACAACATCTTGAATCTTTAGACTGAGCCAGTCAGGTCTTGAGGATGGTTTCAACTCCTTGCATATAGGTAGTGGTTAGGCTATTGGTCCCACCACAAAAATCAAGTACTAAGTCTTATATTTGCCATTTAAAACTGTTCAAAACATGACACCATTCTCATTTTACAGGCTTCTTATACTTCACTCCCCGCCACACACTACAGTGTAACCTCACTGACCTACTTTGCATTTCTTTCTTCACTGCATTCTGTCTTCCATGTCTGTGCTTTTGCACTACCTGTCACCTATGCTTTCCTTCATCTGTGCCTCTCGTAGCTTCCTTCAAGACTCCATTTATTTCCCACTTTTTTCTTTTTAAAAAAAATTTATTTAGAATTTTATTTTTCCCCAGTTACACATAAAAACAGTTTTTAACATTCATTTTTAAACCTTTGAGTTCCAAATTCTCTCCTTTCCTCCCTCATTGAGATGGCAAGTAATTTGATATAACTTATACATTAGTAGTCATGCAAAACATATTTCCATATTTATCATGTTAGGTAATTCTTACGTTTTGCAAGCAACCTGTCCTGATTCTCCCCAACTGTTTGTGTCTTCCCCTCTAAGATCCTTCCAACTATTCTGTATATGTCTAGGGTTTAAAAAAAATATATTTTATTGAAATCTGTTGTTTTTACTTCCTCTATATCCCTTTATTTTTATGTTTCCAGGGAGCTATCCCATATGACAAAGCATATTTTAAAAATAAATCAAGAAAAAGAGGAAGAGAAAACAATCAGCAAAACTGATTATTACATTGGAGAAGTCTTAAGTTGATGTTCTTGCATGTAGAGTTTTCATCCCTGAAAGGAATGGAGAGAGATATTCTCTTATATCTCTTCTTTGGGGTGATACTTGTTCTTTGTAATTTTATAACATTTCACTTTCTTTTAAAATAAAATTTTTTATTATCTTTTGTTTCATTTTGCATCACCCAAAATTTCCCCATTATCCCTCTCTCTTCTGTCTTAGAGAGCTATGCATATAATAATATTTTTAAAAGGAAAAAAAGAGAAAGAAATCAATAAAAACAATCATAATGTTGAAAAGATAGGAAAATAGGTTCAGTGTACCACCTTTTTTCATCTCCCACCTCTGCAAAGGAGCAGAATAGGGTTGTCTTCTCATATTTCTACTTTGAAGCCATGCTTGTTCTTGGTAATTTTGCAGCATGCACTTTTAAATATTTTGTACTTCTTTCCAATTACATTATTGTAGTCATTGTGTAGACTATTTTCTTGGCTCTGCTTACTTCATGTAAAACTTTTCATACTTGTCTTTATTCGTCACATTTATCATTTCTTGTAGCACAGTTATATTCCATTACATTCATGTGCCACGGTTTGTTTAGCCATTCTTCAGTTAGTGGATATCTACTTTATTCCCAGTTCTTTATTACCACAAGAAATTAGGCTATAAATATTTTGTCATGTATGTAGACTTTGTTTTTATCAGTGACCTTTCTTTGGGGTATAAGCATAGTAGTGGAATCTTTGGAACACAGTATGAATATTTTTAGTTATTTTCTTTGCATAATTCTGTATTGCTTTCAAAAAGGCTTGTACTGACTCACAGCTGCACCAGCTATGCACTGGTGCACCTATCTTGCCACAGCCAGTCCAACATTGACAGTTTTCGTCCTTTGTCATATTTTCCATTTTGCTGGGTGTGAGGTAAAAGCCTCAGGTTTGTTTTTATTTACATTTGGCTCATTATTTGTATTTTGGAGCATTCTTTCATATTGTTATTAATAGGTTGTAGTTCTTCTTTTGAGAACTGTTCATATCCTTTGACCACTTATCTATTGAAGAATGAATTTTGACCTCAAAGATACCTATCACTTATCTAAATATCTTAGATTCAAAACCCTTATTTGATACAAATATTTTTCCCCATTTGACTACTTTTTTGCTTTTCCTAGATGCTGCATTTGTGTTTGTGAAGAAGCTTTTTATTTCTGTGTAATCAGTTATATGTTTTATTTTTTGTGTACATGTATTCCTTTTCTGGTTAAGGATATATTTCCTAGGATATAGGATATATTTCCTAAATACAGAACTAGGTCAGATTTATAAAGATACAAGTCATTTCCCAATTGATAAATGGTCAGAGGATATGAACAGGCAGTTCATAATTCAGGCAGTTCAGATGAAGAAATGAAAGCTATCTATAGTCATATGAAAAAATGCTCTAAATCTCTGTAGATTAGAGAATGAAAATCGAAACAACTCTAAGATACTACATCACACCTGTCCGATTGGTTAATATGACAAAACAGGAAAATGATAAATATTGGAGAAGCTGTGGGAAAATTGGAACACTAATACATTGTTGGTGGAGTTGTGAACTGATCCAGCTATTCTGGAGAGCAATTTGGAACTATGCCCAAAGGACTGTATAAAACTGTACATATCCTTTGACCCAGCAATACCTCTTCTAAGTCTGTATCCCAGAGAGATCATAAAAATAGGAAAAGGACCCACATGTACAAAAATAGTTATAACAGCTTTTTGTGGTAGCCAAGAATTGGAAATTGAGGAGATGCCCATCAATTGGGGAATGGCTAAACAAGTTGTGGTATATGAATGTCATGGAATACTATTGTTCCATAAGAAATGATGAGCAGGCTGACTTCAGAAAAACCTGGAAAGACTTGAATGAACTGATGCTGAGTTAAGTGAGCAGAACAAGGAGAACATTGTACACAGTAACAGCAACATTGTGCAATAAGAAACTTTGATAGACTTAGCTCTTCTCAGCAATGCAGGGATCTAAGACATCTCCGAAAGACTCATGATGGAAAATGCTGTCCACATCCAGAGAAAGAACTGTGGAGTCTGAATGCAGATCAAAGCATACTATTTGCTCACTCTTTTTTTTTTTGTTTGTTTGTTTATTCTTTCTCAAAGTTTCTCCCATTTTTTCTAATTTTTCTTTACAATGACTAATGTGAAAATATGTTTAACATGAATATGTTTAATGTAGAGCCTATATTGCACTGTCTTGAAGTGGGGCGAGGGGAGGGAGGAGAAAATTTGGAACTCAAAATCTTATGGAAGTGAATGTTGAAAACTAAAAATAAATAAATATTTTAAAAATACATTTCCTACTCATAGTTATGAATGATATATAATCTCTTTTCAATTTTTTGTTTTATGATTTTTATTATTCAGGTCATATATCTATTTTCAGTATATTATGTACTGTTGTATAAAGTGTTGATCTAAGCATAAGTTTTGTCAGATTGCTTTTCCGTTTCCCCAGTAGTTCTTATCAAATAGAAAGTTCTAAGTAATAATTTTCAAGTTTTTCAAACAAAGGAATACTGAATTCCATGGTTTCTAATTCTCTATTGTCTATTCTGTTCCAATGATTTATTTCTGTATTTTTTAATCAATCCCACATGACTGCTGCTTTCTTTATGATTTGAAGCCTGGAAGTGCTATTTCCCTTTCATTCCTATTATTATTATTATTTTTTTTTTTGTTGTTGTTATTTTACTTGATATTCTAGAGCTTTTATTCCTCCAAATAGACTTTCTTATTTTATTGAACTCTCTCAGGCATCCCTTTGATAGTTTTGTTTGGTTTAGTATAAAATTATAAATAACTTTGGTAGTATTACTGCTTTTATTATATTGGCACTTAATAGTCATGAGCACTGAATATTCTTCCAGCTCAGATAGTTCTAGCTAGTAAATTTGCCCCCTCCCCCCCACTGCACACCAGATAGGAAGGAAGGGGCAGAGGCCACATAGAGCCCTGTGAAGGGAAGGGTAACTTTGGAACCAGTTCACTTAAGTTAGAACTGTCTGTATTTAAATTCTTTTTTCCTTAAGGAGTACTTCTTTGTATATGTCTAGTTATTTACATGTTGTCTCCCCTGTTATTTTCTTCAGGACAGGATTTGCTTTTCTTTGCATCCATAGGAATTAGCATACTACATTGCACGTAGTAAATGTCCAATAAATGCTTGAGATTTTAAAATTTAATTTAAAAAATTGAACTTAATCACTAATTTAAAAAGAATATTTCAATATACATGACAGAAAACAAAAATAGATTGTATATGAAACTTTAAATCTTCATTTCTTACCAATTTATTCAGTTGTGTGATGCTGACTCTCGATTTTCCTTAGATACTATTTACCATATTAGGTAAAATATTTACCATATTATTTCTATTCATTTTAACAAAAATGGATGTTGTATTTTGTCAAAAGGTTTTTCAACATCTCTTCATCCTGCAGTGTGGAAGATAGCTTGTAGTGGAGAGAGACTTGCAATCAGTGTGATTGGAGATGAGAAGCCCAAGCTAACCTGGTATTTGTGTTAGTGGAGAGAAAGAGGTCTGAGAAATGTGATGGAGAAATGACAAGACTTGGTCACTGGCTGTGAAGTAAATGAGAGCGAGTGTTTGAGTATGACATTGAGGTTAGGAGGCTGAGAGACTCAAATAGTAATGGTGCTTTTGAACAATATGGTGAATTTGGAAGAATGGTAGGTTGAGAGATATAGTGTGAAGAAAAAGTTCTGATTTGGACATGCTGAGTTTGAGATGCCACTATGACCTCCATTTTGAAATGTCTCTGATATGTATCTCCACTTTGAAATGTTCATAGGCAGTTGTAGATGCAAGACTAAAGCTCATAGGAAAGACTGAGGTTGGGCATATAAAGGGAGTCATCTGCCTAAGAATGATTGCGTTCCCCTCCTAAACCTTAATCACTGTCTTGGCCTGAGGTGTAGGTCTGACCCAGTATATTTGACCTTAGTAAGCAGGGTTGGATCTCAGTGACTTTGTGATTCCCATGGTTGAAATGGGGAAAAGAGGATGTAAAAAAAGGGAGGGAGGGGTGATTCAGCTAATTGGATGATCAAATATGAGACTCTGGCACCTTGTAGTTCTTGCTCTTCTGGCCACATATGTGAACTAGGAATTTGCGCGCGTGCGAGTGCATGTGTGTGTGTGTAGGCTCCACCAGGCCTGATGAAAAAGGGTTTGGCATCTAATTAATCTAATTACGGCCAATTCTGTGTCATGTTCCCTTCTCTTCTGTCCCCTGTCCCCCCCCCAGGCAGACGAAACCCTTTGGATTCCCAAGAGAGCACGGAATCACAGCAGGATGTCCCCTAATGTTTTAAGAGAGAAATAATAATTATGAAAGTGGGATTCATGGTCTATACAGTAGAAATAATTAGTAAGACAGAAAAAACTTGAATCCATAGTGTCTTTACCAAAGAAACAAAAGAGAAAACAAATGGTTAGGAATGCAAATACACAGAAATGAAGGACAATCTAGAAGAAAAGAAGCAAAAGCAGTAGCCCCTACTTGTACTTGTAGAGACAATTTAAGGATTAAAATTCTCCTAGAAGAATACAAGTCAAAAAATCTGAGCACCATAATGCAAGATATATTACCAAAAAAATGACCTAGAACATTTCAACACAGAAAACAGTACTGACTGAAAGAATACATTAACAAATGCAAAAGGATAGGATTAATTAATTAAAAACGTATTTAATAGGATTAGAAAGCCAGCAAGTAAGTACAAAAGAGGAGCTATTGAAAATTAGAGGAGAAATAGATAAATTGGAAACCAAAAAACTATAGAAATGGCAAAACTAAGAGCTGATTCTTTAAAAACACTAATAAAATTGATGAATCTTTAGCCAGTCTTATTAAAAAGAAGAGAGAATTACAACAAATCATAATAAAAAGATTGATCAGAATCTACTATGCAGTTATGCCACCAAAATTGAGAACACAAAAAATGGAGAAATCCCTTCAAAAATATAAAATATCCAAACTAATAGAAGAACAAATAGAGATCTTAAATAAGCCATTCTCAGAAAAAGAAATAGAACTAGCTAAAAAGGAATTACCAAAGGGAGGGAGAAAAACTCCTTTTCCTGAATTCACAGCAGAAGTCTATCAAACTTTTAAACAACAATTAGTACCAATATTATACAAATTATTCTCAAAATCTAAGAAAGAAAACACCATATCAGACTTGTTTTATGAGACAAATAGTCTTAATAACTAGACCAGGGAAGGATAAAGCCAAGTACTATACATCAGTATCATTAATGAATATCTTGAACAAATTCAATTACAAGTGCTTGTTGAAGAAATACAGACAACTAAAAATATTTGGAGGAATATTCAGTGATCATGGCCATGACATGCCTATATAATAGAAATGATAATGTGGTATAATAAATATAGTGAACATTATTTCATTTAATAAAATTATAATGCTTCCAAATTTACCTATTAATTTACAGTTTTAATGCTGTATTAATCAAATTATCAAAGGGGATTCTTTACATACCTAGGTAAAATAATAAAATTCATTTGGAGAAAGATCTAGAATATCAAGGGAAATAATGAAAAAAGTAGCAATTAAGGGGGAATAGCCTTTCCAGATCTCAGGTTATAGAAGAAAACAAGTCATGATGATGATGATGATTATAACTTGCATTTTTATGTACTTTAAGAGTTGCAGAGTGCTTTATAAATGTTATCTCATTTGATAACCCTGGGAGGCATGTGCTGTTGTCTGTTTTACAGGTTAGGAGACTGGGGCAGACAGAAGTTAAGTGACTTTCCCAGGGTCACATAGCTAAGACTGAGACCAGATTGACCTTAGGTGTTGGTTGAAAATAAGGGTAGTATCAGTACAATAGACTAGATAAGGAAGGCTCAGAAACAATTGAATTCAATAATACATTGTTTGATGAACTGGAAAATACATTTCTTAGGGAAAAACATATTTGACAAAAACTGTGAGGGAAATTGCAAAGCAGTATGACAGAAATTTGGCTTAGATCAACACCTTACTCCATATCCCACAATATATTCCAAACGGATCATACCATTAAAAAGATTGTATGCCATTCACAACTATAAAAAGTAAAGTGTAAAGAAAGTGTTGCTGCTGTAAAGAGATAAGAGAAGTATTGTTATCTTGGTACAGGGAGTCCGTCAAAATACCCAAGTGGAGAATGTGGGTTCTATAGAACTGGAAGAATCTAATAAGCCTTTGAGCTTCCTTTTTAGTGTGGAGAGGAGCTAGTGTCATAAACTTATTATGGATTGCATCTGGAATCATTTGGGTTCTCCCTCTTAGTTGTATTTCCCAAAACTTACTGAGTGGGCCAGATAGAATTTGAATTTCCCAAGGATTGATTTCCCACTCTTTGTATCTCTTTGGAGCTGCCATCTCATCTCGGAACCCTACTACTGTGATCATGTCTGACCCAGTCAACCTTATGTTATCAATGAGAAGTGAAGCAAAGGGAAGAGCCAAAGGTAATACCAAAGTTTTAGCCATCACTGATTTGGCGAGTCAATGATGGTGTTCCTGGGAGAAATAGAAAAATAAGGGAGAAAAGATTTAGAAAGAAAGATTGCATTTCATTTTGGATAGATTGAGTTTATAGGTCTAGTGGAATTGTCTTATAGGCATTTGGAGATGTGATTCTGGAGTTAAGAGATGAGGATGTGTGGATGTGTGTATGTGTGTGTAAATTTACATCTTGAAGTCATCTGTATAGGGAGTTGGTAGTTAAAGACAAGAGAATGAATGAAATTTCTAAGGGAGAGACTGTGTCAATAGTTGAGGAAAGGATTCATGACAAACCTCAGAAGATCAGGAAGAGGATGAAGCTACAGAGTGAAGGAGACAGAGGAACATGAGAGTTATAAAAAGAGAACCAAGAGAGAATAGAATCTGAGAAACTAAGGGAGAGAATATATCCAGAAGGAAAACAGTATTTAATTGTCAGAAATCAAGGAAGATAGGGACTGAAAAAAGCCAGTGAATGAGAAAATTAGATCATTGATAAACTTTGAGAGATCAGATTCAGTATGGGTGAGATGAGGACATGGGGACATTCAGTATGGACAACTTGGTCAGTGGTTTTTGTTTTTTTTAAGCAGTGAAAAGGAGGAAAGGGAGGATTGGAAATAGCAAGGAGAAGAATATGTTTGGGATTTAAGAGGATTGAGCATATCTGTAGAAAGATAAGACAGAAGAACCCAATGTAATAATAATAGTAATAATGATAATAATAGCTAATCACTAAATAGCACTTTTAAGATTTATAAAGCACTTTACATATGTCTTATTTGATTTGTAGTGGGAAAGATTGAAAATACATGAATATGAAGGGATTACTAGAGCAAAATTCTGTAGAAGGCAGAAGGAGAGGGAATATTAGGGGAACAAATAAAAGGTTTAGCATTAGTAGAACAAAAGATACCTTTCTTTTTTTCACTTGAGGAGTAGTGAATTAGGTGGGTGATTATACAAAGAAATTTTTAGATTTTGAGTATGCTGTAAGGCAGACGTTCTTAACTTAGGGAGCATTAATTTTTAATATTTAAATAATTATTTCAGCATAATTAATTTTCTTTGTAATCTCATGTATTTTATGCATTTAAAAATTTTATACTGAGAAGGGGAGTCTATAGGCTTCAGTAGGTTGCTAAATAGATCCATTAAACAAGAGGTTAAGAACTTATGTTTTAGAGGGAATCCTTGTTTAGGTTGGTTTATATGGTCTCTTCTGACAAAGGGATAATGTGTTCTTTGGTTTGAAATACTGCCTTCTGTTTTTAATAGGTTGATTATATATTTTGGGAAAACAGGAGTGAAACATGAATTGAGCCATTGCCAGTTGTAACCTGTAGGACCTTATCTCCTTTTTCTACTATATATGACTGGTTGAGTCAGATGAACAGTATGAAATAAGTGTTATAAATAAATGGAATCATTTCCTGTGGATGTAACAGTGGGCTCTTTATTTTGGTTACAGAGGCAGTGTTGTAGTCTTGTACAGGATTAGGAGACTGTGCCTAGGTGAATGGTTTTTCTTATCTCTTTTTCTTTCCTTTCTACGTGTATACTCTTTTAGAACAGTTTTCTCTTTTGTAAATAAATTCTGGTTAAATGATTCATGATGTGTCACATATTTGTATGTCTGTAGAGTGCCAAGTTTACATTTCAGGATTGATTTCATTCTCTTTAGTTCTTCCTTGCCCCGTGTTTTTTATTTAGCCTTTTGAGGTGAGGTGGGAAATTGGAAACCAAAATGTCCCAATTCTTTTTTCTTTTCTTTTTTTTTTTTTTTGAGTACCTACTCTGTTCAAATTATTGGACACCGTGGAGAATAATTAGAAGTAGAAGCAATTATGTGAAAATGCTTTTAAGTGATGGATAATTTCAGGAAGAGAAGATGTATGCATATGAAATGATTAAAGTACTGAACAGAAAAATTTAGACTACCTTGTAAATTTGTGGTGCTCTAAGTTTACAGGAGGCGGGGAAAGGGAGGGATCATTTTGGACTTGAATGGAGAAAGTTTTAAGAGACTTGAACTGGGTTTGAATAAATGGAAGGAGGGGAATAGTATCAGGATAGGCACAGAGGAGAGAGTGAGCATATATTTAGGGAAAATTGATAGACTGGAGTACAAAAATTGGAAAATGAGATTGTAAAGAAATTGTTAGGTTAGATTATTGCAGTGAGTGAATGTTTATTATTTTGTGACTGTAAGGGATGCAGTATGGCACAGAAAGTGGCAAATAAAATCAGTAGGAATCAGGATCTCGATTGAAATTCTGGCTTTATTAACTATCTCTATAACTTGGGGCAAATCATTTAATCTCCCTGGCCGTAGTTTCTTCATCTGTAAATTGAGGAAGTAGATTTAGATGATTAGAAGGTCCCTTCCAGCTTTAAATATGTGATCCTGTTAGCAAAGAGTTTTAAGATTTTAGGGCCTGATGGGGTCCTAAAGATGATCTAGTCCAGGCCTCAGGGCCACAAGCTTCCCCAATCCTGATAGTCCAACCCTTTCATGTAAGAAATGAGGCCTGGAAAGGTGAAATAACTTGCCTAAGGTCACATAATAAGCCACAGAGCTAGCATTTTAACTTAGGTTCTCTGACTTCATATCCAGTGGTATTTCCACTGCACCATATTGACTTTTTTTTTTTTTACCAGCTTTCCCTTGGATGCTTTGGATAACCCATTTCAGTGAGAATACTGATGGTACTGTGGTCTATTTTGCCAGAATGCTTTTGTTTGAAGCATATCATTTTTCATTCTTTCTCAGTATGGAAGGTGAAGTGAAAAAACATAGTGGCCTTGTTCTTGGCCCCATAGCCAGCTCATTGCTAGAGCCCAGTGTTTTTTACTTTTAATCCTGTGTCTTGTGCTTCCTTAGGGAAGTCAGAGAATCTTAATGGTATATATGGCTCCAGCTGTTTCTGCTTTATCCACCTGTACCGGCAACAAATGGCAACTATAAATAGAGATCCCGGAGTACTGGGTAAAGCTGTACTATCCCCTAACGTTCAAGAAGTATTTCCAAATAATCATTTGTTGAAAGAGTTCTTTCTATTTTGGGCATCTTTAATACCTTGCAGAGCTGCCCAGAGATTAAATTTCCTCATAGGCATATATTTATAGGTCTATGCTTCATAAATTGTAGTATGAACTGTTTTCAAATCAGTATAAAGTATTAAAAATAAATATCTAGTTTTGTCTCTTTTTGAAAATGTAGCTCCAACTTTATGTGAATGAAATGAATGGTCTGAAGAGGGGTTGGAGACAGTGTATTACTATTCATAGAATACTAGGCCGACTGACAGTCAAGAGACCAACAGACCTTAGACAAAATATGTTGCTCTTCTCTTAAGGAGGCAGGAACCTCTTAGGAGATAGGACAACATAGATAGTTGTAGTACACATTATTTCATGATGAATGCATTAGCGAATACAAAATAAAACACATTGTGACATTTTCAGGGCAACATTGACAGGACTAGCATTTGAATGGGTGTGGAAAGATGAGAGTTATGTTAATAAACTTTATTAAGCACCTACTATGTGTCAGGTACTGTGGTAAACATGACAATACAAAGAATAGCAAAAAAGAAAAAAATCCTTGCCCTCAAACAGCTCACAATCTGTTGGGAAAGGGAACATGTAAATAACAGTGTACAAATAAATACACACAAGGTAAATAGGAAATAATCCTAGACAGAGTGCATTTGCACAGATTTCTTGCCAAAGGTGGAATTTTAACTGAAACTTGAAAGAAGCCAGGGAAGCCAGGAGGCAGAAACTAGGAGGGAGAACATTCCAGAAATGGGGGGAACAGACAGTGAAAATGCAGTCAGGAGAATGGAATGTTTTGTTCCAGGACAGGTGAGGAAGTCAGTGTCTTTGAAATGTACAGGCATATGTAAGGGAGTTAAGACGTAAAAGATGTAAGAAGACTGGAAAGAGGGTAGGTCAAGAAGGATATTAAAACCCAAACAGAGCATTTTATATTTGATCTTGGAGGTAGGGAGCCACTGGAATTTACTGAATACAGGTTTTATGTTGCCAGACCTGCTCTTTAGGAAACTCACTTTGATAGCTGAATGGAAAAAGAACTGGAATGGAAAAGACTTAAGGCAGGGAGACCTTTCAGATGACTGCTGGTGTGAAGTAATGAGGGCCTGCACTGGAGTGCTGACATTATCAGATGGGAGATGGAAGATGGATGAGTGTCATGAAGGTAGAATTGATAGGACTTGAGAAGAGATTAGATTTGGATGGGTGGGAAAGAGTGAGAAGGTGACACCTACCTAGGAGAGTGAGAGGATGGTGATACCCTTTAAAGTAATAGTGAAATTAGGAAGAGGAAAGTTTTGGGGAAGAAAGATAATGTATTCACTTTAGAATATGTTTAAGATGTCTGATGAAACAAGTAGTTTGAGATATCCAGAAGACAGTTGAACTCTCAGCTATCAGGAGAGCATTATCCCAGGGAGAGAGCTGGAAGACCTGATTAGACATAGAGGATAACCAGAGTAGGAATCTTCTGCTTAGAAATACAGCTTATGTCTGTTCTTTTACTGAGAACATTAAGACTGGTTGTTGAGCTCCCATTTTTTCCCCTTAATCTTTTTCCTTTTTACATTGTCTCGCATTCTCTATCATCCTTTACCTCAGTCTTCTATAATGAAGTGACTCACCTCCTTGCCAATACCAACCCTCCTATATATGCCCTGCATCCCATCCCTCTATATTTTTTCTTATTTTATCCTGTATGTAGCTTGTTTGTATTGTTTGTTATTTCTCCCATTAGATTGTGAATGCCTTGTGGCAGGGGCTGTCTTTTGCCTTTCTTTGGATTCACAGTGCTTAGCACAATGCAGGTCACATAGAAGGTACTTAGTAAATGCTTATTGACTTATTAACTGAAGTTGCTTTCTTCAGTTAGCAATAATGCCTTGCTTTCCACATCTGTTGGTCTTTTCTTAGTCTTCATATTTGACTTCTCTAATGGACTTAAAAAAAATTTGCAGCATCTCAAAGAGCACAACAGAACACAAAAAGAGGATCATATATTAACCTGAGAATCTTCATTTCATATTGCTTATTTTTTACAAATAATATATTCCACACATTACTTTTAAAACTACCCTGTTTATTTGTGTTTCCTCCTGAACTTTCTTAAGTTGTCTGTATACATTAAAAAAAAGTGTTTGAATGAACTTTTCAGGGGGGGAAGGAGGACATTATTATTATAAATCCACCCTTACCCCATAAATTTTCTCAATTAAAAAACCCTTGTAATAAAGCAAACAAAGCCAAGCAGAACAAATCTACACGATGACCATGTTTGAAAATGTTACTTTTTGTACTTTGAGTCCATCACTTCATTGTTATTAGGTAGGTAAAATATTTCATGATAAATTCTCTGGAAACAGAATGAAAGTTCTTAAGTCTTTCAAACTTGTTTTTCTTTACAGTGTTGTTATCTTTGTATAAATTGTTCTTCTGATTCTGTTTACTCGTATCAGTTCATACTATCCAAGATTCTCTAAAGTTTTTCTTTTGTCATTTTTTTAAGATACCATAATAGTCCACCATTATATTTGTATGTAATGGAATTTGTTTGACCATTTTCCCAATTGATAGGTACCCCCTTAGAGTTTGTTTCTCTTCCACATTCCCCATCTCCTTTTTAGGATCAGGAAGTTGTTTTTACACACTCCAAATTATGAGAAGTAGCAAGTTCTGTTTCCTCACCCACTTCATCCTTTTTTCTTTACTAGTGTATTCATTTTGCCTTTCTGTTTCTTTTCTTTCTTTAAACCCACAGAAAAGAACCAATCCATTCCTAGGACCCAGGACTGTTTTTCCTATTTAAGTCTCTTAAAATCCTTAAAGATATTAAGGTCTTTACGAAACACTTGTTTCTATTCCCCTCATTAGAATGTTCGCACTAGATCATCATACAGCTCATTCCAATTGCTTGAATGAGTTTATCTTTCTAGGTTTCTTTTGACTCTTGTGTTTTCATTTCATGTTCCTACTCAGCATTGGTCTTTTCATCAGACACGCTTGAAAATCCTCTATTTTATTTAAGGTCCATGTCTGTTTGTTTGTTTTTCCTTGCAGAAGTATACTTAGCCTTGAAAAGTAAGTAATTCTAGGTTGCTTTTTAGAATATTGAATTCCAAGATCTCCTTTTATAGTAGAAGCTATTATGTCTTGTGTGATTCTGACTGGTCCTTTGGTGTTTGAACTGTTTATTTTTGGATGCTTGCAGTACTTTTCCTTTGACATGAGAGCCATTCCTAGAACTTTTTTTTGTTTTGTTTTGTTTGTTTTTAATGGGGTCATTGATGGAGTCTTTCTATCTTCATTTTACCCTCTTGTTCTAGTACATGTAAGCAGTTTTCATTTATGATTTTTTTTTTAGGCAGTTGGGGTTAAGTGACTTGCCCAGGGTCACACAGCTAGTAAGTGTCAAGCATTTGGTCTGAGGCTGGATTTGAACTCAGGTCCTCCTGACTTCAGGGCAGGTGCTCTATCCACTGTGCCACCTAGCTGCCCCTATTTATGATTTTTTAAAATATAATGTCTAGGATTAAAAAAAAAAAACAATGTGGTTCTCAGTCTAGTGATTCTTAGATTATCTCTCCTTGTCTTGTTTTTTTAAGTCAGTTTTTCACATCAGATATCTTTTATTTCCTTCTTTTTTTCCGATCTTTTGATTTTGTTCTACTATTTCTTGTGATCTTAAGTCATTAATTTCTTTTTGGTATAATTGTAATATTCAAGGAATATATTTCTTGTATAAAGTTTACCATTTCCTCTTTAGGATGTTTTTTTTCCTTTTCTTTCCTCAAGGGCTTTTATTTTATTATTTTAATCTTTTCATTTCTTCAGTATTCATATATTTCTTGTGAAAAATCTATTTTTACCTTTGAGTCACTGCTTATACTTGTTATAGAGTTTACCATTTACTACTGTTTATTCACCTTTAATTACTAAATTGAGGCTTTGTTCCAGAGCTGGTCTCTATCCCCTCTATTGCACTTTTGGGTGGAGTGATTAGTCCTCCTTGTACTCTCCCTTGGTTCCTTGCATATGGATCTTTTGAAATTCAGAATGCTGAATCTTCATTACTCTCTCTGTCATCTCAGGGTAGGATGTTAGGGACTTAGAATGCTAAGATGTCTTGATGTAAGTTGTGCTCATACAAGTCACTGCCATGCCTGTACCCTCAAGACTTTTAAGGGCTGTGCTGTTGATTTACAACTGTCTTGGGGGAATCTTCTGTTCTTGCTTCCTCTGGAAAAAGAGCCCCGAAAGCTTTGTGTGTCTCTGACCCTTCTCTAGTTTCACCAGGTTGTTTACTAGTTTGTTTTTGTCTATGTTAGCATCGGCTTTTCAGGCAGCCCCCTATTCTTATTGCTTATGGGTCATTGGCAATCTTTGTGCAGTTCTGGGGTGGAAAAAGTCAATAAAAATGTACTTCTTGATCATCAATTGAACTGGTGAGAATTTCAGACTTTTGCTAGAGTAAGTGTTTAGGAGCTGATTAGTCTGCGTTCTTGCCAGCCATCTTGGCAGAAGTCTATTGCATTTGACACTTTTGATCACTTCCTAGATATGCTCTCTTTTCTGGCATTTCATGATACTACTCTTGTTGTTATCCTACTACCTATCTATCCTTTCCTCTGAGCAGTTAGAGAGGGTAGACGGGGAGAAAATAAACCCTAAATGTTTGTTGAAATAGGAAGTCAAGGGAAAATAAACCGATCCTAGGAGGACAAAGATGGTCAGCAGAGTCATAAGCTATAAAAACTCAAGGAAGATGAATAATGACAAAAGAACATTGGATTTGGCAATTATTGTAGAACAGAGATGTCAAACATGTGATTCCCCCCACATCGCTTTCTGAGAGCAGCTGAAAACAGATTAAAATGTAATTGGAAAATAGTTAACAAATAAAAATACAATAAAACATCTATATAATACAGTAAAACACCTATAATATTAATATGTGGTTTTCTATGTATATGGGCCTGCAGGGATACACATGTACAGTTTAGTGGTTCCCATTTTATTGGAATTTGACATCACTGCTCTAGAAAGTCGTTGATGTTTGAATGTGCAGTTTCAGTCGAGTGGTAGGAGTGGAATCCAAGGAGTTAAAGTGGGAGTGAAAGAATGGTTAGAGAGGAAGAGTAAGCATCAAATATGAACAGCTTAAAAAAAGTTTTATTGATGTCCATTGGGTATAACATTCAATGTGATCCTTATATCTCCTTTATCTCTCTCTGGACTGGTTCTTGCACCCCAACCTGCCATTTTCCCTTCAAAACTTCCATGTTACTATTGAGGGCACCACTATCATACCAGTGCTTCAGGCTTGTAACTGAGGTGTCATCCTTAACTCCTCACTATTTCTCACTCCCCTCCACCCATATCACTCTTTTGCCATTACCTGTCAATTTTGCCTTTGTAACATCTATAGAATATCCCCCCCATCTTTCCCCCCCTTGTCTGATACTGCTACTACTCTGGCCCAGGCTCTCAGTCTCCTCACATTTGGATTATTACAGTAACATGTTGGTTGGTGTGCTTTGACACAAGTCTCTCTCCATTCCAGGCCATCTTCAACTCAGCTGCCAAAATGATTTTTTTAAAGCTCAGGTCTGACCTTGTCACCCCCCCCCCCCCCCCCATATTCAGTAAACTCCAGTGGTTCCCTGTCACCTCCAGAATCAAATTAAAAAAAAAAAATCTGTTGGCATTTAAAGCCTTCCCCATTGTTTCAGTCTTCTTACACCTTACACCCCACAACATACTCTTCCATCCAATGACATTGGCCTTCTTGCTGTTCTTTGAATGAGGCAGTTTCCAGTTCAGAGCCTTTTTCGTGCTTTTCCATATGCCTAGAATTTCTTCTTCCTTATTTCTGCCTTCTGACTTTTCCAGCTTCTTTCAAGTTCCAACTAAAATTCACTTTCTAGTGCCTTCATTCAGTTGATTATTTCCTGCTTATCTTGTGTATAGCCTGTTTGCATATAGTTGTTTTTATATTTTATCCTCCTATGAGATTGTGAGCCCCTTGAGGGCAGAGACTGCCTTTTCTTGTATCCCCAGCACTAAGCACTTAGTAAATGATTATTGATTAACTGAATAGGGCTGGTCATTACCATGGTCACTTGACTCCTTCTTGTACTTTTTCTGAAGGTCCATAGATAACCTTGGTATGATGGGAAAGAACCAAGCCAGTAGTAAGAGAGAAATAAATAATACATGAATGAGAGGGATGCCTTTGAGAGCAATTTCTTGATATCTGAGGCAATGAGATCAAAGGTGTAAAGCAGAAGTCTTAGTGATTATTAGGGTTTATGCTTGACTAACTCACTGTGACTAGAGGGAAGATTGATATTGAGAAGATTTGAGTAATGGAGGAGTAAGGTTAAGGAAATGAATGTTAGATGGTCTTAATATCCTAAATGAAGTAGCATTCTCAATCATCTGTTAAGTGTGGAAGGTAAGGGTGGAATTGGTGGTGAGAGAAGGAAATATTTCGAACTATTACTAAAGGTGAAAGGGAAAATTATTTGATCTGTGATTTCATTTTTGTAGAATTCTGGGTACATGGTATTGCAGTTGCAGAAATAATAGAAGCAATGTAGGAACTGGTTTTGTGACACGATCTATTGGTGTCTGAGTTTGCTCTTTATGGCATTCTCCCTGCTTTTCAGTCTTTTTCTTTTTCCCAAATACATTTTAACAGGATACTCCCGTTGCCATGCAGGTAATAATCACTTTCTCTTCAACCTGTAAACTTAGTCGTTTTCCTAGAGCACTGAAAGGTTAAGTGACTATCTTGGTGTCATCCAGCCAATATGCGGCCAAGGCAGGACTTAACCACATCTTCCTGGCTTTGAGATCAAAGCTGTGGGGGCAAGGTAAACCAAGCCAGAGTAGGGGAGGAGGAACAATGAAATAGTAATGGTTCAAGGGACCGTTGAACCTTCAACCATTATTAAGCTGAAGTTTGAGTTTAATATGAGTAAAAGAAGGATAGGAAGTCATGTTCAAAAAGTAGCCTTAATAGTTCTGGAGAACTTAAAACTCTACCATCTCCAGGGTCTATAGATTGTCTGTAGCCTGGAGTCCCTCTTAGAGATGAAGTTTTAAGAAACAGTGAGAACTAAGGTGTGACCATATTGGTGTGTGTGGTTGAAGTGGAGTAGAAAAGGAGTTCATTGAAGTTGAGTAGGTTAAAGAATTGAGAGGTCATGTTGCTAGAGGGACCTTCAACATCAGTGCTGGAGCATCTAAAGATGATGGTAGGGGTGAGATAGAAAGATTGAGATCCAGGTATTAAGCTCCGTAAGATGGGTGAAAGTTCAGTAAAGAGCAGAAACAAGGATGAGGAGGGAGTGGAACAAACTGAATGGACTTCAGAAAGAGGAAAAGTCGTCATTCTGGGAGAGCAGTACATACAAAAGACTCCCTCATTGTTTCCTTTGTTCAGTCACAATTCTGACAAAGACTTGACAAATGATTTGAGTGCACCTTGAAAGAAGAAAATTCATTGAAGGATGATAATAGACAATTCTAGGTCTAGAAACAGCAGTAGAAAACATACTATCCACCTCTAAGGAATGTCCTGAAGGAGGAGAATTGCTGAGATAATGGAAGTATAGGAACTGATTTGTGGCATGTGGTCTCGTAGAATTTTAGTTTGATCATTGTAGTCTTTCCTCTGCCTTCCAGTCTTTTTCTTTTCTCCAAGTGTCTATAATAGGGGAAAATCCTCCCTGGATTTACTTGTTCTCTAATTGCCAGTGGCTGAAGAAAGGAAGTGAATAAATTGAAAACAACCTTAGCCACTATTTCATAAACTGTTTTGGGGGTTCTAATTAATAGTAAGGACATCAGGAAAAAAACACTTCTAAGTAAAAAATCCTGTATCCAGAACAGGATTGATGATCTTTGCCACAAACCTGCCCCTCCTCTGAACTCTGTTTCTGTTGAGAGCACAAGCTTCTTTCCAGCTGACCAAGTACTCAACCTCAGACTCATTCTCAGTTTCTCACTTTCCTTCATCTTATGTATCCAGTCAGTTGCCAAATCTTGTTGACTCTACCTTCACATCTCTCTCTTTATCTGTAACTTTCTTTCTATTCACCACCCCAGTTCAGGTCTGTGATTAGTTTGGTTGACCTCATTACCTGTTGCCTGGACTGTTACAGTAGTCTCCAGTCTCTGCCTTTCCTGTCTCTCTTGTACTGTCCATCATTTACTAAGCTGACAGTGATTTTTCTAAAGAACAACTTTGCCTGTGTTAGTTCCCTACTTAATGAACTCCAGTGGCTCTCTTTTCTCTAGGACCAAATATGTATTCTTTTAGCATTTAAAGCCCTCCAGAATCTAGTTCCAGTCAGATTCCAGTTTTCCTGTTTTGTTATAGATTACTCCGTTTAAGTACCAAATTTGCCTTCTTTGTCTTAAACAACATTCCATCTGCCATAACCATACCTTTGCACAGGCTCTCCCTCATTTCTGGACTGCAGTTCCTTCTTACATATATGCCCCTTAGAATCTGTTATTTTCCTCTAATATTCAGTTCAAACACCACCTCTTACATGAAGCATTTCCTTATTCTCCTGCAGTTTGTAAGGCCTTCCCCCCCAAATTTATCTCATATTTATTTTGTGTATACTTGTCTTTATATATGTTATCTCTCCCTGTAGAATGTAAGCTCCACTGGGGCAGGGACTGTTTCACCTTTATCTTTATCCTTAGTACAGTGCATGCCATTTAATAAATGCTTGTTGGTTGATTGACTGTACGTCTTTCAACTTCAGTTTCCTCATCCATAATATGAGCAGAGCAGATAATCTTAGGTTCCTTCTAGCTTTAACATTCTATGATCTAGTGAGTATTTCTAGTTGTTATCAAGTGAGTATGTGGGCTTCATGTTTCACTTTCATTTTCTCTTGCCTGCAGGTATTACTACCTGCAGGAATTTGTTACAGACCACATGTTGTTGACTTGTAAAGGGGAAAAATGGCATCCATTGTACTGTTATCGCAGCTCTCTGATAGGAACTGATGATGATGCAGAAAGCACAATAGCAAGTAGTTTTAGAGAATGGCCTCCACCTGACAGATCAAAAGTCTTTGCCACGAAGAGAAAATTTTCTGATGGTACGTATGACACCTGTCTTTGTCATATTCATGTTACTCATGACCTCAGGCAGCTTAGTTGGGTGTTTTAGATGGTAAACCTTCATTCTAGTCTGTATTATTTAACACCACAAGATGAAAATACCTTTTGGTATTTTCTTTTTTTAGTTACATTTATTTTGACACAAAATATACTAACCAGCAAATCAACTCCCTTTACAAAGTACATTCCCTGAAAAAAAAAGTTATTAACAAAAAAAGAGGGAAATGTATGATAACGTTTATAATATGTTGCTATCATTGACAATGGTATTTGACCAGGATTTTGCTTCTCCATGTCAACTTTATTTATATTACCATAGTATTATGTATTTAGTTATTTTGACTCTGCTTTCTTCATTTTGTGTCACTTCATGGAAGTCTTCCTAGGTTCCTCTGAATCCTTACTAGCTATGTGACCTTGGGCAAATCAGCTAACTCTGTTTGCCTCAGTTTCCTCATCTGTAAAATGAGCACCTAACTCCCAGGGTTCTTGTGAAGATCAAATGAGATAATATTTGTAAAGTGCTTAGCACCAGTGCTTGGCACACAGCTATTGTTGTTGTTGTAGTTGTTGTAGTTGTTGTTACTATTAGCATCATCATCATCATCATTGTTCCTTATGGTACAATAATATTGCATCATTATCTCACTTTCTGATTTGGCCAGCCATTTTCTAATCATTAGACATATTTTACTTCCGGTTTTGTATTATTACAAACAACACTGCTATCAACATTTTTTAAATGTAGGGCTTTTTTTACATGGATAATTTGTTATATACCAACCCTCTTGGTGTGTAGAGTAATTTGCTCCTTGAAAATTGCGTTTCTTGTTTGTGCATATTTCAGCCTCCTTGGAATAGAGTCAGTGGTTATGAACATTTCTGTTGTTTTCTTACATAATTCTTGCTTGTTTTCCAGATTGGTTCAACCGATTTGCAGTTACACAAGCAATGAATTTTACTGTGATTGTCTTTCCACAGTCCCTCCAACAATGAGTTTTCCCATCATTTACATTCTATTTTTTTAGGTTCATGCTTAATTTATTGGTTTTTTCTTTCTCTTTAAATCAGAGATAAAAATTTTCCTGTAAGGATTGCTTTAGTTATATCCAAATTTTGGAATTTTTTGTGTCATTAATCCTTTTTTTAATTGTTGCTGGTTCTTAATTGTTAGCTATTTCATGTCTGTGATTTATTCTTTAATCCATTCTTTTTTAAAATAAATTTTTATTGATTTCTTTTGTTTTTACATTACCAAAATTTCTCCCAATATCCTTTTCATTCCCCCCTCCCAGAAAGCCCATCCTCTATAACAAATAATTTTTCCTTTAAAGAAAACAGAAAGAAAATGAGGAAGAAAAGAAAAACTGGAAATATATGTAGTGTTCAGTACCTGTGGATTTTCCACTTCTGCAGGGGACTCATTCTTTAAGATATCATTATTTAACATCTGCTTAAGACAATATTATTTGTATTTTCTCCTTTTGATTATACTTTTGTGTCTTGTAGTTTATAATTGATATTTCATATCTTTAGTGAATTTCTTTTCAGATTTTAATGATTTGTTTCTTCACTTTTATAAGAAAAAAACCCAGAATTTACTTTTTGTTTTGGTTTGTTTTTTTCATATTCTGATACATTGTATTTAAGGATGTAAGTATTTGCTACTTTTCATAATTCTAGGGACTGTGCCCTTTGGCCACTCTTCTGTTAGTTCCTGTTTTATGTTTAAATTTCCTTTGTCTTTACCATGAAATGACTAATAGGTTTTTCTTTTCTGATGGCCAAAATTGGAACCCACCACAAATATTCATTTCTTTATTTATATGAGTTATTTGTTCCCTAGGATATGCTAATTTTTTTGTGTAGGTGCCATGTGATGCTGAAAAATATGTTTAAAATTTCTATTCAATACTTGCTTGAAAGTCTCATCTATGTTTCAAACACATTCTGTTTAGATCTCTATTTTTCTTATTTATCATTCATTTTTTAGATTTCTCTAACTCTGAAAGAGGCATGTTGAATTCCCAAAAGATTTTTTTATTTTGTATGTCTTTTTGTAATTTATTTATCTTTTCCTCTAAGTACTAAGATGTTATATCATTTAATGCATATGTTTTAATTATTGCAATTTTTTATTGTGTCTATAAGCATAATATATAATTTCCTTCCTCTCTTATCTATTTTTATTATTACTTTCTGAGACATGATTGCCACTCCTACTTTTTAAAATTAAAACCGTTCTAACTCCAGCACCTTATTTTAACTCTCTATGAATCTTTTTACTTTAAATGTTTCTTATTTATGTCATTTTGTTGGATTTTGGTCTCTAATCCATTCTGCTTATTATATCTAAATCTTTTTCTTTGCTTGGGGGTTTTTTTGAACAAGGTTTTCTCATTCATATTCATGGTTGCAATTAAAGTTTGTTTAACTCTTCTGTCAAATCTTGTTATAATTTTTCTTTTTTTCCCTTTTTTGAAAGAGAAGTAGCATGGCTACTAGAGGGATGGCCTGGAAGTCAGAAGTCTCATCTATCTCCCTTCCTGTCTCAGTACTCTAACAACTCTTTAGGATCATAACTGAGAAAAGTTAACAACTGCATTGGTATACGGAGTTTCCTCACCTGGGAGTACCCTAAACTAGTGAAATCACTGGTTCAGCCCCTATTTCTGTCCCTTTTTGGAGGCAGGGGAGGAAGAAGAAAAAAATGAGCATTAGATATCTGCAGCCTGTCATCCTTCCTTTGCCTTCTTTTATCTATACTTAAATCATTGTTTTTTGGGTTTTTTTTAACCTCTCTCCTCCTTTTGTGTGAGTAACCAGAAGGCTTCCTCAGCTTTCTTTTGTTTGAGACATTCCCTTCTTTAATATCCCTTGTATCCCAGTCTAATTTCCTGCCTTTCTTAATCCTACTTTTACTACTTCTTTTTTCCTTCATTTTTGACCCAGAAAAGGTACAACTCATGAGATTCCATTTTATCCTCTGGAGGATTACTCAATTTTGTAAGATAAATCATTCTTAAGAAAAAGGAATTTTTATTAATTTTTCAGTTATTATCTCTTTGCAGATGAATCTCAGATTTCTTTATCCTCTTCTAACCTCTTTCCTGACCTCTAGTCTCCCACCTCCAGGTTGGAGATGTCCAAACTTGATGTCCCATAGACATCTTTAACTTAGCATGTCCAAAGCTGAACTCATTATCTTTGACTTCAAACTCTTCTGAACTTCTTTGTCCTTGTTGGAAGCACCACCATTCTCTCACTCATCCAGCTCACAATTTTGGTGATATCCTCAACTCCTCACTGTCTCTCATACTGTTTTTGAAGGCCTATTGATTCTGCTTTTTCAAATTCTCTGTTATATGCATCTTCTTCTCCTGTGACATTGCAAACATCCCTGGTGTAGTTTTATCACCTCACCCATGGACTATTGCAGTAGCTTTCTTCCTTTGCCAATAATGGAATATAATTAGAAAAAGATTGCACTTGAAATGCAGATCTGTTATATATAATCTGCTATTCCTTTTTACCATATAATAAAGTTATCATATAATTTTCTTTTTTTTCCACCCCGCCCTAGAGATAGGGTGGAGTATGTATATGTGTAAATAGATACAAATATGATATAAATATAATAATATAAATATTACATATAGCTTATATATGTGTAAAATCTTTCTATACATCTATTTATCAGTTCTTTCTCTGGATGCAGATAACATCTTCCTTCATACATCCTTTATAAGTTCGTTTGGGTATTTGTAATAGTTCTCGTTTCTGCTCTTTCCACTCTTCATCATTTTGTGCAAGTCTTTACATGTTTTTCTAAGATCATTGAGCTCATCATTTCTCGTAGCACAGTAGAAATCTATCACAATTACATACCACAACTTGTTCAGCCATTCCCCAGTTGATGTGCATCCCTGTCATTTCCAGGTTTTCTAGTACCACAAAGAGAGCTGCTGTAAACATTTTATAACATATAGGTTCTTTTCCTTCTTCCCTAATCATCCACCTAGTAGTGGTATTGCTGGGTCAAAAATAGCCTTCTTTTTGATCTCCTTGCTCAGATCTTTCCCCACTCCAGTCTTCCCCTTAGAGTGGTTTTCATAAAGAGCAAGTCTGAACATGTCACCACCTTTCTCCCTTCTCCTGATCCTTTCCCCCTCCCTCATCCTCTATATTTTAGTGGCTCCCTAGTATCTCCCAGATCAAGTATAGAAGTCCACTGTTTAGCTTTTAAAGACCTTCATTAACCTGGTTCCTTCTTACCTTATACTTCTTATACTTTACTTTTCTGCATGTACTATACTCTGTGATCCAGTGACACTGTCCTAGTTGCCTTTTCTCATCCTGGAAAGATGTATAATCTCCTGATTCTGTCCATTTTTACTGGCTGTCCCTCATGGGAATGTTCTCCTTCTTTGTTTCCACTTTCATGCTTCTTTGACTTCTTTCAAGTCTCAGCTAAAATCCTACTTTTTTTTTTTAAGAAACCTTTCCCAGGCCTTTAATGCTAGTGAGATTATTCTCATTTATCTTGTATTATTTTGTTTGTACATTGTTGTTGGCATGTTCCTTTCCCACTAGATTATGAACTCCTTGAGGGCAGGGATGATTTTTGCCTTTTTTTTTTTGGTATCCCCAGCACTTAGAATAATAGTTCAGTACTCTTTAAGAACTTTAAAAAATTTTTGATGTCTTGATATCTTATCCTGGCTATCACCCTTTTTTGATGGTGTGTAGGCCAAGAGGCATCTTGGTTGGTGTTTCTTAGTAAGCAATCAGTCTCTTCTTCTCTGCTTGAAATATTCTTTACTTGAATTTTGAGTTCTGGATTTTGGCAGTCAAATTTCTCAGTAAATTGCAACCCTGGTTCCTCTCTGATGTTGTCCTGTTAATTTATTGATCTTTATTGTGCTTGCTAGTATTTCTGGGTAATTTTATTTCTTAAAATATTGTATTTTTTTCTTCATTCTATCGCATTTGTTTTGGCATGTCTTTTTCTGGAAGACCAGTGATTCTCAAATTTTCTCTTAGAGCCCTGTTTCCTCCTCACTTGTTTTTGATTTGTATTCTTAAAATTTTGCTGTCTTTTGATATTGCCGTGATAATTTTTGTAACATTTAAAAATTTTTTTAGTTCTATCTCCTACATTCTTTTTTTAGAGTGTCTGCATTATAAAGTTTTTTCAGGCTTCTGTTTTAATCCATCAGTTAACCACAATAAAATATAAGCTTCTTCAGGGCAGGAAATGTTTTATTTTTCTCTTTGTATAGTCTTACCCATATTAGGTACTTAATAGATACTTTTTGAATTCATTAATCAGTCATTCTGTTTTATTTCTGAAATTTTTTATTAAGAGCAGTTTCACCCCTTAACTCCTCATTTTCTTCTTTTATTAGGTTTTCCAACTATTCTTGAGGTTCTTATGATCAATTGATTCTTGTTTATGGGGTATTAGTTATAATTATTTCAGAATTAGTTTCTTCTAGATATTTTTTCCTTGGCATTCTCATAATTCATAGTATTTGTCATTGTGTTAGGACTTTTTTGTTTTTTTGGCAGTTTGTTTTCTTTGGCTCTCTGCAGATTCTCATATGGGAATTTCTTTTATTTCTCCTCTTTTAGTTGTTATTCTTCCCTGTTGTTTGGCACAATTTCTAGCTAATATGAGGTAATGAGGGATACCTTGGCTTGTAACATCCTTTCACTCGCATACTCTTCTAGAAGCATTGTAGTAAAAAAAAGAAAAGTTTTGGTTTAGGATTAGTGAGTTCCAGTTTGACTCTTTGCACTGTCCTCACTCTGTATGACCTTGGGCAAATCATTTATCCTCACTGGCCTCCAACTTCTTTATTTTGCTTAGACCCAGGAAGGTTGTGACTGGTCTGAGGTTACAAGTTTTAAGTAGCAAAAATGGAATTTGAACTTAGGACTTCTGAGTGTAAAGACAGTCCCCACTCTACCATGTTGTAAAATGAGGGGATGGACCAGACAGCCATCTGAGGAACAATCCTGAGTCCTTGGGTATTTTATTCCAACCATATAAGTTTTTTTTTTTAACCCTTATAAAATAGAAAATGAACAGAAGGCAGTAAAGGTAATACAGGACTGTTGACATTTATTAACTATATAGTTATTATTTTGAACCTTTTTTTTCCCCAGTACAACAAAATGTAAATTTCTGTTAGTATTGTTTACTGACTTTGGTTTCTTTATATTTAGATATCTACTGTTCATATAGCAGAAAATAAGGCTTGGATGTAATTTTAATTTTGTTAATTTTAACTTATTTTTTAAACAGACTAGTTTGGTGTGTAAATCCCAGCTACCCTTTGTGTTGGACATATTTTAAAATATTCTGAATGGGAAAAAGTGAGGCATTTTGCAGAGTTCAAAACTTAAATTCTGATGGTATGGTATGAATAGAAAGAGTACTGGACTTGTAATTAACATTTAGAAATTCAAGGCTTGACTTTATCACTTAACTAACTGTGTAGGCTTCAGGGTAAGTCTCTGAGCTTCATTTTTCTTACCTGTAACATGGGGTCATTAATACTAGTATTGCCTATCTCATAGGGATGTTTATATGGATTAAGTGAGCTAATTATATAAGCATTATTTAAATTATAAAGTACTATACTTTAATAGATTATGACAGCATAACATGTCATAATCTTTAATACCAAATTCCAGGGTTCCTAAGTCAGTGAAGTCAGGTTAATATCAGTGAACATTAATAATGAAGTAATCATCAAAGTATCTCTTTCAAGAAATGAAATTTTTGCATGCAGAGTCTTCTAAGGAAGCTATGTGGTTGCTGTTCTTGTAATACCACAGTTTCTGTAGAATTGATATCCATTGATTCTTCAGTGGGTCTGCAGTCTTATTATGGATACTACCTCCACCAACGCATATTGTAACCTACCCGTACCTTCTTATGCTGTGTGACTCCTCTACATCCTGTAAATCCTCCACAGGGTTCTGTGTAAAATTCTGGTGGTCATCTTTTAGATCCATTGACATTGTGCAAATATCAGTACGTGTGCTGTCAATTGATTACCCTTGACTCTTAACTATCTGCTTGGCTCACCTTCTTTTCTGGTCATAAAGCTTTGATGATAACTTTTTTTGCTTTATTCTTCCTTGGTAATATGTTGCATACTCCTTTTGTTTATCATTATTTTTGGGGGGTGTAATTTTATTTTTTTCAATTAACAAAACTATTTTCTCTTCTTTGCACCTTCTTCCTTGATTGAAAAATCATAAAACCAAAACATAGCCCTAAAACAAATATGCCTAGTCACATTGGCAATGCCCAAATATTGTATGTTTTAATCTTCATCCTAAATCTGTCACCTTTTTGTCAGGAGTTGAGGTAGCATGTTTCATCATGGATCCTCAGAAAATTGTGGTTGATCACTATGTTGATCCAGATTCTTAAGTTTTTAAAAATTATTTGTCTTTATACTGTTTTTTATGTGTAAGTTCTTCTCTTAGTTCTGCTTACTTCATTCTCTGTCAGTTTATACAAGTTTTCCCAGAAACTATTCCCTTTATTATTTCTTATAGTCCAGTAGTATTCCATTATATTCATATGCCATAATTTGTTTAGCCATTCCCCAATTTATGGGCACCCCTTAGTTTCCAGTTCTTTGCCACCGCATAGAAAGCTGCTATAAATATTTTTGTACATATGGGTCCTCTTATCTTAATTTTTGTGGTATAGATCTAGTAGTGGTATTACTGGGTCAAAAGATATGCACAACTTAGTAAATTTTGGGACACAGTTTCAAATTGCTTTTCAGAATGGCAGTAACAATTCACAGTTCCACTAATAGTGCATCAATGTTACCATCTTGATGTAGCCCAATCTGATGGATGTGAGGTGGAAACCTCAGAGTTGTTTTAACTTGGATTTTCCTAGTTACTAGTGATTTGGGAGACCTGCAACATTAATTCTTCAGAGACTCGTCCTCCAAGATTGCAAACATATAGCACCCATGGAATAGTCTGCATATATAAAAATCATATTGGATTTCTTGAAAGTGGTAACTTAGATGACTGGTTCATTATTAATATTCGCTAAGGCATTAAATAGGAAGATTTATACTCAAATCTATTTGTTACCATCATGTAGGATTTCCACAATAGATGATTTTTCAGGTGCTGTTGTATGTGACATTATACTAACTGCATGAAACCCTGAAATGTTATACAACCTCCTAAATAAGCTCCATAACCACTCAAAAGAGTTTGGCCTAACTATCCACATAGGAAAAACAAAACAAAGTGGGTGAAGAATGTTTGCTACCCAAATGAGTATGCAGTTGGATAAGCAACTTATAGATCTGGTCCATAATTCCAAATATCTTAGTCATTGTTTATTGATAATGGGATGAGCGTCAAATTTAATATGAGTAAAGCATATAGATATATATATATATAGATATATAGATTGCCTTTTGGGAATAACTCAATGCCTTTAGTAACCCTAAGTTCCTTGGAACAAATGTTCATCTTTTAAAACTCAGATTATTTATAGAGCTAAAAATAAAACATACATTATTCTCAAGCTTACCCACAAGACACTTGTACTATTGTTTGCTTGCACTTTTTATGTACAAGTATGACCAGGTTACATCAGAGGGTGAGAGGGGAGTACTACTGCAAGATATCCACCAAATGTTCTGGTTCTCTGCTGGAATAGTTCTAGCAGCAACCAGAAACATATTCCCTAATATCTCAGAATTGATGTCATTTATATACTTACCCAAACTCCGAACTCAGTTAAGAGCGTAGTTACTTTTCTGTAAACTGAAGTAAGAGGTCCAGTAGTAAGGGACACCATAATTAACTCCTTTTACTCACCCATTAGTCCTTAATTCTTGCTTTCCTGTTTTTGCATTGTCAACAAAGTCTCGGCCACTCACCTACTGATACCTTTATAAAAAGGTTAACAAGGTGAACTGGTGTCCACAGTCTGGTGTCTACCCAAATTTTTAGGAGCTGATTTGAAGTATAGTACTAAGCTTACCAAAAAAAAAAAAAAATTATAATCTGGAGTTGTCTCTCATCCCAGAGAGCCATCTCCTATAACAGTATTTTTGAGAGAAAAAAAGTTCAAGACAAAAACAAAAATCAGCAAAAGCAATCAGTATATTTAAAGATCTGAAAGTATTTGTAGTGCACCATACTCTTGGACCTCCCATTTCTGCAGTACAGTGGACTGTGGGTTTCTTCTTGTGTCTCTTCTTTGGCATCATGCTTGTTCTTTATAATTTTGAAACATTAATTTTTTAAAAATGAGTGTTAATTGTTGTCTTCTGTTTCTTACATCATCATGGTTACCCCAAGTATTTCTCCCAGTGTCTCTTCCAAATAGATATACAATATAACAAATATTTTAGAGAGGGAAAGGAATCAGCACAACTAATACATTGAAGAAAATCTGAAAATATATGCTATGTGTAACATCTATGCCTCTCCCACCTCCGTGAAGGGATGAGTTGGAGATAACGTCTCATATTTCATCATTCCAGTCCTGCTTGATCTTTATAATTTTGTTACATTTGCTTATGATTTTTTGGTGTATAATTGTTCTTTCTTTTTCCGTAGTTGTAGTTACCGTGTATATTGTTTTCTCGGCTCTGCTTAATTTGCTCTTCATCAGTTCATGTAGATCCTTTCATTCTTCTGTATGTTCAACCCATACATCATTTGTTACAGCACAGTAATATGCCCTTACATTTATGTGCCATGATTTCTTTAGCCATTCTCCAATTGATGGTCATATACTGTGTTTCCAATTCTTTGCTATCATTGAAACTGCTACTATAAATATTTTGGAGTATTTGTAGCTTTCTTCTTATGGATGGCTTCCTTAGGGTAGAAGCGTCGTAATGGAGTCTCTGGTTCAAAGATTATAGACATTAGTATATTTGTATAATTCCAAATTGCTTTCCAAAATGGTCATATCATTTCACAGCTCTACCGACAGTGTATTAGCATGCCTATCATTCCACAACCCTGCAACATGGACTATCAGCATTTTTTGTCATTTTGCCAGTTTGCAGTGTGTGAAGTGAAACCTCAGGGTTATTTTGATTTGTGTATTTCTTATTTGTAATTTGGATGTATGGTTGTAAATACTTTGCAGTTCTTTTAAGAACAGTTTGTTCTTATTGGGGAATGAAATAATCACTTTTGATTTGTGTTTCTTTCATTTACATTGCTGTTGTTATTGCGTACATGATTTTCTTGCCTCTTCTAACTTAACAGGTTGTACAGATCTTTCCATTATTCTCTGTATTCATCATATTGGTAGTTTGTTATATCATATATTCCATTACTTTCATTAACCATGGTTTCTTTAGCTGTTTCCTGGTGATGGTTTTCTGCTTTGCTTCCAGTGCATTACCATTCCAAAAAGAGCTGCTGATACATTTTTTTGGTATATATGGGAATTTTCACCTTAACAGTGGTGACCTTGTGGTATAAGCCTCCTTTCTTGCATTCTTTCCTCTGTGCCATGGATTGTTTTATTTTTAACCAGCATTTCATTCTCTCTGTTTTTATAGAGTGGACCAGGGTAGTCTGGTGGTTTAGGTCTGAGACTGGAATAAAATGAGATACTTAGAGATTTTTAAACATTTAACAAAAGGGGGCTTAGTTAGCCCTAGCAGGGGAAGCACATTCATAGCAAGGAAAGGATATTCATGGAGGATGCAGCTTGGATTTGGCTGAGTATAGCTCTTCTGTGCCTGGTGTTTGTCATTCTGTTGGTCTACAATCAGAAATCTGAACAAAAAGTTCCAGTCCCTTGTTTTCTGGATATTTTGTACACTAGTGACCAAGAAGCTGCAACTACTGAGTCGATTAAATCTGGAGGGCATTTAAAATACCTTCCAAAGAAAAGCTAATCTGTGCTTCATTGGTCAGGAGCATTGCATATTGTTCCTACCACATCAGTCAGCTTTCTTGGCACGCCAAGACTGTTTTCATATTAAACTCTTCCTTGTCTAGGGAAAGTTTTCTTTTCTAAAAATAAAAGACCTAGCATTGTTGTGATGCAGCTTCCTTACTTAACTCAGATCTCCATGAAGTCATAGGGAGATTAAGCATAATTCTGTTATAACAGAATCTTGTGTCTTGGCTTCCCTTACCTCTAGTTTACTTTGGATACTCTCCTTTTCACTTAGTACATCCTAATAAAAGATGTAGTAATGGGAGTTCAAGAGTCTCAGGGTGAAATGGAAAGCCAGGACTAGGTCCTAAGTCTTTCTGTTTTAACTGTGTTGAGTCAAGTTGCCTTACTTCATTGCTCGGAAGCCATACCATAACTATTTCCAATTTGGTTGGCTTTGCATGTCCCATTTTGCTTTGGTTTTCTGTACCTTTGACATTTCCTTTCTTTCTATTTGCTTATAGGGAACATAGTGGATATTTCACTTCCTGGGAGCTCAAGGCAACCAACGGATTTACAGTCAGATTCACAGCTTTCCTATTTCTCATGGAAAAGTAAAACAATGCATTCAGAAGAGAACACTGGGGGTGAGGCGAGCCCCGCAGTGCAAGACAAAACACTCAGGTAAGGGGGAGATATATCTCAAATGGCTTTCCTCTTACCATATTGAGTTGGACCTTCTGTGTGCTTGTGGAAAATGTGCTAATTGTTGTGCCCTAGCCCAGCTTGTGATACAAGAGGATTTTGAAGTATAGTACTAAGCTTACCAAAAAAGAAAAAAAAATCTGGAGTTGTTTCTCATTTCATCTCTCCTCTCAAGAGGATACAATCTTCTTGAAGATGTTTTTTTTTAGTAATTTAGGAAATAATCCATTAACCTCAGGGAATATTTTATGTATTATTTTTGGCCACTCGGAAAGCATATCTCTGTTTGTTACATAATAATAAAATATCCCATCAGTTATATTGGTGAGGAGGGCAACACTGCATATCCAGAAGAGTGTCTGCCTTATTCCAGGCTTGCAGCACTTGGAACACAGAGGAGGAAACCTGTGATGTGTAGACTCTTATGATTAGCTAAGGGACTTTAGAATTAATTTAGTCCAGCTTCCTACCCAGTGTAGGAATCATTTCTTACAGACTGACCCAGCGGTTAGTCCAATTTGTTCTGTGAAGTTTGGATTCAGTCAAAGGGCCGCACTTAAGGGCCTAGAGGGAACACACATTGCCTTGAAGCCATAGGTCCACCCCTGGACTAACCACTGCTCGAATACCTTCAGTGTGCTTCCTCACAAGATAGTTATTTGTTTGTTTTTTGACAGCTTTTGGAACTGGGAAAATATAAATTCTTTGTAGTGAAGTAAATCTGATTTCTTATAGCTTTCAGCAATAAGTTGATTTTATCTGTTTTGAATCAGATAGTAAAAAAAGCCCACAATACAAATTGTATTATAGATTAAATAATCAACATCAGGGATCACCTGAGTCAATACCTGAATAGCCTGGACTATTTAGTCACTGCTTAGCCACTGAAACATTGTTCCCAAAGTAAAAAGGTACCTTTGTTTAAGATCTACATTGGAACCTCACTGGAAAGCTTATTGTTTAATTTGAGGATATATAAGGTATCTTAGAGTAACCTAGGTTTGAGGCCAGATTAACTATGGGAAGGTCTTCATGGGGATGGGAGTAGAGGAAATGGGCCATTAGAAATAGTTTTTTACTTGCTTGAAATTTAAATATAAAATAAGTTTATTTAGTACTTAGAAATTTCTTTCCAGAAGGTAATGTGAGTGTATTCCTAGAGCTATTAGTTCATTTATATTGTTTTCCACTTAGTATTGAGGCATTGTGCTCACTGTACTGACCTAAGATAAAAGCTCAGATCTTGCGCCACCTATTACCAGGAGAATGGGGTTATTGTATTTTCTTCCTTCCTAACTTCTTGTGGTGGGTGATAAGGATACTTAGAGCAGGTGAGGGATCTTTGGCTGCTGGAATTGTTTGGGGTGTCTAGCTGCTAAGCAGTGTGTTGCTTAGACAGAGGTTTTAGCACCCCTAGCTGAAAGGCTTTTTGTTTTTATGTGATGCTGTAAATTTCTGGTGAAATTGGGATAAAGGAGTCAGTGGTGCTGCCTTCCTTGGCAGAGTTAGAAAATTTAACATTAAGCATTAGGGGTCCCTAGCACCAATGAAGACCAAAATAAATTCCCTTATATAGAGATGGTAAATCCACAGGAACCAGGAAAGGAGAAAAGTGAACTTTCCTGAAATGCTACTAATTTTGTAGATGACATTTCATTGAATTAAAATTTATGTACTGGTTCACAATTTCCTGTTGAAACATGTGGATAACATGTCCTCTCTCTCTTTGTTAAAATCTTTTAAAAAATAAAATCCAGGCCTACTTCTTACAAATTAAAAAAAAAAAGTATGCTATTTTCTTTAAAAGAAACATAAATATTTATGCCAAACTCCTCCCAGGAATCCAAGGTTTTTATGTCTTCACTCTGTTATCAGGGAAGGGGATGACCTAGATAGAGGTCATGGTCTGAGACCAAAGTGTTCCATTTTTACAGGATGGGAGACTCACCTGACATCCTGCCTGAAGGACAAACAGAGGACCTCAGTGAAGACATTGATGTGCTTGAAACAGATGAGGTAACTGATTAGGTTGTGAACTTTTCAAAGCCTGACCAGATTCTTTTGAGTATTTGAGAAGTTTGTGGGCCTTAGAGCTGTTGCTTCTTACTTTTTCATTCTCTGCCTTAGGGTAAGTGCCAGCAGGCTCCTTTTCTGTCAAGGTCACAATAGTGAATCTTTTAGGCTTTATTTGTCTTTCATGGACAACTTTACTCCTAGTTCTCACATGTCTCTTTTGCCAAGTTGTTGGTTGTAAACATTTCATAGGAAGGTTTACTAAAAAGAAAAGGGAATGAGCTTTGCCTCCTGAGCTATTCATGGATGTAAAATGTGGTAACAGAAGAGGGGACAGCTATATTTAGCAGGGAAACACAACATTTCAATTCCACAAAAATCTTCAATGTCTGATCTTGTAGAGGTGACCCACGATTTTTTAAAGTGGAAACCTGTAAAACTGTTTATCACTATGTGCCTGTATTTGCAATAAACTAAACAGTGTACATAGAGGTAGTTTGGTAACAGAGTGGAATAGAGTGGACCTGGAATCAGGAAGAACAGAGTTCAAATCCAGCCTTAGACATTAACTTGTCTAGTTGTATGACCTCGAGCAAGTGACTTAGACTTCTTTTTGCCTCAAGTTCCCTCCTCTGTGAAATGGGGATAATAATAGCATTCACATCCCAGCCAACACCTAATGTAATACTTTACATTCCGTATATGTTTGATGAATTATTTGTTGAATTGAAAACTAAGTCATTGTTACTCTGGTTTGTCATGTTTGTCTCCATGATAAGGATGTGAAATTAGTGCTAGATAATTTTAGTCTTTTTTGCATTAGCTGGACTTCTCTAAGAAATGTTATTCTCATGGTCTTTAATCCATTTCCCAGTTTTCAGATTTGAAAGTATTTCAAAACAAGTTAGTCCACAGCAGATATAACTGCATGAAATATTTCTCATCTTTGTCTTTTTTTCTAATTTCATGTTTAATTTGACCTTTGATGATCCATGAATTAATCAACTATTTGATTGTACCTAGATAGGTGATTCTGAAATGAATAGTAATCTGTCAAGAAATAGTCTATTTCCGTTTTCATGATGTTGTTAAATGTTTCTCACTTTCAGTACCTGTAAACCCTCTTCTTAGGAAATAACTTACATGTATATGGTACTCTAAACGAGGTTGGTAATATAAGGATTATGATCACCATTTTATAGACGAGGAAATTGAGGCTCTTGTTGGTTAAGCGGTTTTTCCATAATCAAACAGTTAAATATATGAAATTTGAACTCAGACTTTTTGATTCCAAATCCAACACTATCTATACCATATAACCCTGCTGCTTCTTCAGAATGTGTTCACTACATACAGAAATCTGTGCTATACATCACATTATTTTAAAGGTTCTCGGCGATTGATTTTAAATACTTTTATAACAAACCTTTCACCATCAAAGGCAAATAGTGACTACATTTGGATAATAATATCAGTCCCATATGTGTCTATAGAGAAGTTAGAAATAGCACTAAAGAGAAGACAGGAAAAGCAATTAGACTTGAGCATGTATTCACAGAGTAGATTGGTGTTGAAGAAGAGAAGGTGTTGAAGAATCTATTCACAATGTGATAAGTCTGGAAGAGATGTGAGGAAAAACAGATTTCAGCTCTTCCCCTTTCTTCCCTCTCTGCCCCGCTAAAGGCTTGAGAAAACATCAGCAGCTGCTAATCTGAACGCCTACTTTTCTAGATGTACCAAATTTTAAGGGGAATAATCTATATCTGCTCCCGGGCATCTTTGATGAGAGTATTAAGGAAGAGACAAGGCTTTGTCAAATGTTATTTATGATTGATCACATCTTTGTCAGCACACAATTACCTGCTTGTTGTTGGTTATTTTATTTTTCTCTCTCTCTTTTTTTTAAAGGCAATTAGGGCTAAGTGACTTGCCCAAGGTCACACAGCTAGTATCAAGTGTTTGGTCTGAGGTTGGATTTGAATTCAGGTCCTCCTGACTTGAGAGCCAGTGCTCTATCCATTGCGCCACCTACCTGCCCTGGTGGCTAAGTTCTGAAGGGCTTTAAGTCCAACAGAGGAGTTTGTATTTGATCCTAGAGGTAACAGGCAGCCTTATGAATGTCTCTTTGGATGGATTGGAAAGAGGAGAGAGACTTGAGTCAGAGAGACTAGTTAGGAGGCCAATTTAGTTAATAATAGTGCATGTAAAGGGTGTTAAGTCCCTGAACTAGGATGGTGGTTGTGTGAGTGGAGAGAAGGGATGAGAGATGTTAGAGAGGTGGTATCAACAGGATCTGGCATCTTATTAGATTATGCAGGGTGAAGGAAAGTGAGTAGTTAAGGATGATTCGATTAGGGGAATAAAGGGGGGGGGATGGGGAGCAGACAGTTCTGTTTTGGACATGCTGAATTTGAGATGCTGATTTTTAAGAGATATGTGCTCATAAAAGGTACACTGTCCTGGAAGAGCAACAGAGGCCCAAGTTGATGATTGATTCTCCAAGCTGGGTGTTCATAAGTTGGACTCCATAAACTTAAAAAAAAAATGACAATTGTATTATAATTCAGTAATTCGTTTATGATTAATTTGTTTTGTAATCCTGTTTTTTATACATTTAAAAGCATCATTCTGAGAAGGGGTACATGGGCTTTGCCATTGCTAAAGCAATTTGTGATCGAAAAAAGGTGAAGATCCCTTGCCCTGAGGGTGGTGAGGTCCTGTTTGCAAATGACATCTCTGTTAAACCAAGTTTCCGAACCTTGTTCATCAAGATGTGTCTTGGACAATGTCAGGGTGGGTTGCCTTAAAGAAATTGCAAAGTTCTTTTAATGATCTCAAACCTCTCCCAGAAAAAAATGTTAATCTCTTAAAGACTGTTACTCCCCCAGCATTTTGTTTGATGGGGAGTCAAGAAACATTACTGTCTCTAAAGAATTAAAATGAGTATTACCCAGAAGGCAGTAAAGAGGTACATGGTAGATGTGGGGTAGAGATGCCATCAAAGAAATGTATATTTGAAAAAGACCGTGGGCTGACTACATAGCAAGAGCCAGAGACAACCTGTCCAAAGCTGATGTGCTCTGCTGGCATCCTCACAGTATCTGGAGAAAGCAAAGAACCCCTACCCCTCAGTAAAAATATAGGAGGACGAAGACAAGGGCCTGAACACCGGAGGAGCAGTATGGATGGGTTTGCATCATCAGAAGGAGTATCTACACCAATGATACTGGAGATCTATTTGAGGTTTTGGGTACATACGCTGACAAGTTCTGTCATCAACATTCAGGAGGGTGGCTAAGTCTTTATAGCATAATAGTGCAAGTTATTGCAGTCATCATCTAGCAGGTTCCTTAAGGTGGATATTTTTTTAAATTCCTTAGTCCTAATGTTGTCAGACACCTGCAGGGTCTCCCTGGAAGTAAAAATAATCTTACTAGTGACATTTGCATTAGCATATACAAACATTCATATTTACAGTTGTCTAAGGTGATAATATTTTTTAAAATACTTTGAACCTAACAAATTATATAGTATGGGTCCATTCTGGAGTCTAAGCAAAATTGTTTAGACCTCTTCATGTAATGATCTCATCTGTAACCTGATCTTGTGACATGGACCACAATAAAATGAGGCTTACTTTTGTTTTGTAAAGACTTTTCATTTTACTGTTTACTTTATCATTAATCTTAGTCACTTTTTTTTTTTGTAGGGAAACTTATGAAAAAGCTGGAAAAGTTGTGAAGATCAAAAACTGCTCTTTCTGCGGAGGCAACAAAAACATTTTGATTTTTTCAGACTTTCACATGGACAAGTGGAAACAGCAACTTTATGAAGTGGGACTGTCACTGGATCCTGGACCATTGTGCTCTTTGGGCTCTTGAAGTTTCAGGTCCAAAGAATAGTAAATTCCCTCAGAATTTACTCCAGGGTAGCCTTTCACCTACCTTGGCTTATTTTATGTACAGGCATACCATGCCTAAAGTTTATTTTTTCAGTGAAAACATAAGTTGAAATGACATCTTGACAGAACAGTACCATGGGTGATAAATGGAACAGTATTACTGTTTTTATGGGTATTTATAAAAAAATACAGAAGATATTGGTTATATTAAGAATGTTATTCAAAAATCACATTTATTAAGCAGAGCCCCCTTTTTAACAGTATCAGTTACTATTATTAAATTTCAATTCAGTAGGTAGAATTCAGAAATGACAACCTAAAGGAGAGAGTCTCTATTCCCGTCTCCTCTTTTCATTCTTTAAATGACTAAGCAGTAGATTAACTATTTTTGAAGGAAAACAAAACCAGAAATCTGCCTTATTACCATTGTGTATGGGAAAACTTATGGTGGTTTCAATTCAACCAATATTTATTTAATACCTTTATACAAACTACATAAACCAGACAAAAATGAAAGAAAGCATTGAGACACTTAAGGAGTTTATATTCTACCCTCATGTTCTATAGCATGCACACAAAAAAAGAATGAAGTATTTTAGGTGAGAGAAAGAGAGAGAGCTCTGACCCATGCCTGAAATTTTAGCTGGAAGGATTTCTTCACAAAGCATCCAGGTATCCAGGGCTGTTTTTTTTTTCTTCTTCATGTTTTACTTGTGGATTATAACTTCAAACAGTTTGTTTCATTTACATTTTTTTCCCTTTATTTGATGGAAAGGCAAGACATGACTGTCTCTGCACTTTCTTGTTTTTAAAAACAAACCACAGTTCTTATGGGTGATGGTAGACATGTTTTTGTGATCCTTTTTGTGATTAAGTTGTTCTATAATCATCATAAAATATTTATCAAGTGCCTGTTATATACTAGGTGCTTATAACAGACCAGTGGGAAAAAATGAAACATTTAAGCTACCTTGACTTGACTTTTTGAGTATATGCCTAGTGAACTATATATATGTCATTCAAGGACCAATCTAGCTAAGGTCAGAAGGGTTCATAATTAAGATGTGGTCCCCACTTGAATTCATTTCAGCCACAGTAACTAATTATTAAAGACCATTTATTAAGGGTTGCCATCTACATTTGTTGAGGGAGCATTTATATAACATGATAAAATAATGGATTCTGGAACTATAGAAAAACCAGGCAGGCCAGACTTATTACACTATGGAAAGGGTAAAGTACTCCTTGTAAGTACCCCCATCACATTGGAAGCACTTAAAAATGAATGACTTGTTTGTTGTATTAAGGGCTTCTATGCATATTTCCAGATATTGGGCTCCATTTCATACCTTTACGATATGACTCCCAGGAGCAGTGAGGAAGCAGCTTATCAACAAATGCAAAGTTTATCTATACTTTGTTAGTGTGAAAACAGTGTTCTGCATTTGTAGAGTCTTTATCTCTTTAGTTTGTTGTGCCAAAATATTGTGTTCCTATCCCTAATGCTCTCCCCCATAAAAAAAGTGAGTGTGTGTGTGTGTAATATTTAAAGCAACAAGACAGCTGCTGGATTAGTGACCATATGACTCATTGCCTTAACTATAGGGAGAATAAATTTAGAAGATACAGAGGGATAATAAATTTAGAAGATATAGCTATTTGGTATTTCTCATCAAAGAGATTGTTCCCCTGTCTTCATTGGATGCACAGAGAATTATTCATTCTTTTGCATACAGGAACATAAATGGATTGGTTTGATCTGGATGAATTTGATCAGTTGTCATGTGGCATAGTTACTTTTCTTGTGAATTTATGGTTACTATTAAGTTTCCTGCCGGCAGTACAGGAAAGTAATCCATAATGGTGTGTTCCAAAATGAAGTTTACCCTTGGTAGATGCTCTTTTAATGAACAAGTAAATAGTATTTTCTGACAGTGTGTGTTAATGTGGGGAAGTATACCATTGTTTTTTTCAAGTTTCAAGGATCTGATGAGATCCTTAAGGAAAATAGATGGCCTTAACAGGCCCCAATCATACATTTCCTATGTGCTATTTGAAATAAAAAAGCCAGCAAAAAGGTGACATAGAGCTATCCTCAGACTGGTCTTCTAAGTCTGCATGGTTGTAAAAGAGTGTTGGCAAGACTTTAAAGTTTAAACCACATTCAGAGAAATGTGATGTTTTGAGGTGTTAGGGTTGAGAGATTATGTGGTGAAAGCTTGAAAGGAGTTTAGAACATTGTCGGCTAATAGTTGCAAGGGCTGTGTTTCTGTTGCTTTAACATGCATTTACTACTTGGCTATCTTTATTTGCCAACTCTTTGCTCCTAAAGTCAGTACAAGCCAGAGGTTAGTGGCAGAGTATATGCTTTCCTGATGTAATTGGTTTGGTTTGTTGCATTTAGGATCATCATAAATGTAACAAAAATCAGTAATCATCTTTAAGTTTAACATCTAAGGTTTTCCACAGGAAATTAAAATGGAGGATTCTGGTTTTGGTGCCAAGATGTTTTCCCAAAAAAATTGTGTTAAACTCTACCCAGTGTTAATATTTACATGTAAAGCTATGAGATGTGTCCAGAAACAGCAAAATACTTTGCTGCATGTAGGCATACCTGTGGTAATATTACAACAAATGGATACATGAATGAAAATCTTTAAATGCTTTATTTGAAAATACAAACATGATTTTTAAACATTTTTAAACTGATCTACACAGCAAACAAAAATAACTTTACATCTTTTTGTACATTTTACATGAAAACGTTCAAATAAACTTGCTGAAGACGTTCTATACCCAAATTCTTTGTGTACTGTTATGTACATTTCAAGGCACTACAACCTTATGATTTATGAAACTGAAACAAAAATCTCTCATCTATTACACACTCTCTTGCCATAGAGATAGGCAGATGAGGTGCCAAATTTGAAGCTGCTGTGACACTTTTGTTCATATATTTATGGAATGTGTCAATAACTAACCTTTCAAAGAGGAAGAAATAGAAGCCTTAAATGCCCACAACATATTAGTGCACATCACAGATCAAGTAACATTAATATGTTTTTAAAAAGCCAAGGAAAAAAAATCCCTTCTCTAGATAGTAAAAATATCCAGCCAGAATATTGAGTATAAATACTAACCAACTTCAGATGTTAAGTGAGTACTTTCATGATATACATCAATAAGGTAAACCCAATTTATGGAACTGCATAAATAGTCAGGGAAAACCAGTTTTTAAAAACTTAAATTTTTCCTGTTGTGTGCCAGGATGCTTAGTTTTCAAATTAAAGTATATCAATGACAGATTTTAAAATAAGACATGTACCACCATACTTTTTCTTTTTGCCAGGTGTATGAGGTTACAACTAAGATGTTAATTTATCTTTCCCTCTTTTAGGAGCAAAAGCACTAGAAATCCTAAACGAGGAACCTCTTACTCCTGGGTCATGGGTAGTTTTTCACAGCTTTTGAGCTCCAAGGTGTCAGTGTACTATGTATTAACTGGAAAGATTGGCGCATACTCATCTTGTAAGATAGCAGAGGCTTTATAGAACACAAAATTATTCCAATTAAGGAAATATGCACCATCTATAAATAAATATCTATTTTACAAACTTGAATACTGGATAAATACAAAATTATCATTCCATAAAAATGCACTTCATTTTCTTTAAAAGGTATTTAAATAATATTTTGTACCACAAAAAACTATTACTGTCTGGAAACAAAGCCACTGATCATTTCTGTTGTAGCAGACCTGCTGCAGTCTTTTCTATGTTGTCATAATCATAGTATCTCCACATCATCTTCATACTCATCCAAATCTACATCACCCAGAGGCGAAGGCATTTCAAAGAAAGGTCTTTTATCCAACTGAAATTTTAATGCATTGGCCTTCTGATCTATAGGACTCAGTTCTGCTTCATAACTGAAAGGAGAAAAGGCTGTGGTGAAGATAGACATTCAAAACAAAAACACCTACCTCATTCCTGACAATTTTATACATTTAAAGGTAGATTAGTTTTGTTTTTTTGTTTTTTTTTTTTTAAACAATAACCCTTTAAAACAGGTGGTGCAGTAAATAGTGGTGTTGGACTTAGCATCAAGAAGACCCAAGTTCAAATTTGACCTCATACTTACTAGCTGTGACCCTGAGCAAATCACTTAACTTCTCTGTGCCTTGGTTTCCTCACCTATAAAAGGGGGATAATAACAGCACCTACCTCACAAGGTTGTGAGAATTAAGATATTTTCAAAATGTTTTGCAAACCTTAAGGTGCTAATATTTACATAAAGCTTTTAAGTTGAATACTTCTGCTAAAATACCAATTTAGATAAAAAAACTTTTTAATTCTGCTTTATGATGTCCATATGGAGTATGAAAATTTAAATCTGCATTGTGAATTCAAGAATTAAAATTTTAACAAGTTTAAATTTGGTAGGTGGTAAATGGATCATACAGGTCCAAAATCAACGAACATTAAGTGCCTACTACTGCCAGGCACTATGCTAGGCATTGGGGATACAAAGACAATAAATGAAACAATCCCTACCTCTCAAGGAGTTTACATTCTAATGGGGGAGTCCCTAAAGTCTTAGTGTAGTTTTAATCTATTAAAACTCAAGCTATCAAAGCTTAAAACTACATTAAGACTTTTGGCACATCCTGTGTATAGGGTGTTAAATACAAGGTAGTTCGTGGAGGAGGGCTTTAGCAGTTTGGGGAGAGTATAGGAAAGGCTTTCTATAATAGAAGGTGGTGGCTGAATTGTATCTTTAATGAAGAGATTCTATGAGGTAGAAGTAAAGAGGAAGGGCATTCCATGTTTCAGTAGTAGCCAGTGTAAAGGCATGGAAATAGTAGGTAGGGTGTCCTGTGTACATAGAGATTAGTTTGGCCAAATCACAGACTTGAGCAGTGAAGTCACATATGGCAAGACTGGAAGAAGAGGCTGAGGCCAGGTTGTGAATGGCTTTAAAAGCTAAACAAAGGAATTTATATTCTGTCTCAGAGGCAACAGAAAGCAATTAGAGATTGAATATAGGAGTTACATAGTCAGATCTCTGCTTAAGAAAGATCATGGGCAATAGCATGGAAAATAGACTGGAGTGGTGACAAATAGGTGGTAGTGAGACCAGTTAGGAGGCTACTGTAATAATCTAGGTGATGAGGGCCTGAACTGAGTGGAGAGGCTGGATGAGTGATATTGGGGGGGGGGGTTAAAAATGGCAAGATAAAGCAACTTAGTAGATGTGTAGGGAGTAGGAGAGTAAGGGATTGAAGATAATGCTGAGCTTACAAACCTGGAGACTGGAAGAATCATGGTGCCTGTGATGAAATTGGCAAGTTTTTGTTGTTCTAAACTTTGCAAATGCCACAAAAGTGAACATTTCCATAAATAAAAAAAAAAGATTGCATATGAACCTATTACGTATGTACAGCAGCTTGTCTTTTTTTTTTAAAGTATAATAAATTCAATAGTTTCAAAGCTGTTATACTCATCTGTGTCTCCCTCTGAATTTTCCTCTTTTCTGTATAAGATATAGGATGTGTGGAAGAGGGATGGATTGGGGGGCGGGGAATGATAATGAGCTATGTTTGGGACATGCTGAGTTTGACATGTCTCTGGGACATTAAGTTTGAAATGTCTTACAGGCAATTGGTGATGCAAGACTGGGGCTCAGGGAGAGACTGGAGTTGTATACGTAGATCTTTGAGTTAAATGCATAAAAATAAACCCATTGAAGGTCCCAGAAAGAGCCCTGGGCAGCACCCTTACTAGGCGGGTGTGATACAGGTGATGAAATCAGGAAGGGAGAACAAAGAATGTTGGAAAGATAAGATGGTATGCAAACCACAGAAATGTTAACTGGAAGTCAGTGGTGGCAGAGAGGCAGTAAATAATTATTCAAGAGGCAGCATAGTATAGTGGAAAGAGCATTGGATTTTGAAATGAGGCCCTGAATTACAATCCTGTTTGTGTTACCACCTGTGCAACCTTGGGCAAGTCCCTTCAGCTCTCAGCTCTCACCTCCTCATTTATAATGAGAAGGGTGGGACTAGATGCTCGACATGGGTAATCCTGACTGAGGAAAGTAAAACTGACCCTTACAGTCAGAGACGACTGACTGAGGTTTTGTGTCTGGGGGACTAGGTGGTGCTATCAATAGAAATGGCAAAGTTCAGAGAAGGAATAGATTTCAGTTCAGAACTTGCTGCATTTGAAGACTAGGATGGAGTCCCAAGTGGTGATGGGAAGTCATGAATATGTGTCATATAGCAGAAGAATTAGAACTGTCCTGGTTGGGCCCTAGAAGGCAGAACGGGGAGTAATGAGGGAAGTTTCAGAGAGGCAATTTTAGGTTTCTTAGAAGGTAAAATTTCCTAACAGCAATCCAAAAGTAGAATAGGCCTTCCTTAGGAGATAGTGGGTTCCCATTTTTTTTTAGAGGTCCTGGGTTCTTCTACTTACTGCCTGTGTGACCTTGGGCAAGTCACAACCTCTGTGGGCTTTTTTCCTCCTCTGTAAAATGAGGAGATTAGACTAGGTGACTTTGAAGTACCTTTTCAACTTTAAGTAAATCTATGATTCCAAGATTCCCTCACCAGATATCTTGAAGTTGTATGACTACTTATCATTGAGGAAAAAGGGGATTCTTTATATGTTGAGATAGATGGCCTCTTAACTTCGTATCAATTCTGATTCTGGGGTAGGAGGAAACAGAAAAGAAAATAACAGAGAAGATAGAAGACAAGCAGATGAGAGCATGGAAACTGAAGGAGCAGGGGGTTCATCAAGAAAGAGGGAGGTGGTCCACAGTGTGAAATGCTGTAAAGACAGACAGTACACAAAGCAGGAAAAAGCACTGGTTTAAAGACTTAGTGAATGATGAGGGAGTGGATACAGTGAAGAAACTTTTTTTTTCCTAAAAGTTTAGGAAAGAAAGAAGGGAGGATGATAACTTGTGGAGATTTCAGAAATTTAGGAAAGTTTTTTTTTGGTGGAGTTTTTTTGGTTGTTGGTTTAAAAAAATATTAGGAGACCTGACTGTATTTATTGGCAGAGGGGGAAGGATCTAGAGAATAACAACAATGAAGCCAGGACTGGAGGAACTGAGAGATAATGGGACTAAGGGACACATGGCAGGGTTAGCTTTGGCAAGCCTGCTCTGCAGACTGATGGGGAGGAGTGAAGACAGAAGTTCTGAGATGAGTTCCCATAGAGCTCATCATACCATATTTGAATGACAGAAAAAGTACTTAGAAAATAATCACATTGGGAAACTACATTTTTACCAAGAGGGTGATTTCCATAAGCTTTTGTGCTGCATTGTTACATGGTGGTACATAAGGTCTATCTCAGGGGTGGGGAACCTGAGGTCTTGAAGCCACAAGTGGCCCTCTAGGTCCTTGGGTGAGGCCTTTTGACTGAGTTCAAGTTTTACAAAACAAATCCTTTTTGGGGGGATTTGTTCTGTGAAGTTTGGATTCAGTCAAAGGACCCCACTTGAGGACCTAGAGGGCCACATATGGCTTCAGGAGACAGGTTCCCCCTAGCACTGGGATATATAGTAAGTGAATAGTTTCTTGTGGTAAGTCTTTCCATATATCTACCTTGAAAACATTGATAACTCTTGCAAACCCCAACTATGCTTATTTTTCACATTTTTTTTCTTAATTCTTTGGACAGTGATTAAAAAAAATTGGTAAATATTTCTGACCCCATATAATTTAGATGAAATGCTAGGAAGACCCATTAGCCCAGGAAAAGAAATAAAATATTTTCTTCCTGTATTTATTCCTCCTGTTTTTATATTTGTTACCTTTATAGCATGAAGGTAAATGTTAGGTATTTGCATTTAATCCTGCTTTAGCAGCTTGAATCATACCAATAATAAATTGTTCAATTGTCAGGAGTATGTAAATATTGGTTCTTCAAAAACTGAGTGATGAATTGAGATAAACCTAGGAGACATGACCTAGGTGCCCAGGATCATCCTTTAGGCCACACAGAGATTTAGGTCTACCAAAAAGCCCACCAGACTCAGTTGACTATACAAAGAGGCTATTCAGTTTCTACAACTTGGGACTCCTACTCCAGACTTGGGACTCCAGACTCAGCTGGATTTTTTTCTCTTAACTCCTTCTCTCTTTTTAAAATCTATGAAATCTGCGTACTGTCTTTATCCTAGTAGGCAGTGAGGGGGTGCAGTAGATAGAACATAGGACCTGGAGTCAGGAAGACCTGGGTTCAAATCTTGGCCTTCGACACTTTTGTGACCCTGCGCAAATCATTTAACATTTTCCTCAGTTTCTTCATCTGTAAAATGGAAGTAATAATAGCACCTACCTTTCAGAATTGTTGTGATGATCAAATGAGATGTTTTGAAGGTACCATATAAATGCTAGCAATTATTATTATTCATCTAGTTCTTTAATTTTCACTGTTAAACTTTCTCCCATGGTCTTCTCTGTAAAACATTTTTCTCCTTAATGACCTTCTAGATGTGATTGGGAAGGGAATAAGCATTTACTAAGCACTTATTATGTGCCAAGCACTGTGCTACTATCTCATTTGATCCTCCAACAGTCCTGGGAGGTAAGTGCTATTATTCCCAATTTAAAGGTAAGAAAACTAAGCAGAGGTTAGGTGACTTGCCCAACGTCACTCAGCCAGTAAGTGCTAGAGGCTGCATCTGAATTCGGGTCTTTCTGACTCCAGGCCCAGGATTCTATCTTCTGTATCTCCGAGATGCCCCTATGAAATATCACTGTATGCACAAACCTTCCCTAAGAATAGTGATAACAAGGTAATCCTGTACTTCAAACCAATTCTGAAAAATATTTTACACAACAATACAAAAGCCCTGAACACAAATTTTACTTGTCTTTTAGTGGTAGCCATGTTTTAATTGTTTATTTGGTTATTGACTAAAGTTGTTATAGACAACCTACCTAGCATAGTTTAACTTTCCTACAGGTTTTTAACCACTTCTGTATTTACTGTCAATATCTCTGCGGAACTGTTATCAAGATTAGATTTAGTACAGATATAATTTGATTATGAAATAGACGGGTTATAATGTGACTATTTTCTATTTTAGCTGTTTTGTAAATTTGGTTTCCTTTAATTAAGATGTAGATGTACATGAGGAAAAGAGCACATTGATTCAAATACAGGTCCTAAAATGAGATTTCTTTGAAAGGTATCTATGTTTATTGAAAATAATTATACATATCAGCATATAAAATACATATTTAGTAGAAACATTTAAAAATATTTTTCCATTAAAAAGTTGCTTTTTAATCTATCATCACGTCACGTGTCTTTTCTTCACTTAGTTGTCATTGTCTTTCTGACAGTATGATTATAGGCTGCAGTTGGCTTTTGTGCAAGGGGGAATATATCATGTACATCTATAATTTATGACATAGCATGGCAGAGAGAGAGTTTAACTTCCACTTCTGATATATACTGGCTATGTGAATAAGCTGTGCAAGGAGCTTAAGCTTTCAGTGCCCCGGGCAACTCTTAAGTTTCAGAGAAAGAACACTAAGTTTCTCACCATGGACTCCCTTAAACTAGTAAAATCAGAGGTCTATTTTTTGAAAAAGTATCAATAAGCATTAATTATGCATTTACTAAGTGCCAAAGAGGAACCGTACTAGGCCCTGGAGATAAAAGACCAAAGTGAATAAAACAATACGTATATGCCAAAGGGATGCATAAATGATCAACATAAACCCTCGTCATTGTAAGGACACATTTTTAAAGTCTTCATTTATAAATCAGAAGCATTTATTTTACAAATGCCATCCTGGTGAAGGCAGGCAAAAGCACTTTTCAGTAGGACAGCTCAAAAGGTCATCTAGCACCAAAGAGGTCAGGAAGAATGTTCTCATGACAATCATAACTTTGGCCATAGGGATTTGGCTGTGTCTTACAGTCTAAAAATAGTATGTCGGTTATCAGCAAAATTAGCCAATTATATACCAAAGGGTATATAATTCACAGTACTGAAAATGCATGGTCAAAAATGTTTTTTTTTTTTAACTACAGACACTGCTTGGGCAGATGTGATTCAGCTAATTAAAATACTCAAGTATTTAAAGCTATGACTACAATTTATCCTTTTCATCTTTGTTGCCATTAAAGAATTAGAAAAAAGTATTAATGGAAACATGTGCCAAAATCTGTGAAAACGGCAAAAGAATGATTTAAAGTAATACCACACATTCTTTTCAGGTTCAAAAAATATTTCCAACTCACGATAGAGGAATAAAGTGAAGACATGTCATAACAAAAATGTGTATAAAAATTTCTCTAAATGCTCTAAGAGAAATTTCTAAATTAAAAATATGCAATTATAATGCAAAAAAGTATGATATTAAAAATAATGAATATAAAGCTTTCTGAAGGAAGGGATATTTTGTTTGTCTATGTATTCCCAGTGCTAAGCACTGCACCTGACATATGCCAGGTGTATAATAAATACTCAGTGATTAAGTATACACGACTAAAGTTGAATGTACAAGGTTGACAACTAGCCACAGTATGGAGTACAGGCAAGGTGAAGGTCACCTACAATAGGAGCTTCTACTTTCTTTCCTCCTACTCTCTTAACCCCTTACACAATCTGGCTTCCTGAAATCACCATTCCACAGAAACTGCTCTCTCCTAATTTACCAATGATCCCTTAGTTGCCAAATCCATTAGCCTTTTCTTAATCTTCATTCTCCTCAACTCCTCTGCAGCCTTTGACACTGCAGATTATCCCCTTCAGGTTTTCAGAACACACTTTCTCTTGATACACCTCCTCTTATTATTTGACCAATTTTTCTCTGTCGTCTTTGGAGGAATTCTCATCTAAATCCCACCCTCTAATCACAGGTGTCCTGGGCCCTCTTCTCTCTATACTCCTTCACTTGGTGACCTCATTAGCTTCCATGGATTTAATTACCATCTCTATGATGATGATTCTCAAATCTACTCATAATGTCCCAGTCTCTCTGCTGACCTTGGATACTGCATCTCAACTGCCTTTCAGACACCTGGAACTGGATATCTGAAACTGAACTCATCATCTTTCCCTCTAAAGCACACTCTCCGCCCCCACCCTCACCCCCTTCCCTGTCACTGTTGAGGGCAACACCATTCTCCCAGTCCCTCAGGCTCACAACTTAGGAGTCATACTGGATTCCTCACTGTCTCTCACCCTCCCTATCCAAGCTGTTGCCAATGCCTGTCAATTTCACTTTGGCAACATCTCTCAAATCCCCTCTGATGCTGCCACCTCTCTGATTCAGGCCCTTATCACCTTATGCCTGGACTATTCCAACAGCTTGCTGGGGGTCTACCTACTTCCAGTTTTTACCCATTCTACTCCAGCCCCCATTCAGCCACCAAAGTGACTTTCCTAAAGAGCAAGTTTGAGCATGTTACATGTCCTTACAACCCTCCCATCATCCCCATCAAACTCCAGTGGCTGTTTACTGTCTCCAAGATCAAGTAGAAAATCCTCTGTGGATGTTAAAACACTTTATAACCCATCCTCCTCCTACCTTTCCAGTCTCGCACCTATTCCCTGCCATGTACACTTTGATCTAGTGGCACTGCTCTCTTGGCTGCCCATGTTGCATGGACAACACTCTGTTTCTCTTAGCCCTGGGCATTTTCTCTGTTCTCCATACCTAGAACACTCCCTCCCTCCTTATCTCTGGCTATTGGCTTCCTTGGTTTCCTTGAAATCCTAACTAACCTCCTTCTGCAGGAAGCCTTTCCCAACCCCACAGAAAAGCTAATTCCCCTCTTCTTTATAAAGCTTGTTGGTACATATTTGTTTGTTACCTCAACCATTAGATAGTGAACTCCCTGAGGGTAGGAACTGTCTTTTCTCTTTTTTTGTATGCCTAGTGCACAGTGCTTGACACAGTGTAGGTGCTTAATGTTTATTAACTGACTGAAGGTAGCGGAACTAAGCTACTCTGATATTTCTCTGTTAACCCTATATTTAAAAAAATGGCAGCAGCTGTATCTTTATTTAACATCTCAAATCAGTTTGGTGCTATAGTGAACCTAATCTCTCTTCTGAAGAGACAAACAGGTACACTACGTATATAACATGTATATATATCTAATGAGTGCCAAAAACCACCAAACCTACTTTCTAACAAGCTTCTGCTGCCTTCATTGAAGGGAGAAATCATTGTGGAGAAAGGGCTCATATTACTACTCATCACCACCAGGAGCAACTGCTTACCAACTGCCCCCAACATGTAGAGTGAGACTACCCCCTACACCAGCAGTCCTGCTTCCAGCCTAGCCCTCACAGCCATCATCTGAGGGAGATACTTTTGTGGAGGGGCCAGATGTCCTTACCAACTGACACTCAAAGGCAATGTGCTATTTGAATAGATTTCTATTCCAGCCAGTGTCCACAGTCATCACCCTGGGAAACAATCACTACAGAGACATAGCCTTGCAAGTGCTCCTGCAGGTACTACAGCCACGTTGGCGGAATATTCAGAAAAGAAAGTTCTTATCAGCAAAACCCTTGGCGCTAACAAATTTTTATCAGTGGAAATGACAACAAAGAAGAGGCATTATCAACTGCTTTGCTGCTGCACCTTATAGACGATGGGACCTTTCTGATTTGTAGCTGAAGCCTTCCTTATGTGTTGTTTCCCCTTTGGAATGTAAGCTCCTTGAGAACAGGGATTTACATTTCTTTTTGTAACCCCCACACTTCGCACAGTGCTTTGTACACAGTAAGTGCTTAATAAATGCTACATTCATTCACGTTATTTTAAGAGATTCCTTTTGGAAACCATAATAATTGCATGAATATTCTATTTTCTCAAAAAATTACATACAAAAATTCATTTTTTAAAAAAGGTTAAAAATTTGCTGCTTACAGGCACAATTCTATGGCAAATGACTTTAGTTCACTTAACCCATTACTTGTGCCCATATAAATATAAACATGCCCATATGAAGTCTTGAAAAATAAAGTTTTCCATTTTCTTCATACAGATAAGATTACACAAAATGAGAAAATATATTCTTCAAGTTTTGCTCTCAAGATTGTGTATAAAAGAATTATACAATGAAACGATTTATTATACTTGCACCATTATGGCTATTCCCTTAGTAAACCTGCAATAGAGATAATCAACTGGGTATTTTACTTCCTTGGCCTGGGATAAAATTCATTAATAATTATGCAGGCATTTTTCTTTTGGGGGACTATAATCAAATGAGGTCCACTCTCTGCTCAAATATTTTTACGTTTATTTTCAATCTCTGAAGGTATGATAATAGGTCCTGTAAGAAATCTTTTGGGCTACCTTAAATGAACAAGAGCTGTTTAGAAATTAGATTACACTTAGATAAACAGAATAAGCTAAACCGATAAGAAAAGCAGAGAGATCAAAAATAATAAATGGATGAAATAATGGATGAAAATGGATGAAAAAAGTCATTTTTGAGGGTAAGGAGTTATAATCTCACTAGCAATATGCCTTCAGTGACCATTATTATTATTTTTTTTTCTGTTCTTCAAAATGCAGACAAAGGAAGTTAGAGCTCTTCTGGTAAGAAGGATAAAAAGTCTATTTACATCTTTCCTTTGATTAGTTCAAACTACTAATGGTTGAGGTAGAAAGTGGCTCAAAAGGTGAATAGAACTTTATTAAGTGGAGACAGCCTAAAGCTGAGGACAAACCACCAAAACAGATTTTTCTTAATCTTAAATGAAAATTCAATATGAGCTGATAAAGGAAAAATGAAGGATTAGTGAGAAACAAAACAAATTGTACCTTGTCATTTATTTCATTAAAAAGTTGTTCTACTGGAGATAATTGAAAAAAACATTTTTTTTGATCTAGAATCTTCAGCAACACATGCTTATGACTTAATCCTTACAGGACAGTAACCTCATGGCAGTATGGGTAAATTACAGGAACAGTATTTTAGGAGAAAAAAGTACTAAAAAGGCATGATCAAATTTATGAAGTAAAAGCATATGTCACAGCCACAAAAGATATAACAACAGAAGGATGAATGCTTTTGGTCAAAATTTTTCTAATTTAGAGATTATAGTAATTGCCTAAGTTGTTTTTTTTTTTTGATGCATGGCACAATGATATGATAGGCTCTAGAAGTTAATATGTCAATCATACTTTCATGACAGGATACTCTGAAAATCACTGATACGGGAAAAAGTCTAGAAAAATGGGGATGAATACAGATACCTAAAAAATATCAGTTCCTTGGTACTCTGGATTGGTAGGTGAAAGATTTATGATCACTAACCCATTGGTTTCAGCTATTTTCTAATTTCATTTCACTTAAAATAATCTGTTTGATTAAGTATGGGGTTAAATGAAACAAAAACACATGCATATGCTCTTCAGAAAGAAGATTTATGTAGTGTAGCCTACATATTAAACTTGTGCACCACACAGAATATACAGTAAGGTATTGACTTCACACTATAAATCCCTTTATGATCTCACTTTAATTTAGGGATGATTTCTTTTCACATATTCATTCATATTCATTTTCTCCAGCAGATTACCCCTCCTATCATCCTTACTCTTTAATCTTCAATTTCCCTAATTAGTACCTTCCCTGCTGCCTACAAACACACTTAAGTCTTCTCTATTCTTAAAAATTTTTCATTAGATCCCAGGCCCTCCTCCCCCCAAACCTTACCATTATTTACTATCTTTCGTCTCCTTTCTGAGGCAAGCTTCCTAAAAAAGCCATCTCCAACTTTTTTTTTTTGTTTATGGTAAGGCAATTGGAGTTGTGTGACTTGCCCAGGATCACACAGCCAGCAACTGTCAAGTGTCTGAGGTCACTTTTGACTCCAAGGCTGGAGCTTTATCCACTGCGCCACCTAGCTACCTCCAACTTTCCCTTCTTAACTTATCTAAACTCCCTACAGTTTGACTTCCACTAGTCACTTCACTGAAACTCCAATCCAATGTTACCAATGATTTTTTAAAAAAATAAGTTTTTATCTTCTTTTTCTTTTATCAATATAATTATCCCAAGTGTCCCTCCTTTTTCCCCTCCTAAAAACTACCCCATATGATAAATAGTATTTTTTTAGAAGGAAAAAAAAATCAGCACAGTTGATCAATGCCCTGAAAACATGTAATGGGTAACACCTTTGGACCTCCCACCTCCCCAAAAGGATAGGTTGGGAGTGACCTCTTTTATTTCTTCATTTGATTTTTGCCTTATTTTAATAATTTTTTTTATATTTACTTTTGATTTTTTGGTGTGTCATTCTATTTACATTGTAGTTTCTGTGTTTTCTTGGTTCTCTTTACTTTGCCGTGTATCAATTCATATAGATCTTTCCATGGTTCTACATATTCATCACACATTATTTCTACCATTTAGTAACATCCTATTATTACATGCATGTACCACAATTGGTTTATCCATTCCCCAACTGATAGGCATCTACTTTGTCTCCAATTCTGAGCTATCGCAAAAAGTGCTGCTATATAAATTTTAGAGTATATGGGAACTTTCTTTTTTATCAATAGCTTCCTTGGGATATAAACCCCATAATGAAATCTCTGGGTATAGACATTTTAGTTACTTTATTTGCATAATTCCAAATTGCTTTCCAAAATGACTACCATTTCACAGCCCCAACAATGAATTAGTGTGCCTATCATTCCACAAACCCTCCAAACCATCTATAGCCATTTTTTGGGTCATTTTTGCCAATATGTAGAGTATAAAATGAAATGTCAGGGCTGTTTTGATTTGTATTTTTCTTATTATTAGTGAATGAGGGCATTTCTTTTATGTGGTTGCAAATACTTATCTTGCAATTCTTTTTCCATTAGACTGCTTCCCTTCTTATCCTACATATGTTTTGTCTGGACAGAAGCTTTTCAGTTTTGAGTAATAAAAGTTATCTATTTTATAATTGCCTCCATGTCTATTTTGGTTAAGAATATATCTCCTACCCACAGCTGTGAAAGGTAGAGGATCTGTTTCTCTCTCTCACACATACACAAAATTTATTTATAGTATGGTCTTCAGTATTGACATTGCATATCCATTAAAATGTATTGTGAAATAAGTTGTAAAGTGTTAGTCTAATCCTAATTTATACCAGACCGCTTTCCAGTTTTCATCAAATAAGTTTTTTTTCTTTCTGATTTCTCCCTTGCCTCATCTGTTCCATTGATCTTTCCATTTTTTTTAAATGAATACCAGATGGTTTTGATAATTGCTGCTTTATAATACAGTTTGAGATATGGAAGTGCTATTGTCCCTTCATCCCTACTTATTTCCATTAATTCTCCTGATATTCCAGATTTTTTTGTTTTTCCAAATGAGTTGTGTCATTATTTTATCAAGCTCAGTAAAGTATCCCCTTGGTAATTTGGCTGGTACATCATTTAAAATGTAAATTAATTTTGATAATTTTTTATTACATTGGCACAGCTTTGCCATGAGTAATGAATATTCCTCCAGTTATTTAGGTAGTTCTTTTTTCCTTTAAGGAGTGCTTTGTGATTGAATCTATATTACTCTTTAATCTATATAACTCTTTAATTGAATCTTTGTAACTCTGCCTTGGGAGATTGAAACCCAGATATTTTATGCATTTGTAGTTCTTTGGAATGGGATTTCCTATTCTATTACTGCTTTTTGTGTTTTGTTATATGGAAATGCTGTTGCTTTTTGAAGATTTATTTCCTAGTCTGCAAATTGTCTCAATTAGTATCTTTGTTGATTTCCTAAGATTATCCAAGAAAAACATCATATCATCTGCAAATAGGGACAGTCTTATCTCCTGTTTACCTATCTTTATGCTTTTAATTTCATTCTCCTGTCTTCTTATTGCTGGCATTTCCAGAACTATATCAAATAACAATGGAAAGAGTGTGCATCCTCCTGTTTTGTTTTGTTTTGTTTTGTTTGGAAAAAGTTCTACTGTATCCCTGTTGAATATGATGCTTGCTTTTGGCTTTAAATAGATGCTTTTTCTATCTTAAAAAGGTCCCTCTAATCCAATATTCTGTAGGGTTTAAAAATAAGTGCTGTTTTGTTGTGATATTTTTTGCATCTAATGAAATGATCATGTGGTTTTAGATGTTTTGATTTTTAATGTGATTATGTTGTTTTCCTAATGTGAATCATCCTTGCTTCCCTGGCATAAATCCTACTTGGTCATAATAAATGATTTTTTTGGATAAATTGCTGAATGCTGTAATTTGTTTCAACAGGGGTTTATTTAAAATTCTTGAGTCAGTTAAGTGGTACTGGCCTACAGTTTTCTTTTAATATTTTATCTTTCCCTGGTTTAGGTGTTAGGACTAAATGCTTTCTTTCTCAATTTTTTGAGAATTTGTGAAGTATGAGTACTAACTTTAAGAATGTGACTGAATTCTCCTATGAACCTACCAGGATGAGGAGTTTTTTTGTAGTTCCTTTATAGCAAGATATATACTTCCTTTTCTGAGATTAGGTTATTTAAGATCTCTAAATAGTCTTCTGATAGTTTGGGTATTTTATATTTTTGAAGGTATTCCTCTCTTTCTTTGGTGTTCTCAGTTTTGTTGGCATATAACTTGTATATATTCTGATTATTTTTCTTTTTTATCTTACTGAGATTTCACCTTTAATGTGCTATTTTACTGATCTGATTTTCTATTTTTTAAATTAGATTAATCCTTAACTGGTCTTTTCAAAGAACCAACTTCTAGGTTTATCGTTTTTATGGGTTCTTTTTGTTTCCCCTCTCATTTTTAATAGCTCTTCTTCTGTGCTTATTTCAGGTTTGTTGGCTTTCTAATTTTTGTACATAATGCATAATGTGCATAATTTTTGTATATAATATACATAAAGCTTCCAAGGTATCCATTCTTTAGACTTTCCCTTTTAGGCAGTTTCTGCCACTGCTTTGTAGAGTTTGCCTTGTGGATTTCCTTTTTCCACTGGGTTTCACTACCAGAATAATGCCAATTCCTGCAGGTGACAGAGAGGACTCTGCCCCTGGTAGGTCCCTCCCTCAGCCACAGATTATGCAGAGTTACATAGATTCAATTAAAGAGTTATGTACATAATCCTCTTTTTTTCTATTTTGTTAATGTGTTTGTAAAGCTATGATTTTCCCCCTCAGGAATGCTTTAGCTGCATCCAAAAATACGCTGTTTCCTCACTGTCATTTTCTTTTACATAGTTATTACATATTTCTATGATGTGTTCTTTGACCCAATCATTATTTGAGATTTCATTGTTAAGTCTCCATTTAGGTTTATATCTTCTTTTTTTTTGTTTGTTTGTAGTCCTAAAACCAATTGCTATTTATACTGCATTATACTCTGTAAAGGATGTATTAACTATTTCTGCCATTTTATTTTTCATAAAAGTTCCATGTGATGCTTAAAAATATGTAAATATGTATATTTGTTTACTATCCCAGTAAGAAAATTCCATAAATCTTTTAACTCTTAATTTCTCCAGCAATTTTTTTTTATTTCACATTTTCCCTTTTGTTTATCTTTCCATAAGAGGTATCCAAAACTGAGATAGGGATATCGAAGCTTTCTGTCACTGCTGTTTGATTGCCTGTGTCTTTGTAGCTTAGATGTTTCCTTTATCATTTGGATGCTGAAGAATTTAGAGCGAAGTAGCACAGTGGTTAGAGTGCCAGGCCTAGAGTCAGGAGGACCTGAGTTCAAATCTAGCTTCAGTCACTTACTAGCTGTGTAACCCTGGGCAAGTCACTTAACTCTGCTTGCCTCAGTTTCTTCATCTGTAAAATGTGCTGGAGAAGGAAACAGAAAACCATTTCAGTATCTTTGCCAAGAAAACCCCAAATGGGGTCATGAAGATTGTCAAACATGACTGAAATGACTGCTCAGCAACAAGAAGTTTATTACTGATACTGGATAATTGTTCATGGTAGCTTCATCCTTTTTTGAATTCTTTGACGGTTTTGTTTTTGCTGTCAGATAGCACGATTGTAACTCCTGCTTTTTTGATTCATTTGATGTAGAGTAAAAATTTTTTCCATCCCCTCTACTTCATTTTGTCCGTATCTTTGCTTTTTAAATGTTCTTCATGTAAGCAACAGATTGTAGACCTTTTCTCGTACAATCTGGCGCTCTTTTTCATTTTATTGGACTGTTTGAGCTATTCACATTTAAAGATATGAGGTAGATTTATATTTTCTTCCATGTGTCTCTAATTTTTTTTCAAGTTATAATTTCCCCCCCTCTGCTATAAACAGAATACTACATTCCTAAAGTTACTTTACCTTAATATTTTTAAAGGTGGCTCTCTTCCCTGCACCCCTGGATACACCTTGGAGTTTTACTTACTAGTTTCTTTTTCCTCTTCTTTTATATATAATTTTTACTCCCTTTTCCCCCTCTCAATCAAGTAGATTCCCCCCATTTCTCCTCCCCTTTTACTAGTCCTATTCATTAGTTTCCTAAATTTAATTTTTTGTGCCTCTTTCCAAAAATGGATTTTTATCAACTTCATTATCTATCCAGTCTACTCTAGATCCTCATTTTCTGATTCATGACCCCTATAATTATCTGGTCTCTCTCCTTTTTCTGTATTCTTCATGTAATTAAAGTTTCCAAGGTATCCATTCTTTAGACTTTCCCTTTTAGGCAGTTTCTGCCACTGCTTTGTAGAGTTTGCCTTGTGGATTTCCTTTTTCCATTGGGTTTCACTACCAGAATAATGCCAATTCCTGCAGGTGACAGAGAGGACTCTGCCCCTGATAGGTCCCTCCCTCAGCCACGGATTATGCAGTCTACCACTGATCTAAATCTCCCCCCACATTTGCCTCGAGTTCCTGGGTCCATGCTTTCCCACTCCCCCAGGTGCCAACTGCCCCAAGGAATTCCAACTCTCCTCCATTCTGAAGTAGGACTAAAACCCCTAGGCCACATCCAGTGCTAGGTCCCCATGCCCCTTTCACAATACTATGCCTTGTCACCCGTAGGATTATTCATCAATGGAAACCCTTCCCACCATTAAAGTGAGGCATCCTTCTACCTGTCTCTCCCTCGCTCCTTCCCCATCTTCTCCCCTCTAGACCACAAGGGTCACCTTTCCCTCACTGCATGCCCTTGATTTGGCTTTGGCACATCATCCATTCTTCTCTAGCCCTCTGCCTCCTCTTCCCCGCTTCATGCACCCTTCCATGTCGTAATGTAGTCCCACAAAAAAAAAAAGAATTGATTCACCTGTAGGCAGGGTGTTCCCAGGTACTGTCTATAATGTCCTGAGCCTGCCTCTTCACTGTTACCTCCATCGGACTTCTGTCCTTGTGTAAATTTAGAAAGAAGTTTATTACTGGCTGCTCTGCTATCACTCTATTACTGTTCTTGGCTGCTACATTTATTCATTTCTGCATTTCTGCTGTTTGGAGTGTTTGGGAAGCAAATAATCTCTTCAGACCTAGTTTTCTTTAAAAAAATGTTTCATATGTCTCTTTATTATTGAATGTCTACCTTTTTTCATTTATGGTTAAGCTCAGATTTGAAGGGGATGTCACTACAGGCTGCATCCTGAGTTCCATTGCTCTTCCTCAATATTCTGTTCCCTCCTGGATTTTCTACTGGGTGCAGAATAGTCTTGTGTCATTTGAATTTCATTTCCTTGGTCTTTGAAGATATTTCTCCTGGTTGCCTGAAGAACTTATTGTTTCTGAACTGAACTGTTAAATTTAATCATCATATGTCTTGAATTTTGCTGAATTTGCGGGATTTTTTTCTGGCGTTGATCTGTGAATTCTTTCAAGTGATATTTCATTTTCTATGTGTAGGAAGTTCTGGGTAGTAGTATTCTTCTAATATTTCTTGCATTATATGTTGTTAAGATTTTTTCGTCCTGTCATATTTTTGGAGATCTATGATCCTTAGGTTGTCCTCTACACACCCTATCTTTGAGATTAGTATGTTCTGCTTGTAGCATGAGCCTATTTTCTTTTAATGTTATCGGTTTTTGCTTCTCTTCTTCTAGACTGTCCTTTACTTATATAAACTTGCATTACCAATCTATTTTTTCTTTGTTTCTTTGGGTGAATTTGTCATTGAAGATTCCAGTTTTTCTCTTATGCCAATTTTTTGCTATATGGCCATTAAATTCTACTCTGGCCTGGGCAAACTTCCTCAGCCTAGAGCTGAGGGTCTTCATGCATGGCACTGGAAAGGAAAGTGGAGGGAGAGGGGAGTTGTTGTAAACCTGTTTTGGATCCTTGGATCTGCTAGTGCAGCCTCATGGCCAGGAGTGAGGGAAGTAGGGGAGGGGTGCTGAGTGTGAATTCACAGGTTTGTATTGTTTTTTAAAAATTTGGATTCTGGGTGTCCTAGACCCTGGAGACAGCTGAAGTTGCTTTATCTTTGCTTTTATCTTTTCTGTTTTGGAGAGGTTTGAGAGGTCATGGGGATAAGAAAAAAATGTCTAGTTCTTCACCTTGTTGCTCATGTGCCTGGGAAGTCTCCTCCCAACGACCTCTTAATTCCCAAAGCTAATGGCCTCTTCTCAATTATCATTCTTCTTAACTTCTCTCCAGAATCTGACACTAGTGACCACTCTCTCCTAGATATTCTCCAGATTTTCACAACATTGTTCTCCTAGTTCTTCTACCTGCCCAACTATTCCTCAGTCTCCTTTGAGGGTTCAGTGTCCATATCATACTCACAGTGAGTATACACTAAGGCTTTGTCCTGGACCTTTTTATTTTTCCTCACTATACTCTTTCACCTGGCTACCTCATAAGTTTTCATGAATTCAATTTACATCCTATGGAAATGACTGCAAGATATATAACCCAGCCATAGTCTGTCTCTCCTTAGCTCTAGTGCCAAGTCAAGAAGCACTTATTAAACATCTACTATATGCCAAGCACTGTGCTAGGGATAAAAGAAAGGCAAAACAACACTGCTCCCCCCACCCCCTGCAAAGAAAACCCTAAGAACAAAATAGTTCCTATTCTCAAGGAACCCACAATTTAGTACAGGGAGGTAACACGCAAACAATTTTGCAGAAATAAAATATATGCAAAATAAACTATAAAAAATCAATAGAGGAGAGCCACTAGCATAGCATTAAGGAGGATCAGAGAAGGCTTCTTGTGGAATTTTATTTGGGGCTTGAACAAAGCCAGGGAAAGCAGGAGATGAGGAGGAAGAGAATTCCAGGCATAGGAGATAACCCGTGAAAATGCAATGAGGAGATGTGAAGAGGCCAGTGTCACTGGATCAGAGTACATGGTTAGGATTGGACACTTCAAAATGGTCACTGAACTATCTCACACTCAATGGATATACCATCATCCTTTCAGTCACTCACATTCACAACCTTGGATTCTGCCTGACTCTTCACTCTCACCCTACATATCCAATCAGTTCCCAATCTTGTTTCCATTATAATATGTCTGAAGTATCTCCCCTACTTTTCACTCAAAATCTCAACCCTAGTGTAAGTCCTTATCCTTTTTTGCTTATATTATACATTAGCTTAATTGCTGTCTATACTGTAAGTTTTTGCTGACTCTAATCCACACAGCCTCCAAAGTGACTTCTCTAAAGGACAGGTCTTACTCCTTCTAATCCCCTAATTCAGTGAACTCCAGCAGTTACTTATTACCTCCAAGGTCAAATATAAATTCTGTTTGACATTTGAAGTTCCTCACAAACTGGCCCTTCCTATCTTTACAGCCACCTTATACACTATTCCTCTCTATGCATTCCATCGTCATAGTTTTTGAAAAAGATGCTGAAATACTGAGTCTACCTCCTATTTAAACTGTCTCAGCTGTCTTTAAAATCTCCAAAAAAGGAAATTACAATATGGTCTTTTATTAAGAGGTGATTATGACTCAAAACCTGCCCTTCTCCCCCCATTAAATGACTTTCTTAATGCTAAGTATATTATTAAAAATAAGTCATGCTTTCTACATTTGCTTGAAATCTCTTTCCCATTTTATATTACTTAATTTGTCTCAATGTGCTTCATTGTTTTGAATTGTTATTTTAAAGTTTAGGTATACTTTATTGTTGTTAGGGATAAATAGGAGATCAGCTAAAGGGTCAGGAATGCCTTATGACAAAATAATAGATCTATGAATAGTATAGCCACAGCTCATTTTTGTTATCACCCCATTCTGCCTTAAATGCAATTAGCATCAAGAGTTTTGATATAAAGTAGCTATTGTACAGCCAGGGAACCAAATGAGTATTTCTTATATATAGGATTATTCATTGTGGACAATTTGTTATATAGCCAGGTCAGCAATGTTATACTAATGACTTTCTTCTATGGGAACAATTTTGTCATATATAGTAATATAATGGAGATTTGAACCTGTACTTATTCTTTATTTACAGACTGATTAATTAACTCAGAATTTTAACAGTTATTAAGCTATATTGGCTTGACTCTTGGAAGACCCTTGAATGGAATCTCATTAACAATGCTGATAGCTTCAATGAGACATGACAAAGATGCATATATATATCAATCCAAAATACTGCAACACTGAAATACTACTACACTAAACAAACCCTCTACTGTAGTTTATTTTGGGAAAGTTAACCTATTTGAAGCAGGACAGATTCTAAGATTTTTCTGGTTTGAGGTCAGAGATAAAATTACATAGCAAAGAAATATTAAAATAGCTGAACCTGAAGACTCCATAGGAAAACTATCTATGTAAAGCTTTTAGAAGACATTGTTAGGATTATTTTCTGTAGATTCCACAAAGTGGAAAGTTAGTGATCCAGAGATAATGGTGTAATAGTGGACATTAAAAGTTATTATTTCTGGATTCAGGATTATACACTATTTCAGATAACATGCAGACCTAAGTCAGTAAATTTTTCTTTGCCAGCAAACATACCCTTACCTGAGTAATTCCTTACTCTAGACCTTTGTGCAGGCTAGTAGTCAGAGAAGTCAGAATCCCTACAATGGTTACAGAAGGAATGTCAGTGTTTTGCTACTTCAGTACATTATTTTTAAAATAATTCAAAAAAATTTTTAATAATGAATATGAACTTGTTCTTACTTTTTAAAAATGGAAGTAAGAGATATAAAGACTCAACTTCTAATTGTTAAAATTCCTAAATACCAGCATACATATAGAAGTAGAGGGAGGCTTTAGATCTTACTAGTAACCCTTCCCCAACCCTCAATTATTCCCCAATATACAATGGGCTTGGGTTTTTTTTTCCCTTGTCCCTGTACTGTGTACTACAGAGAAGCCTGTTTCTCTCAGGATAAGCCTACATGTCACTTTAATAAATGTTGCTTCTGTTCACCCCTCCTACTTTGGCACAGTGATGGACAAAGATTGATGTACTATTTCTTTGTTTTTTCTAGGAGATGATATGAATCGGTACATGTCCAGGATGGGAGAGAGGTTGGAAGACTCAGCCTGCTCACACAAGGGATAACTGTTCCAAAGATATGTGCCTTTGGCAAATACTAGAGATGACATAGCCTGAGAAGAGCTATGCATATGTTGTCCCCATTTTCAGGAAAAGGTCAACATTTGGTACAGAAGGAAATATAAAAACCTTCAAAAACAATTTCCATATGATATTAAATGAACATACTATTTATTAGAGCAAGTCTATATCATTTGTAGAAATCTTATATATTTTAGATTCAAACTGGAAGATGCTGATGACTTGAATACTGCTCCAACAGGCAAAAACTAAACCTCATGCTTTAGACATTGAAATTCTTCAACTTTTTCTTTTCATTTTATAAACACCAGCACTTCAGAAGCACTACAGACTTATCAAACACAAAAGTGCTTATTACAAAGAGGAATGAGTGGTCTTGAGTGGCAGTTGAAGGAAAATCTATCACAGGGACTCCCTTTAGTACGGATGGTTGGTTGCCTTAAGAAGCAACATTCTTTAAAAGTACTGATTCTTTTAAAAAATCATTTTAATTTGGGCATTCATTAACTATGGCTGAGCTACCAATTTTGTTTCATATAGATCAGAGCATACTAATCTTGCCTATATCAATTAGCAAAAGTAGCCAGAGTGGTTGAAACTGAACTGGGTCAAGAAGAAGAGAAGGCAGCATAGGATGTTACAAAGCAATAAATTGGTTTCTCTAAAGACTAATTTCCTAGGAGAACAACTTCAAGTGCTATGATGCTTTTCTATCAACTTCATATACTAGATACACAGGCATGGAAATACATATATGTACATGTTAGCTGAGTTCCTATATTTAAGAGAAACTAGGAAGGATGAAAATAATGGCTTGGTTAAAATGAATGTAACTTGGAGCTTGGCAAAATACTATAGATTACAATTTTAATTAAAGAGACACATTTATTAAAAGGCTATATTACCTTATTACATTCAACTTGAACATGAGCAAATTTAGAAAAACAGCTTCATCTAAATGGTACTTAACTAAAGTTTACCTGCTTTTTACATACTTTATGCTGCTTTCATTTTAATATATAAGTCCTGAAGAAGTACATTTATCTACTTTACTTCTACTAAAACTCCTTACAACACTGTTCTTACCCATCATTCCATTGATCACCAGCTGCTTCTTCAGCCACTAGAATATCATATTCTTCAGCAGCATATTTCTCCCAGTCAGAGAGTTCTTGGCCTTCACTTTCAGCATCCTAAATAGCACAGACAATTTTAGTATGATACAGACATTTGTATATATGTAACATAACACATTTCCATCGCACTTACCCTAATTACAGAAATCTGATCTTTCTGTTCATGGTCAAGATATTTCTCAATGTTGAAAAACGTATCGAAAAAAACATTTGCTAATTTACATTTCTTTAAATCATGGAGAGTAATCTTTCCTGCAGGAATTTTGAAGAGAGGAGGAAAAAGACATTTATTTATGGCTTAAACCTTTAGAGCAAAAACAGAATTATCATTTACTTATTTTACATACACTGTCATTAAGAAAACTTCATGCATTTTTCTACAGAGCAAGACTTAAACTTTTATTTTCAAATAAGTGTTTTCAAAGATTTCAAGAAAAACTAAATATTGTATCCAAATTAATTATTGGCAACCTTTCTAATAAAGAAATTTCCTTTTAAATGTGCCATCTAAACGACCTGCTTTAATGTACAGCTACAGCAAAGTTTAAATGCTAATACCAAAATATCCTTCTAATGATTGTAACAGCTGAGATTTACATAATGCTTTAAGATCTGCAAAGTACTTTATACACACTACCTCATTTAACCCTCACAATTCTCTAAGGTAGGTACTATCAGGTAGGTAAGGTATTATCACTATTTTATAGCTAAGGATATTGAGGTTCAGACAGGTTAAGCAAGTTGCTCATGGTTACACAGCTAAGGGTCAATTGCATGACCTGGATCTGGAATTTCCTGACTTCAAGTTCTGTACTCCATCACCTACGTGAAATCTTTAAAACTGAAAGGAAAAAATGATTCTTAGCATTTTCAGCATAGTTCTAATCTGTGGTTAGGTGTGTCTTTCAAGTAACAGCTTCATCTAAATGGATATCTATAATGGATAGATAGTCTCAAAACCAGGAAAACCTAGGTTTGACTCCTTCCTCTAATACACAAAAGTTGTGAGACTGGAAAAGTCACAACCTTTCAGTGCTTTAGGCAAAGCTTTAAAACTATAAATTGCAACTAATGACCTGCATTATTAGAGTTTCCTCAAGTAGCAGTATCCTATATCAATAAAAATCACTGATCATACCCATATTTACTCTTATTTGAAAATTTATCTAATTCAGTTCTAGACCAATCTCATTATCCAAGCGTAGCACTCGCCCAGGATATTCATCTATACACTCACCAGTTTTGAGGTACCAACTCAGCGAGTTCCTATGAAGTAGTATGTTATAGTTTTTCCAATATACCCTTTTCATTCCTCTTGCTTTTCCCATATGGATAGTTAGGTCAATCTTTTGTATTGCTGTGGATTTACCTAATGTAGCTTTATAGCAATTTAGAACTTGTAATTAGTACAATGCCATGTACTTCTCCAAAGAGGAAAAATTTAGAGAACCTCCCAACAATAGGGGATTTTTTCACCTGGATTTAAATTATATCAACTCTAAGAAAAAAGTTTTTTACACCCATTGTCCTACTGTAAAATGTACTGTAAAACAGAGATAATAACAATCCTGTGAGAATCAAATGAGATAACATTTGTAAAGTGCTTAGCGCAAGGCCTAGCACACAAGTACTTAATACTTATTTCTTTCTTTCCTTCCTCCTCTTGTACATTTCCTGGTGATTATTTAGGAGAGAGACAGGCATCAAAACTGATTTCATTGGTACAGGTAACTACCAGGGTAAGCAAACTCCCTCTACTTCTTTCTCTGCAAATACAGTCTTGGAAAGCTGCCTTACTCTCAAAGTTATCAGTGAAAAATCTTTATAAACCTAAAGAATGACTGCATATTTAGTCCCAAGATAGCAGATTAGTGGCAAACTGGAACAATTATATAAAATATCCATAATATTTGATAGTTTATGTTTAAGACAAAATTGTTAGCTAGTTTTTTCAAATCTTTTTGAGAGGTTTATATTACATGACTATATTTAGTTTTTAACTATAAAAATAATAGAAAGTTTGGCTAGTTCTTTCTAAAACAGATATGTGAAGGTGGAAGATAGACTTTTTTTCTCTTTCAAAGCTGGCTTCCCAACCTCTTAGCCTCATCCTCATCCTTATCCTGTCTCCTGTCTCCGTTTCTGAACTTTCTAGGTTCCTGGAAACAATAGTTATTTTAAATACTTTCTTAGGTTCCAAGTTGCTTAGACCTGTCAGGGTGTACCCCAAATTTTAATAAGACTTTTATTTGCTATGTCATTACTGCAGTGTGCCAGCTATAAGATTAAGAGACCAAAGGATCTTTAAAGTTTAAATGCCTCCCAATGAGATTTAGGCAGTCATTTGCAGGAAAGAACAGCTGTTCATCCACCCCAGGCTTAAAATAGTCAGCTGTGGTTATAAAAGCACTCTTTCCTGAGTACTCCTTTGGAACCATGGCATTTTCTAGGAGGCTGGGCCTGCCCACTTGGACCTTGCAGGGCCATCTCCTTTACCTACTTATGCCCCATTTTCAAATTCCAAGGGTAATTTTGTGATCTGTTATTTCCATGTCAATCAATCAGAAAACAGTTATCAAACAGGTGCCAGGCATTAGGACTGGAGATGCAAGGACAGAATGAAAAGGTTCCTGCCAATAGGAGTTTTGATTCTTTTTAGAAAGAAAGCAATTATATGGGTAAAGAAAGTATGTACAAACAGTAATGGGGGAGGAAGGGCTGATCTAGGGCTGGGAAAGGGATGAAGAATGACTTCATGTAGAAAGTGGCATGCTGTTGTAAGCTGAATTCTGAAGGAAATGAGGCACTCTATGAAGTGGAGGTAAGGAGGAGTAACACAAGTGATTATATAACTTATTTTAGCTGAGTTCTTATTTGAGTCTATGCTTATGGATAAGCCATGAATTTATGAACTTTCTGGCAATAGTAAGGCATTATCCTTGTGTATAGCTGCCAAACAAAGGATGTGACAACTCTAAAATTAATGAGGATACAGGAAGATAACACTACCTTCACGTTGTGGTTTCACAAGATCTAACATCTGACAAAGACAATCTTCAAATGGTAGAGGCTCAATAGCCATATTATCCAGTTTTTGGCACTGTTCTTCATAGAAATATTCCAGCTCATACATTGATAATGCTCCATCTCCATCAAGATCCATGCAGCGGAACCAATATTCAATACTGAAATTATAGACATGTTAATGGTAAAGAAGATGGTCTTCCCCAAACACTATAAAAAGCAAGTAACCAAATGGCTATCAATTATCCACAAAACAAATCATACAGAATATATCTTTTAAATATATCACAAAATAAAAATAAAATACCTGGTTGGAGTTTTTTTGTCTTCTTCAGATATCAAAAACCAGACAAAATCAGCATAGCTTATTTTTCCTTCTTTCTGTACTTTTCTGCCCCTTTAATTCAGTGAAATAATCAAGAGGAAAAAGATAATAAGATGTAAGAAAAAACACCTAACACTTCAAATAGCATTAGCTGAAATCATTACCTAGTCCTATTATTGTTATTCTGTATTTTACAAAACTCCTAAAGATACAACCCTAAAACCTAGGTAAAGGACAAATTTCTAGTTGATTCCTAAATATGTGCCATACTCTCAAATTTTGGAAAGTGTGTTAAGGTAAGAAGAATTACCTCATTTCTCTTCCATATTATTCAAAGTAAAATTTAACACAGCTGACTATGCTGGGTTTGAATGCTTCAGTTTTTGGCTGATTTAAACTGTCCCATATACAATTATACGTTATGTGTGTGGGTATTTCACCCCTCCCCAAACAAACACATCCTAAGAGTCTTGTCATTTAAACGCTCCCAATTTAAGCAAGACCGCTAATTTTTTATAGATGTTGGCTTTGACAATATGCAGTTTTATATATGTTTGAAGTGGCAAACCACAAGATGAAGCGATGGAAGTGAAGCAGTAAAAAATCTAAGCTCAGGATACTTGATTGACTGAGTTTATTTATTTCCTTTTAAATTTTTATCCAAGCATTTGATTCCACTTGCCAAAGGAGAACTTAAATAACCCAGAAAGCTCCATTTTTTTCTCTAAAAATTTTGTCCCTTTCTCTGTCCCTGCTGACCTAACTTTGCCCTTTTCTTGAGTTCTTGGTTCCTATTTTCAGTTGCTCATGCCCTATATCCACTGATCCTTCTGTCCCCTTTGAAATAATAATGTAAATCATTCAAGCTTTGTTACATCAAGGTTTTTTTTTTAAACTGAAGAATTAAGTGGGCACAAGTACACAAAAACATTAAAAATACCGTATCATTACTAGAAAGAACAAGACATTTGTACTCTTTCCTGATATTTTTCTAAATATTTCTCTCCTCTACCTTCTTTTCCTACCCCACACCCAACAGAATGCAGATGACAAATTAATTTGTATACCCAGTTCCAATTTTGTCTTTAAATTTGAGTCCTACATTTTCAACTGCCTTCTAGAAATCTTGACCTGGATGTCGCAAACTGAACATCTTAATCTCAAAACTTAACCCTCTTTCTAAGTGCCCTGTTACTGTTAATGGCATTACCATCCTCCTCCTCAATCACAACTGAAACCCCCTTCATTTTAACTCTTCCCTCCTTCCCTTTTCACATCCAGTCAATGGTCAAGGTCTATTAATTCTACCTCCACAACATTTTTTTCTATATGTCCCTTTCTATCCATTCACAAAACTAAACTAGTCCTTCATTAAATCAAACCTTGACTATTTTATTTGCCTCCAATACTTCTCTCTGATACGTTCTCCACACAGCTGTCAAAATAATCCTTTTAAAGCACAGATTGTTATTGTTGCTGTCCAGACATTCAGCCACAACCAATTCTTTGTGACTCCATGGACCACAGCAGACCAATACTGTCTATGGGGTTTTCTTGGCAAAAATATTGGAGAGGTTTGCCATTTCCTTCTCCAATGGATTAAGGCAAACAGAGGTTATGTGACTTGCCCAGGGTCACATAACTTGTAAGTGTCTGGGAAAGAGATGAACTTAGGTCTTCTCGACTCTAGGTCTAGCACTCCATCCACTAAGCCAGCTAGCTGCCCCAATTAGATCATATCATTCCCCTACTCAAAAATCTTTAGTGGCTCTCTATGTCCTTTAGCATAAAATGCAAGCTCTCCTACTTGCTATTTAAGACCAACTATAATGTGACTCCAACCTACCTTTCCAGTTAATTTCACATTATACCCATTCACACATTTGAAATGCTGGCTTTCCCCTATCCCTGTCTTATCTTCTACTTAATGCAGCCCTGCAGATCATCCCACTGGCTTCATCTTTGCCTGTTGGAATTATTCTCTTCCTTCAAGTGCTAACTCTTCCTAAAGCTTGCCTTAATCAACAACTCAAAGCATTTTTTTTCTTTTCAAAATGACCTGGAACATTTACCTGGATCTCTATTTTCCCTTTTCATGTTCTACCTTATATTATACACATTTGCTCAAGGACAGTGGTAGTGCAGTTTTTTATTTTTATATTCCTGGTGCCTTACATATAGAAGACAGTTAATAAATGTCAAACTGAATTTAGACAGAAAACATTTGATTTCCACTTTAAAATGTAGATTTTGTGCATTTGAAAGATAACCTATAATGGAGATTTCCAGGTAAGATGGTTACTAATAGCTCATCGACATAAGCCCTAGTGAATATTTGAAAAGAATCTAAATAAACCAAGGATTTAATTAAAGTTAACAAAACTAAAAAACTGTAAAGAATCAGAAGTAAATGCTTTCATCCAGAACTGAACAAAAGATGGCCAGAAGCTGACAGACGCAAGTAGAGGGATCTCACCATGGAACACAACACAAGTATAGGTAAATGTGGAAGCCCGTGGAAGTGAGGAAGGGGGTAGGGAGTTGTCCTAGGGAAGCCAGCTCAAACTCAGGTAAACCACCTAGTAGTTGGTAGAGGCAGGAGAGGAGGTGCATTAGGGAGGCCAGTATAAACTCCCTCATACAAAAGGGGAAAACCTTGCCGAAGTAGTGGATGCCCTAAAAAATAGAATGAAGCAAACAGAACTCAATGACTCAATGTGACAACAAGAAATATCTGAACAAAGTCAAAATAATGAAAAAAAAAAGAAAAAAAAATATAAGGTATCTACTATTAAAAACAACTGGCCAGGAAAGCAAGTCAGGAAGAAAGAGTTTAACAATCATCAGACTTCCTGAAAACCACGACCAAATAAAAAATCTGGATACCTTATTTAAGAAATCACAAAATAAAACTGCCCAGATCTATTAAAAGCAGAGAGTAATGTGAAAAGTGAAAGAATCTACCAATCCCTTCCTGAAACTCCAAAATGAAAACATCAGAGCCAAAATCCAGAACTTCTTAAAAAAATACTTTAGACAGAAAAAAAAGTGTAATTACCAAGGAACTATGATTATACAAGACTTTTCTGCAATTACTATAAAGGGGAGAAAAATCTTGGAAAGAATGCAATTTTTAAAAAGGCTTACAACCAAGTATAACCCACCCTAAAAGACTGAGTATAATCTTATGGGGGGGGAAAATGGACCTTTAATAGAGCAGGGACTTTCAAGAATTTCAGATAAAAAGACCTGAGTTGAGCAGAAATGTCAAGGTTTCCTGATGAAAAGACAAGAGCTGGGAATGCAGAAGTGAAGACAAAACCAGAAAGATTTAAGCAACTAGAAAGGGTTATGTGATATTGAAATGTTTACTAAGAGGAAGAAAAGAGACAAATCTCCATTCAGAATTCCATTATCATTAAGTGTCACAGAAGGAGAGTTAAGAGAGACATAAGGCTAGGGCAAGGTTAGGGAAAGTGCAGCCTTGAGGTCACATGTGGCCTTCTAGGTGCTTGGGTGCAGCCTTTTGACTGAGTCCAAGTTTTACAGAACAAATCTTTTTGTTAAGAGGATTTGTTCTGTGAAGTTTGGATTCAGTCAAAGGGCCATACTTGAGGACCTAGAGGGCCACATGTGGCTGAAGGTTCTCCACCCCTGGGGTAGGGTATGGTTTTAAGAAGGAGATAAAATCATGAAGTAGGGAGGAAGAATGGACAATGAACTTTTACTTGAGCTGTACAAAGGAGTACTGAACACATACATATGCAGATTTTGGTATAGAAACATATCTGGCTCCACCCCAATAAGTGAGGACTAATTTAATACTTAAGAATTACTGGGTCAAAGAAGAAATCTTAGAGATAGTACTTAATTTTATGAAAGGAAAACAGATAACATCAAACTTTTGGGATGGAGCCAAAGTAGCCCTTAGGAGAAAATTTATATCTCTAAACACTAATAAAAACAAAGAATAGATCACTGAATATAACATTCAACTAAAAAACTATAACACAAAATCTCAAGACAAAAATAAAAATTCTGAAAATCAAAGAAGACATTAATAAAACTGGGAGCTGTTTTGGTTGGTTAAAAAAAACCACAACAACAAAGCAGATTAACTGTAAGCTAACAGAATTTTAAGAGGGAGGAAAATTAAATTGTCAGGATCAAAAATGAAAAAAAAAATAACAACAAATGAAGAAAAAATAAAGGTAATTATTTAATAGAAATAATTTTGCCTCTATACAGTCCAACAAAACTGGTATATAAGATGAATGAATATTTATAAAAATACAGAATACCTAGTTGAAAAGAATAAGAAGTAAAGAATTGAATTAAACTCAATATCAGAAGGAGTTGAACTTAAATGAACTCCCAAAAGAAAAAACCCCAGGATTTACAAATGAATTCTATTAAATATTCAATAAGAATTAATTTGAAAGAGTTTTACAGATATATGTGTGTGTATATAAGTAAACATAAATACATATAAGTGTGTATGTATATGTATGTATATTTATACAACACATAGAAACAGTTCTCTAAAGAAGAATTGCGAAGTATTAACAACCATATGAAAGAACGCTCCAAATCACTAATAGTAAGAGATATGCAAATCAAAATGACCCTCACACCCTGAAAATTGGCAAAAATGACAAAAGATGGCAATAGAAGGAGTTGTGGGAAGACAGGCACACTGGTGCATTGTTGATGTATCTGTGAATTTATACAACCATTATGGAATCTAAGGTAGAATTATACAAATAAAGTGCCTAAAATGTCTCCACTCTTTTCAATGTTCCTTAAACATGATACCCCTATCTCCTAATTCTGATCATTTTCATGGGCTATTCCCCATGCCTGAAATGCTATACTCATCATCTCTACCTTCTGATTTCCCTGGCTTCCTTCAGGTTCCAGCTAAAATCCTACCTTCTACTGGAAGTTTTTCCTGATCTCTCTTAATTCTAACCTCCCCCAAATGAATTATTTCCTATTCATCCTGTACATAGCTTGTTTGTATGTTGTCTCTCCCATTAGATTGCGAGCTACCCAAAAGCAGAGACTATCCCAGCACTTAGCATAATGCCTGGTACATAGTAGGTACTTAATAAATGTTTACTGACTAACTTTTGATCCAGAGATTACATTATTGGGGCTTACACCCAAAGAGGCCATTGAAAAGAAGAAAATCCCATATACTCCAAAAATATTTATAGCAGCACTTTTTGTGATAGCAAAGAAATGGAAACAAAGTAGATGCCCACCAATTAGAGAATGGCTAAATGTGGTACGTATTAATTTAATAGAATGTTATTGTGCATGAAAGTAATGCAGCATAGAGAGCCAAGAAAATAATATGCACAATGATGACAAGGTAAACAGAAAGAACACACACACACACACACACACACGCACACAAGAAAAGTAAAAGTTACAAAATTATAACCTTGTTTGTTTTTTTTTTTTTTAAAGGCAATTGGGGTTAAGTGACTTGCCCAGGGTCACACAGAGCTAGTAAGTGTCAAGTGTTTGTTTAGTCTGAGGCCACATTTGAACTCAGGTCCTCCTGACTTCAGGACCAGTGCTCTATCCACTCTGCCACCTAGCTGCCCCATAAGGTTGCAAAAATAGTGAATAAAATACTAGCAAAGATACGTAATATATTAAAAAGATTAAATACTATAACAAGGTTGGATTTATTCCAGGAATCCTGAGTTGAATCAATATTTTAAAAAACTATAAATATAAAACATTTTAATAATAAAAACAAAATTACACAATTATAAATTAAATAAAAGCTTCTGACAAGATTCAGTGGTGTTTCTGGTTAAAAAATGCAAAAACATAAGAATAAACCAATCTTTCCTTTTCATGATAAACAGCATCTATCTCAAACAAAAGCTAATATTATTTATAATTGAAACACACCAGCGATTTCTCCAATGACATGAAAAAAAGCAAGGGTTTCAACTGTCACCATTTTTTTTAAATAGTGCAAAAGGGGTTCTAAACCTTTTTTTGTGTTCTTATAAATGTGACTCACTTCTCTATATATTGGAGAAATGAGGTCTTTATCAGAGATACTTACTAGAAAGATTGCTTTCCAGCTTTCTGCTTTCCTTCTAATCTTGGTTGCATGGGTTCTGTTTGTGCAAACCCTTTTTAATTTGATATAATTAAAACTATCTATTTTATATTTTATAATGCTCTCTGTTATTTGGTCACGAATTCTTCCCTTCTCCGTATATCAGACAGGTAAACTATTCCTTGCTCTCCTAATTTGCTTATGGAATCACTCTTTATGTCTAAATCATGTACTCATTTTGACCTTATCTTGGTATACAGTGTAAGATGTTGCTAAACCTTTTTTTTTTGTGTTATGGATCCCTTTGGCAATCTGGTGAAACCTATGTATCCCTTCTCAGAATGTTATTAGATGCATTATAAAAAAAAAAACAGGGTTACATAGGTAATCAATTGAATGAAGTTACTAAAACACTGACCAGGTTAAAAAACCTTGATATACTGCTTAACCATAGCAATTAGACAAGAAGAGGAAATTGAGGTAATAAGTATAAGCAAAAAGGAAATTAAAATTATTGCTTTTTCAGATATGATAATTTACATGGAAGAATACAGAAATTCAACTAAAATTAAATGAAACAACAGCATCAGAAAAGTAGTGGAATATAACAAATCCACATAAATATATTCTATATATTTACAACGAAATTCAGCAAGAAGAGAAATTTAATTCAAAATGAGAATGTATAAAATATTTAGTTCCAATATACACAGAAACTATATGAATATAACTATAAAACACTCTTTACAGAAACAGAGATAAATAGAGATACTGTCATGTTACAATGATCCAATGTAATAAAAAAAATTATCTAAATGACTATACCTATTTAGTGCCATACCAATCAAACTCACAAAGGGTTGCTTTATAAAGCTAGGAAAAACAAAACAAAACAAAACAATGAAAGTGAGCTGAAAGAACCAAAGGTCCAAAATGTCAGTCAATAAACATTTTTTAAAGCATGTATCATATACCAGGCTGAAGACATGAAGAAAGATAAAAGAGAGCTCCTGATTTCAAGGTGCTTACAGTCTAATGGAGGAGACAACAAGCAAACAACTATGTACAAATAATACCAGATCGTGAAAGGCTTCTAGTATTAGGACGGGATTTTAGGTGGGACTTGAAAGAAGCCAGGGAAACCAGAAGGGGGAGTTAAGGAGGAAGAGAATTCCAGGCATGAGAGACAATCAGTAAAAATGCCTGGAGTCAAGAAATGGAGTGTCTTGTGTAAGGACACTTGATAGTAAGGAGGCAAACATCACTGATTCCCAAAGTATGACATCAGGATTAAGGTTTAAGAAAATTGGAAAGGTAGGACTGGGACAGTTTGAATACTAAAGAGAGTATTTTATATTTCAGAGGTGATAGGGAGCCATAGTCAGACTTGTACTTTGATACAGTGGAGGATGTACTGGTATGGGGAGAAACTTGAGGTAGGGGATCAAACAGCAGACTTTTGAATGAGTTAAGGCATGAGGTGATAAGAGCATGCAACCGAGTCAGAAGAGAGCAGGGGGCATATGTGAGAGATGTAAAAAAGGCAGAATCGATGGGACTTAGTAACAAATTAGATAGGGGAAGGGGGAGTTGGTGAGTGAAAGTAAGGAGTCAAGGATGATACAGTGAGCCTGGGTGTGATGGGGAGGATAGTGGTACTCTTGATAAGAAGGGAAAGTTTAACAGGAAAGATAATGAATCCATTTTTAAACATGTTAAAATGTTTATGAGACATCCAAGGAAAGATGTATAATAGACAGCTGGAGATGTGAGACTGGAGGGCAGGAGAGGGACTAGAGCCAGAGAAGAAGATCTGAGGGTCATTTGCATAGAAATAATTGAATTTTTGGGAACTGATTGGATCATCAGGTGAAATAGTATAAAGGGAGAAAAAAAAGAGGGCCCAGGACACAGCCTTGTGGAACACCCATGGATAGTAGGCATTGGCATGGATGAAGATCCAGAAAAAGAGCCTACAAAGTAGCAGTCAGATAGGTAGGAAAAAACAGTGTAAAGAAAACCTAAAGAGGAGAAGTGGATAATAGTGTCAAAGCTGCAAAGAGGTGAAGAAGGATAAGGGTTGAGAAAAGGTCATTGGATTTGGCAATTAAGAAGTCATTAATAACTTTGGACAAAGCAGTTCTGGTTGAATGATGTGGCTGGAAGCCAGACTGTAGAGACTTAAGAAGACAGTGAGAGGAAAAGAAGTGGAGGCATCAGTTGTAAATGGTGTTCTCAAAGAGCTTAGCCACAAAAAGAGAGATACAGGACAAAAGTTAGGGAGTATGGATGAGGTAAGTGAGAGTTTTGTTGGTTTTTTTTGTTTGTTTGTTTTTGCTAGGCAAAAACAGGTTAAGTGACCTGCCCAGGGTCACACAGCTAGTGTCAAGTGTCTGAGGCCGAATTTGAACTCAAGTCCTTTTGACTCCAGGGTTGGTGCTCCATGCACTGCGTCACCTAGCTGCCCCTAAGTGAGAGTTTTTTGAGCATTAGGGAGACAGTCATGCATTTAGGGAGTAGGGAAGCAGACAAAAGAAAAGGAGAGAATTCAGAGAATGGGTAAGATAGAACAGTATTCTGTTGGAGAAGACAGGATGAAATGGGACCACTTGTGCTGTAGTGGGGTTTGCCTTGCCAAGGGCACCCTCTTCATGTGAAAAAGGGGTGAAAATGGAGATAATGGCAGAGAGATTCTGAGACATGTGAGTTGAGGAGAAGAGAAGAGGAAATTCTCAGAGAATAGACTTAATTTTTTTCAGTGAAGTATGAGGCAAATTTCTCAGCTGAGAGGATGGTGGCAGAGGAGTTGTGGGAGGTTTGAGGGGTGAAGAGTTTGGAAAAGTCTCTTAGTGAGTGGGATAGTCCATTAAGAAGGTGTGAAAGGATTGCCTTGCTAGAGTGAAGGCCACTGAGTAAATTTGTAGTGTACCTCATCTGCCTGGTTTTGTGATTTTCTCCAGCTTTGTTCAACAGCATGTAAGAACAAAGTCAGTAGATGTTGGGAAAAGTGCGGATAGAGAAGCATTTATATAGTGCCTACTAAGCGGCAGGCATTATGGTAAGTTTCTTCCCCTCAAATTTTATCTCATGTGATCTCTACAACAACTTTATGAGGTAGGTGCTATCATTACCCTCATTTTACAGATAAGGAAACTAAGGAAAACACGTTAGGTCACTTGCCTGGGATCACATCATTAGTAAGTGTCTAAGGCTGAATTTTAATTCAGTTCTTTCTGACTCCAGGCCCAGCACACTACCCACTGAATCACCTGCTGCCTCTTGGTAGTAAGTGAATTATCAAGTGAAAAAAAATGTGAAGGAAAGAGGACTAGCAGTACCAGATCTCAAAGTAGACTACAAAGCAGTAAACCTCAAAACCATTCAGTATTTTTGAAAAAATCTAAACACTAATCAATAAGAGAGAAAAAACAAATCCATGACTTGGGAATATAACTAAAATTAGGAGAGAAAAAAACAACCAAGCAGAAAAGTAAGAATTCTGAAAATCAAAGAGGAGATAAAGAAAACTGAAAATAAAAAACAAAATGATAAATAAAACTAGGAACATTTTTGGGGGGGAGGGACTAATAAAATTATTTTCCTCCAAACATGTCAACAAAACAGACTTAAGGAAATGGATGACTATTACAAAAACACAAAATATCCAAATAAACAGAAAAGAAAAAGAATTTTAAGGACTCAATCTCAGAAAAAGTATAAGACATAAAAGAACTCAGAGGAAAAAACCCACAAGAACCAGACATATTTACTAATTACTTCTATTGAAAAGTTAAAAACCAATTAATTCCAACATTAAATAAATCATTTGCAAAAACGGGAAAAGGATTCTGACAATATCCTTCAATGAAACAAATATGATCTTGATGCTAAAAATAGGGAGAGAGAAAATTGAGGAAGAAAACTATCGCTCTCTAATGAACACTGATACAAAATTATTGAAAAAATATTGAAGGAGTTACAACATATTAAAACGATAAATACTACAACATGTTGTATTTATGCTAGGAATGCAGAACTGATTTAGCATTAGCAAAGTTATAAATATAATAAGCAATACGGATGACAAAAATAAGATAAATCTCAAGATTTTCTCAATAGATGGAGAAAAAATCCTTTGACAAAATGCCACACCTTTTGTATGTTAAAAACATTAAAAATTATAGGACAATTCTTTAATATGATAAAGAATATCTAAAACCAATCAGTAATTAACATTAACTATAATGAAGAAATATTAGAGGTTTTTCTAATAAGAACAGAGGTAAAGTAAGGAAGTACTGTCACCACTAATATTTGATAAAGTTGTAGAAATGCCAGCTATAACAATAAGACAAGAAAATTAAATTTAGGGAATAAATGAAGAAGAAACATCATTATCATTTTCTAGAGATGATATGGTTTAGAGAACTCTAGAGAGACAACTAAAAATGATTTGAAACATCTGATAATTTCATTAATTAGCAGGATAAATCCATCCTAATAGCATCAATAAAACTCAATAGGAAGAGATACAGAAAAAAATTCCATTCAAAATAATTACAGAATGTCAAAAAAACAAAACAATCTGAAAGGCTAGCTAGTAAGACACACAGAGGAACTATATGATTATAACTGAAAAATGCTTTTAAAGAAATACACCTAAATAACTGAAGCAATACTGTCATATGAGTAACACTACCCCATACTTGCTAGGCTAGTATTTTCCTTAAATGGTAACGAAACTGCCCTTGACACTCAATTGTTCAGGAAACTTCAGCTTACACTACTGACATAGATTCTTGTCTGCCTTAGTACAAGAGTCCTTTTAGGCCTAACATACACCGCTGACTAATGCACACCTAGGGCAAATGTGAAGGCAGTGAAGCTATGCTTGTCTGAACCAATGACATATTTGTGCTGAATATTCCTTCCTTGTTATAAAGCACACCTCTTTTTGTGGACTGCTAGACTTTCTACAGGTATCTCATTTTGTTCCAATCCCAAACCTGCACCACTGAATTGGTTTGGGTCAGATATGGCCTACAACATTTGCTCTTAATGGCCAGGATTAGATTGGATTGACCTCCATGAAGTTGGGGAAGGGTGATGGGGAGAGTTAAGCCCCAAGTGGTCACAGGCACTGATACAGAAGTTCTGCACTATGTGGCATTGATGTCTCTGGCAGTGCTTTTAATGGTGTCTGGCACATATTGCGATGCGGGATTATAGAGTAAATTCTTTGTGAGCATTTGGAGATTAGAGATGTGGGTCTCGGAATGAATTGTGAGTCCTTAATAATCATGACCTAAACACGATAAATGTTGTAAACAGTCATATGCTAAATTTGCACAACTTTTGTATTTGGGGGTGACAGTGATTTCTAGTCACACCAGCTGTGGTAGGGCATGGATCTCTAAAGAATGTAATTTGGGTACTGTTTAAGAATTATAACTGAATGAACTACTTGGGACTTTTTATATGATATTTTATGAATGTATATGAATATATTTTAAGAATCAATAAATATTTATTAAGCATTATATTATGTCATGCACAAAAAGTATTTATTAAGTTCCAGGAACTCTGCTTGGCACTGGAGACAAAGAAAAAGAATGAAATAATCACTCCTCACAAGGAGCTTATATTTGAATGGGGAAGATAACAAGTACATATATAAATACATACAGACTAACTAAAGAGAACAAATGCAAATAAATAGAAAGTAGTTTGGGAGCAAGGGCACCAGCAGTTGAGGTGAAGGGTAGGAGAAGGGTCGAGAGATCAGGACAGGTTTCATGTTGAAGGTGGTACTTGAACTGTGTCTTGAAGGAAGAGAGAAATTCTATAAGATAGAGGTAAGGAGAGAGATGCATTTCGGGCAGTTAGTACAATGGCACAAAGATGGAAACTATGTCAGATAAAGAGAGGCCAGTTTGTCTGGACTGCAGAGTTTCAAGAATGGGAATAATGTACAATGAATGTAGAAAGATGGGTTTGGGTCAAATTAAGTTCTTTAAAAGCAAAATAGAAGAATTTATACTTTATTCTAGAGGCAACAGGAAGGCACTATAACGTATTAAGTAGGGAATTGACATGGTCATGCCTATTCTTATGGAAAATCATTTTGGCATCTGTGTGGAGGACTGACATGAGTGGGGAAGAACAAAGCAGGGACACTAATTAGGAGGTCACTGCAATAATTTAAGCAATGAGGACCTGAAGCATGGCAGAAGCTACATGAGTGGAAAGGTGAGAGATTTTATGGGAAAAAATATGACAGGATCTGGTAACTGATTACGTTAAGAGTGAGGAGCCAGGAATAAAGCTAAAGCTTACAAACCTGAGACTGGAAAGCCAAGGTAAATTTGGAAGAGGGGAAAGTACTTGAAAGGACAGTGCTTACAGTGCCCAGCACCCCTTTCCAAAATCTGCGATGTGGATAAATTTGACAAACGCATGCTAGTTTATTGGCTGAGGACAGAAGGGCTGTCTCAACTTAAAACAACAGTCAATTCCCACTATTGCTCTGGAACTGTGAACTGTAACTGTAATGCTTTTTCTGACTGGAAAAAGTGAAAACTGGTTTGAGGGCTTTAAGGAATAGTCCACAGACCCCATGTGTTCTCCTCCACCCTCACAGAAATAACAGCTTTTCCTACATGGCAACTACAGCACATGTTCTACCTATTCTGTTTTGTGTCTCCCCAAGCATATGGGGGTGAAAAGGGATACTGAGATGGATATTACTATGAATTTTAATGCCTGACTGCAGCACAAGAGAGTAGTGCTCGGGCACCGAGGCATACCTGGCCCTAACACAAGGGGACAACAGAAGAACATACAGGCACTGAAACAGAAAGCAGCATCATAGGCCCCAGTGGAAACAATCAGGCAAATAGACCCAATCAACAGTGTGTAGTGTTATTAGCCCCAATAGAATTGGGTACCAATAGGAGCCCCAGAGAAGCAGAACAGGCAACAGTTCTGGCTGCGGCAACAACAGGTAGGAAAGTGGGAAGTATTGTTACTTTCAAAGGCAGAAGCAAAGGTAGTGCTGCAGGCCTCAGCAGCAGCAAAATGCATAGTGATGTGAGCCCCAGAAGAATAGGCACTGCATGGAGAGTAGCTTGAGTAGGACTATCGACTATCATAGCTCCTTACCTAGTTTTATCTGGAACTGATAAAGCCCCTCAACAGTGCTGTCACTATATTACCCAAAGCTCAACAGAAAACTCCTTCTCATGGAAAGGTTGGTAGACAAAGGCATTAACTGTTGGGCAGTCCCTTACTTTCTAATGATAAGGGGGTGAGGGTAGACTAGGAGTAGTGACTGGTTTTTTAGGCCTGACATATATTTCTGACCAGCAAACACTGATGGCAAATACAGAAGCAAGAGAGTTGCACTCAACTGAATCAATTATATATCCTCGTTAAATATACTTTTCATGCTATTCCTACGTAAATGTTTTTGTTAGCTGCAAAATAGTCTACGAACATCTATGTTTTTTCCCAGTCTCAAACCTGAACCATTTACTGCTGTGAGAGAGACTTGGCTCACAAGAGATATTAACTACCTATTGCTGGACCACTGAAATATAGTAAAAATTACAATATGACCTAGATAAATTTGAGATTCAGTGTCATACCAAATTACCAAAAGATTACTTTGTAGAAGGAAAATTACAGAATTCACTGGGAAAAAGAAAAGGACAGGAATCCAAATGGAAATAGGAAATAATGGAAAAAAATGAGAAGAGGGTCTAGCAGTACCAGATCTCAAACTATACTACAAAGCAATAATCTTTAAAACTATTTGGTACTGGTTAAAAGATAGAAAAATTGATCACTGGAACTGATTAGGACCCTAAGACACAGAAACAATGGAACATAGCAGCACAATGTCCAATAAACCAAAGGATGCCAACTACTGGCATAAGGACTCAATATTCAATAAAAACTGCTGGGAAAGCAGTTTGGGCAGAAATTGGGTTTAAACCAACATATCACACCATATAATACAGTGAGCGCCAAATGGATAAAAGACCTATATATGAAAGGTCATATAAACAAATCAGAGGAACAAGTAAGGAGGTACCTTTTCTAACTACGGATAGGAGAAGAATTCTTGATCAAAGAATAGGGAGGTTCACAGGAGATAAAAAGGTCAATTTTGATTACACGAAAACTGAAAAGTTTTGGCATAAATAATTTGGCATAAAAGAGCCATAACCTAAGTGTTAAACTGATATGGAAAACTGTTCTCAAAAGAAGAAAGCCAACTATCAACAACCACATGACAAAATGCTCAAACAAAATAATAATATGAAAACACAAATTAAAACAATTCTGAGGTTCCACTTCCAAAAATGACCGAAAGAGAGAGAGAGAGAGAGAGAGAGAGAGAGAAAGAAATAACAATTGTTAAAGGGGATGTGGAAGGACATGTACATTAATGCTCTGTTGCTGGAGTGTGAAGAAGTCCAGCCATTCTGAAAAGCTATTTGGAATTACATGTAGAATTATTATTCCACGTTGTAATTACAACAACAAAAAGTCACTGAACTGTGCATACCCTTCAACCCAGTGAAACCACTACTAGGTAAAGAGATCAAATAAAGAGGGAAAGAACTTATGTGTACAAATATATACCAGCATTTTGTTCTTTGTGTTTTTTTGGTAGGTGGCTGCAGTCGGGGAGACTTGGGGAGGTATGTATGGGAAAGGAAGAAAAGAGTGTCAATAAATCTTAAGAAAAAAAAAAAAAACTGATGCGAACAGAAGGAAATCCAGTGGGGAAAAATGGTGGCACTACTGGGTTAAATTTTAATCATACCCAAAAAATCTACAGTGGTAGCTTTCTCTCATTGGCATAAATAAGAGAGTTGCGAAAATAACTGAGTTTAGGTTAGGGTAAGGTAACAAAGTAGTAGTAAAATTATTTATTTGTTACGAAAGATCACAGATATCTTTAGAGGTAATAAATGTACTCTAACAGATCTCGTCTTTTTAATCTGACACTTTTCAAAAACAAATTTGGAAAAAAAATTCCACCTACTTACAAAAAAGCTTATATTAAGTTCCCTTATGTATTCCACACCAAAAAATTAAAAAATTTTATTAACAGTAAATTATTAAGAATTTGAAAGTTATGTACCTTTAAAAAGAAAACCTGAAGTACCTGAAACTACAGAATTAAATATTAAAAGCTAAAACACACTAGACTTACCTTGTTACAGCTCCTGAGAATATTCTCTCAATCATCCTACTGGATATAGCTGTAAAAAAATAAGTTAATTTATAATTTTCGGCTACATCATAAGTTTTCAGAAAGCAATTGATTATGATGATGATATTGTTTTAGAACTTTACATATTACATTTTGAAAGATAAGAAAATTAAGGCTAAAAGTTTACTGCCTGCTTCTCTGCTGCTACAGTCATCAGTCTTCTTATTAGAACCATTTTACAGTGTGGAGACTAGTTCAGAGATTTTAAGTGACTTGATCAAAGTCACATAGTAAGTGGTATGTATTGGGTTTAAAATCAGTTTTTCTAAATCTTCATCAATTTTTTTCTATTGTACTATTTGTAAGGTAAAATAGTATAGATCGCAGTTTTAACAGCCTACACTATGAAGTTAAGTAGGTAGCAAAAAGAATAGAGTGCAGGAAGATTAAAATTCAGATCTGCCTCAGACATTTACTATCTCTGTGACCCTGGGCAAGTCATTCTGTATGGGCGAAGGTTTGCCTCAGTTTCCTCATCTGTAAAATAAAAATGGCAACATTTTACCTCCCAGGGTTGTTGAGAGGATAAAATGAGATAGTATTTTAAAGTGCTTTGCAAACATTAAAATCCTATAAAAATGCTATTATTATTGCATTTCTTTTTAAATTTAATTTTTATTTTTTAAAACTGTTTTGCTTAAAAAACTTAAATTTCAATTAAATGTTTCATACCAATTGCTTAATCTCTCTCTCTCAAAGTTCTAATTAAGACTCTTTGCTCATTCATTCTCATTCACTTTTTCTCTTAGATGGTTATAGCTAGTAAGTATTCCCTTTTTTTCCTTATTTACATTAGTTCATTAAAATTCCCTCCAGATTTCTTTGTATTTCTCACACTTATCAGTCCTAACTGAATTACAATATTTAATCATATTAATTTATTCAGCTACACTTACTTAACTGCCTATTGCTAGACATTTAGGATGGAATTTTTTTGTTTTGTATTTACATATAATGTAGCCATGAGAATTTTTGAATGGATAGGCTTTGTTTTTTCATAATACTATTGGGGTAAATTCCCCCCAAATGAAATAATTGGCTGCTATTGGCCCATATTAATTCTGATTTTTTTTTTAAAAGACAATTTTCCACTGTCGTTTATTCTGGGTCATTATAGAAAACAGAGAGATTTGCTGTCACACTTTTCTGAGAACTTGATGAAAAGCTTTTAAAAATCAGGAAAAAAACAAAAAGAGAAATTAATGAGATATTATTCATAATTATTTAATATAATCATTAAACATAATTCAAACGTTGGGGAAATGCATAATAATGGAATTCTACCATCACAGGAAACCAACACAACTCTTCTAAGAGGTAATTATTGAAGTTCCTTCACTAATAGCTAAGGAATCAGCTAAGTACTAAGCATTCAGAAGATTGTGTGGACTCCCTTAATTCTTCAGGATTAATTTCATGGGAGATACTGTGAAGCTAGAGAAATTTTATCTTAGTAGGAGAGTATATTTTATAGGTTCAATAAAAAAGTTACAAATTGTGAGAAATGTTGCTATACAAATAAAAGACTACACTACAAACAATATTTATTCATTCACAAATATTTACTTATGTAAATCTGGCACCATGTGCCAGATTCAGTCTTCGTCTCATACAGAACACAGTCTACTAGGGGAAATAACATATATATGGGTGCCTAAAATACAAGGTACAAAGTAAAAGTACAATGGGAGATGAGATACAAAGTAATTTTGGCATTCAGATGTGGGAGTATATTTGAAGTTTAATTTTAATATTCAGAATCTTAAATTTGCATTAAAATATATGATAATGCATATAAATCAGTATACATAATTTTTTATAAAACTAAAGTTGTTTCAAAGGAGTTTATAGCATTTTGACAAATGTTACATGAAAAAAGGTTTTTTAAAAGTGTATTTAAGAAATCATCCCATGAAGCTGGATTTATAATAGAGGCATGCTAGCAAATGTTTAATAACTAGCTCTCTGAAAAAAATGTACACTTAACACACTTTTAAGGTTAACATACATTATTGACATTTTTCTATCTCTTTCTTAAGTCTAGACAATCAATAAACTATAAATCAAACCATGATTTGTAGCATTTGCCAGTTTAAAATAGTGTGAGCTAGAGCTAGCATTAACTCTAGGTGTACTTGGACTCACAGGATCCTAGATTTAGGGCTGCAGTGACTTAAAAGGTAATTTAGTCTAACTGCTTCAGTTTACAGATAAGGAAACTGAGGTGCAGAGAGGTTAAGTGACTTGCTCAAGGTCACAAAGATGTAAAATCAAAGAACCAGGATTTGTACTCAGGTTTGAAGACTCTAAAGCTAGGATTTTTTCCCATATACCACACTGCCTCTGCTCATTTTAAAGAAATCTAAGTAACTTTGGGAAGATTGCTATACCTCTCTGGGCTTTGGTTTCCTCATCTATAAAATGAATGGATGCAGTAAGTGATTACTAATGTTCTTTTTAGTTCTAACAGGCTATGGTATGTGGAAAATCTAAATTTACACAAAAAATAAATCACAATTATTGCTTTAATGAAGATTCCAATATGATTCTTGTCTTTAATTTAAATTTCAAGCTTCTCTAGAGAGTCTAAAATATGATTTGACATACACACAATTGTTTCAGGAATGCATTACACTGCAAAAATTAAAATAAAATGAATTGTTAAAATTCAATGATATGGAAGGTAAAATACCTCCCCCCCCAAAAAATAAAAAGATGTTTCGGCTACAGTCTGATTCAACAACCATTACTAAGTGTCTACTACATGGGAGACACTCCAATATGTGAATATAAGAATGCATATTTTATTTAAAACTATAATTAATTATTATAACATGATCCTGGAATGAATGTAACCATAGACTCAAATACCTGGTACAGGCAAATTTAAAAAAAAAAAATTCTCTCCAAATATCGCATGGGTTAAGAATATCCAAGCTGTTTGGTGACAGAAGCTAAAACATAAGTGAGTTGTAGATCATATAACATTGATATCCCTGAAAAAGCTCCCTGGATAATTCTGTGTTTTTTCTTTTGAGAACTCCCTTGCAGATGGAAACTGGAAATATTTTAAATGTCCAACAACAGGTGAATGGTTGAATAAATTAATCTACTGGAATGCTATATTGCAATTATGACTGACAGGTAAAAGGAATACAAATTTGCGTGTGTTGGACATCCAGTAATATTCTATGCCAATCTGCCACAGCAACAAAGTCTAAGAGAAAGTATTCAATAAGTAACTTTTTGGAACAGACCAGACTGAGAAATGAACTATCTATGATAAGAAATTAGAAGACTAGATTGGAAATAATAGGAAAAGAAGGTATGAAGAATTTGGGAATGAGTAGAATAAACAGAAGGATAAGAAACTAGGAAACTTTAAGTGAAAGACACTGGTGAATGGTTAAGTCTTAGAAAATAAGATCAGCTTGGAAGAGCTAAACAGGGTGATATATATGCTGAAGGAAGAAGACTTTTTTGAAGAAAGGACTTCTATAGGCAAAGACTCAGTGTAATGGGGGAAATGAGGTTAATTTAAAAAAAAAAATATCTAAGAGTAGAGGACCTCAAGCCCCAGATAAAATAAATACTTGGTTTCTCCAATAACTGAGAGAGTTAATACTAACTGAGCCTTGGAAAAGTGAATTAACAAAAAAGGTAGGAATTAACCAAGGACAGGAAAAAGAAAAGACAAACGTCTCGAAGTGAGTTAAATAAGAAAGATAAGAATAATACTAATGAATGTTTTGTGTCAGGACAACTTAAACTTGTAATGTGAAACTGTGAATACAACTACAATTTACTAGATTTGTAAACAGTTTGTACTCTGAATTTTTTAAGTACAGTAAAATGGTAACACTGTTTATACATTTTAATAATATCGTCTATGTGCTGTATTATAATATATGCTTTTGGGATTGTATACCATAGGAGAAACAAAAGGAGCTATGAATTCTAGAAAATCTAGTGTTTGGAGAAGATATTTCCATAGCAGGTTTACTATAAAACTCAGAGCAGAAGCAATGCAAAATTACCTAAGTAAACAATAATGGAATCATGATAGGAAGTCTCTTTTTAGGATTTGTCCTGGATTGTGTTTGCCATACAAACGCAGTGACTTGCCACAGCATACAAAGTGTGAATACTGTATGACTATATTTACAGATCTGCTATTTGTCTTACCATGGTCATTATGTCGGGCTAAGTCCTTTGGATCAATAAAAAGATCATGGTCAGTGTCTAGTTCCCAAAATTTACAATAAATGACATAAAAATGTTCATAAGAGAAGTACTCTGTCAACTGGTTAATATCAGCTTCTTCTTCCAATAGTGCAACATTCTGTTGAGGAAAAAATAATCCATTAAGACATCTGGCAAGGGAGTTCTCAGAAAAAAAAAAAACCAAGTAAACAACCACATGAAAAAACGTTCAAAATCTTTAATAATTGGAGAAATGAAACAACTCCAAGATTCTTCAATGATATTCATCAAATCAGCAAAGAAAATTCAATGCTGGGGCAGCTATTGTAAAGCAAAAACATTATTCTGCTGTTGGAACTTAAATTTGTTCAGTCTTTTTGGAAAGTAATATGGAACCATTTATTCAGCAGGAGTTATATACTTTTTGATTCAGTAATCAGACTATAGGGACAGTATTCCAAAGAGATTATTGTTAATTTCCCATTGATAGGGGGAAAAAAGGAATTCTCTGAAATATTTCTTGCAGCTTTATTTTTAACAGCAAAAAACTGGAAGTAGGCTGTATTTCCAATGATTGGGGAATGGTTGGACAAATTATCACATGAATTTAAAGGAACACTGTTGCAGTATCAGAAATGATCATGAAGAATTTAAAGAAGTATCTGAATTCTTAAAAGATGAAAACAGAGAAAAGAACATTATACACACTGTCAACTATGCAATTAATAGCAACAAGTTAAGTGTTATATCCATGTTAAATATAGAGAAAAAAAGGAAACAAAGGATCATAAAAAGGACAATGCAGATGCCACATTCTTCAAGTTGAGGTCGAAAAATGATAAGCAAATTTACAGATACATGTACAATCGGTTAGAGTCTCTTTTGGGGGGAAGTCAATTTTGTATACTCCAGCTAGGATGGGTCATGATGTTCATCACCGCTAACCCTCCATGCCTTTGGACTGGCTGTCCACGATGCGTGTGATGCTTCTCCTTACTTTTGCCTGTTTCCTTTTTACTTAGGGACACTGTAGAAGGTATTTCTGGATTCCCTGAGCCTACTAGGGTCTTCTCCTCTGAGATTATCTTCTTTGAGAGCAAGGACTGTTTGACTTCTGCCTTTGTATCTCCATGGCAGGTGTACTCTAGGCACAGTGTCTGGCACACAGTAAGGACAATAATTGATTGATGACTGGGTTCTTTTATGTTCTTGATTATATATTTTAGTACTTGCACTTGTCAAGGTAAACGAACATAGAATTTATATAACCTGAATTTTTTTAAGCTGAAAGATACTTGTGGCCCCTGATAACAGATGAGATTAAATCTGAATCTCAAAGAGTTTTGGCATAGCATTTACTTTAACAAGAAACTAAACTTTTGTATTTGAAAATTCTGAGAACTAAAAAATAGTTTAGTTAGCTAAGATTGCTTGATTTTGAACTCTAAAAGAGTCTGTCTTGGCATCCAATACAAAATAATAAATGATTAACCTGAATTGCTACTTTAGTATTTTAAAAGATGGTGATATGAAACAGCTGCCATTAATTTCCATGAAAAAATTTACAGATTTAAAATTGATAGCAGTACAAAATTCTATAGGCTTTAAGATATCAATAAGTTTTCTGAATTAGTAGAAACTACATTTATTATCCTCATAAAAAGGAAATATACCTGTAAAAAACTGCTTTTTCTCAGTTCAGTACAAGTGATTCTTCCAGACCAGGACCTATTTACTGTATAAAAAATCCGCTGTATAACCTGCAACAAGTAACAATAATTGTGTTAAGCTGAATGAGCATTGCTGTATTTTGATTAAAATGGGCTGTCTTTAAAAACTGGAAGAATCATGTAAGTAGGATTTTTAAAAATCTAGATCTCAGATAATGGTACAGTACTTATATTGACCTTCTGTTCTTCTGTAACCATTTAACTTGTTTTAAGGTCTCTATAAAACATAGGTATAAACATGCATTCTCTTTAATATTTGCATGTAAATAAAAAATGTTGCTAAATATAACCACAAGAACTAAGAAATGCTCACATATCTTACCTTGTGACTTTAGTACTAAGATCAAAAGTTCTTATAAGATGGTTATTGCTGTTTTATTCACAAGACAATGTAGTAGAGTTAAAAAACAAAACTTCCAGTTGCATGACAAGAAAATCTGGTATTGATCTGAACCTTGAAGCTGACTGACAAACATATTTTAAAAAAAAAAAAGTTCCTGTAGAAATTAAATTTACTTCAGTTTTTACAGTAAGGGGGTAAAATAATTCCTAACTTGCAGTGCCATAATTTTCTAACTGGCTTAGGCCTTAGAACATGTTATCCACATGTCATTATGTCATTTAGCTATTTTAAGACCTAAAAAAGATGTAACAATGTTGCCAATTGAGACAATATCTTTATCTTTAAAATCTAGGTTATAAAAGCAATAGGAAATGTGTAAATTAATTTTAGTCTCATGTTGCATTGTTTATGCAGTTGAATAAGAACTGATCATATGTGATATCAACACATATTTATAGTGCTCTAAGGTTTATGATATCCATCCTAGGTAACAGGACATAAAGGAACATCACAAATAATAGGCTTTGTAAGCTATAGAAAATAAAAGAAGCCGAAGACTGGATGAAAAGCACCTGTGGTGAATAGGAAGCAAAGGTCAATAAATGACAATGATGATGATGACAATAATGGCAATAATAATAATAAGGAACCACCTATAAAAAGAAGTCCTAAATATACATTCCATAAAGCCTTTAAAATGCTGATTTATGTGTTTTAATGGAGAAAGGAATGTTGTTAAATTAAGGCATCTTACTTTAACTCATAGTGTCAGCTCATTTACCTTCTTCTGCTTCTCCTGTGCTGAGAGGGAATGTATATTAAAACAGTCAAAAGCAGAAGAGAGAAGAAATCATCATCAAAAAGTCTAACTACACTGGAAGTAGTACTTTAAAAACTAGGAATTTATTGAGTTTAATTATGTGTTTATGTAACAATATTTATTCATCTTCCAAACATTTCTAAAGGCTAAGTAGCCATGAGCATTTTCCTTCCTTTTTCACTACTGTGGTTTGGGCTTTCCCTCCCCTCCATATTCCACTTCAGTCTGGGGCTACTCTGTCTTTCTAGTACCTACTGTTTACCTCACTCTAGTGCCATTACATGGCAGACTTTATGAAGGAAATACAAAGGAGGAACATGAAAAATTCCCCATAGCTATTCCTCTTTCTTTCTACTACCAGAATCTGAACCCCAATCCCAGTGCTGGCAATGGACTCTTCAGCAACTTTCTTGGCCTATCTCAGCCCAGAAAGGGTACTGCCTACCTCCTTCCAAAATGCCTGTGATTCCTGACCCCATACTACCCCTTTTCTAACTCCTATGAGAGGATATCCCAGATAGCACAAGTTTGGGTATTCTGAAATGGAGATTAATCTTACTTTATCTTATATATCCAAAGATCCACCATAATCACCTATGTGTACCTTTGTCCTTTGTTATATTACATGGGGAGAAAAAAAAGAAAGCACATACGGGAGGTATTCTTTTCATCACATATATTTTCCACTGCCACTAGCAGTAAAAGACAAGAGGAAACTTCAAAAGTGTTATGTGTTTACTTTGGAACCAGAAGGGTAGGGGGGTAAAGCTATGAAACCTCCTGTCTTGAAGGTGGGGGTGGAGGTTGCAATATCGTGATAGAAACAAGAAACAGTAACAGTGGAAAGTCCCCTTCTTGAGACCCATAGCAAAACAGAAGGGGAAGAAAGAGAACTGGACTGAAATAACTCAGCATCCTAGTATCCCCAAGGGTTTACACTACAGACGCCCTGCTCACCACCCAGCTTATGACTCTCAGTTTCTTCATCATGCCTCAGCTGCATTCTCATCCTGGAACTTTCCTCAACACCTGAAGCCTTCTTCTGGAACATTTCTCTGCCATGCTAGCCCCTTTCTTCCACTGATGAGTTCCTTCCACAGCTTCCATTTTTGAGGATGGGCCCTGGGTGGCCATGCTTCATTTTTCTCCTAGTCGTGTTTATAACTCTCCAAACTTTGCTATCATGCTCCCAAAAGGATACCTATTCCTCCCTGTCCTCACCTTTCTTTTCTCCCTTTTATGTATTATCTTCCCCCATTAGAATGTAAGCTCCCTGACATCAGGGGCTGTCTTTCTTTTTACTTGTATTTGTACTCTCCATGCTTAGCACCGTAACTAGCAATGAATAGTGCTTAATAGATGCTCATTGCCTGAAACCTTCATTCTTGCCTATTACTCTCTTCCTCAGTTCCTTCTCCTCACCTCCTGAACCTTCAAACATGGCCATCACCAGTGAATTTAGGGATAGCCCTTGTTCCCACTGCCAGGCAATGTGGAGGTAGAAAGAATGAATTATGGAATACTCCACATTGGGGGTTGAACTGGTTAGGGAGAGAGTGTGGGGGAGGGTAAGGGCAATGGGTATGTTACTGGCATTTCAAGTTGAAATTCAAAACATTTTCTCACAGAAACAACATTATATGAGAAGGTTAGGTTCTATGGTATTATTAGTACAATACTATGTTATGAAAACATTATGGCTTTTGTGGGTTGGCTTAGGAATCTAACCACCATTTATAATATTATTTCCCTGGGGAAATACATTTCAAATTCCAATAAACTTAAAAGTGAACTTTTGGAATACAATCCTGTTTTTGTAGAATAATTGCATATTAAAATATATTCAGTTGGTAGCTATTTGCTAGCTATCAGCTCCCACATAAATCACCTTTTTTATTTTGTGGGGAGACATTACTTTACTGACATAAAAAAGTACATCACAGCTTATGTGCCCAATATCTTGTACTTTCACCATATTTGACTGTAATAAAGCTACTACACCAGAAATGAGGTAGAACTAATGGGAGCTAGTATGAAACTTAATTATGAAACTGATGAATCGCCTAAATCAAGATCTTAGTTGAAAGATGGCCAAAAGGACTGTAACTTATTTCCAAATGTCAGATTTCATGAATTCAGTAGAGGGTAGAATTCTCATGGTCAGTAGGACTGCATCTGGATTAGAGGTTAGGCAAACTGTCAAGGCATCTTCACATTAAAATCATCGTATTACATAGAACTGAATGAGAACTCACAGGCTGTCAAATTGAACTCTATTTTACAGATAAGGAAACTTAGGTTCATAGAGCATAAGTGACTTGACCAAAGTCACACAATATAAGTAGCAGAGCTAGTTTTCAAATCCAGGTTCTCAGACTCCAGATCCAGTGTTCTTTTCACTATGCCATGCTTTCTTTCAAAATTAGAAGTAGTCAAAAACAGTTTAGAAACTAAATTTTTCTAAACAGGAAAACCACAAATTACTAAATAAACTAGATTAACAAGAATAGATTGTCAATTATAATTTGTGCTCTGAAATAACACATTAATAGTTTTAATATACATTTACTCATCACACACCAGAAATTGAGATTTTATCTTGATATTCTGAAAACCACACTAAAAGAAAAGTACTTGAATTTGCCAAGTCTTTGTCTTGCATAGGAAATACAGTTTAACTCAAATTAAGGGCATTTTCCTACTCATTTCATAAAACAAGATGTTTCAAGTCTTAGTGCAGTTTTAACCTTTAATAGCTTAAACTGCACTAAGACTTCTGGGACAACCTATAAGTAGCATTCAATTTTAAGTCCTACAAAGCTCAGCACCTAAAAATTAAGGTTAGGAGGTTCTTGCCTTTGAAAGTCTTATTTCCTTCATAATTTCTTTATAATTGTTTTACATGATGATACTGAATACTAAATGGAAAAATGTTAATTTTTCATACAAAAAATACTTACTGTGGTAATATAACGAGAATGAAATTCAGATGCTTCCTTTAAAAATGATAAACCAGGATGAGTATTTACTATATCCTATATAAAAAGAAAAAGAGTTAATGTGTACCTAGGAGATTCATGGAATGCATATTCTATAATTTATTTTAATGATGAAATTAATCAAACTCCTAACATCATAGGAACTTTTTTATATAAAAAATGTCAGTCTCATAGGTCTTTATATTTATTCACTCAATCATTTATTAATGCCTAGTATTGAGAATTCATTTTGTTACATAGTGAGGGAGATACAAAGACAAATGAGACCATCCTTATTCTCATGTAGTCTATAATCTATCAGACAAAATTCCCTGTATATTTACAGAATCAATTTTCATTAATTCAATAAACATTTATTGAACTCCTACTTTAATGTGCAAGGTACTGTATTAAGTGCCAGGAATACAAAGACAAAAATGAAAGCCTCTTACCTCAAGAAGATTACATTCTACTGGGGGAACATGTAAATAAACACAGAATAACCATGTGACTATTCTTTAGAAGACTTTGAAATTAACAGATGATCTCACTTATGTGGCTATTCCCTCCAATGATTCAAATCACAATTCATCCACATTTTTTCACCTTGTACAATTCTTATCTATGTCCTCCTGCAAATCGTCCAGTAGCTCCTTATGACTTCTAGGGTCAAATATGAATCCTCTATTTGGTTTTTAAAGTCTTTCATAACCTGACCCCTCCTTATCCTTCTAGTCTTCTTATAACTTATTAACCTCAATGTACTACAATCCAGTGACACTGACCTCTTTGCCCTTTATCATACTTGATGCTCCATCTCCCAACTGCATTTTCACTGGTTATCTTTCATGCTTGGAATACTCTCCTTTGTCACCTATACTCCTAGCTTCCCCCACTAGCCTTCAAGTCTCAGCTAAAAACCCATCTTCTGGAAAGAAACTTTTCTTAATCCTTCTTAGTGCTAGTGCCTACTGAGCTTATCTCCAATTTATCTTGGAGACATATCCTCTTTATCCATGAGTGGATTGTGAATTCCTTAAGGGGTTTCTTTGTATCCCCCGTGCATAGCACAAAGCTTGGGATAGGCTCTGAATAAATACTTACTGACCTGACCTGACTTGACTCAAAGGTTAGTTTTTGTTGAAAAAAGAAGGTTGGGTCCCTAAAAACAATGTATAGTTCCCAAAAGCAAAAAAGCCTTCTCTCCTACTGTTCATTTAAGATACACATACTGATAGATCAGCACTATGGGATTGTCCATCCAATTATATATCATTGTCTGTAAAACAAAGATTCTTCATATGCTTTTTCTTATGTGGATAGTTAAAGAACATTCTTTCTAATGATTCTGGATCTTATTTAGAAGGATCTGCAATATTCTGGGGTTTAATTTCAATTGGCATGTCACCCACAAACAGGAACACTTGGAGTGTCTCACCATCTATAGAGAATCCATCATCATTTTGTGCTGGATACCTTCTATGACTGTTGCAAACACCTTTAGTAAGCATACATGTCCCTGTTTCAGACATTCTTCTTATGAAATTCTACTGAAGATTTTTATGTCAGTTTTATGTGTGCATGGGAGAAACTTCATTAAATGAGAGCTTTTAAGATAGTCCTTTGCGCTACCAAATCAAATGCTTTTTATTGTCAACAAGCAATAAACGAGAGTAGAATATTGTTTTTTCTACATGTATCTGCTAATTGTATGACTTTAAAGAATCAAGACAATGTTTGCAAAGGCCTGCCTGCTCCGTTCTCATGCTTTCATTAAGAAATATCTAAATGAAGGTCTAGATTATTATCATAATTATTTTTGTAGAGATAAGAATGCAGGTATATAGTTTGGTATTGAGATGTGGACATTTCCTGTCCACATCTTTTTTTACCATCCTGTCTTTCATAAAATTTGAGAATCAATACCAACATATCATAAAAATTGAGGTTATCTCCAGCACAGACCTTATAGATACTCGGTTCAGTCCAGTTTTTTTTCTCATCTGTTTTTTCTTAAATGTCACTTCTACTTCCTTATATGGTGGGGGGTTCCGTTGTTGATAGAGAAAAGAGTTTGTCACAGAAATGTTTGCAGATCATTTCCATTTTTCATCTGTTCACTGTCTTGTCTTCAGGTTTTATCCTTAAAAACCCTTGGAATGATTTTGTTTAATTGGGTCTCTCATCAAGCTTTCTGTAAACTTGCCTTTCCCTCCATTCTTTTTCATTTTTTTTAATGAGATATTTCCCATGATTTTTCCTCCACCTTCTGCAAATTTTTAAAATGAGCTTGTATCCTAAAATGGTATTGCCTTTGGCTGCCACATCCCCCCAGTTGGCAAGGAGGTCAAGTGTTTGCTGTTTGCAAAACTTCAATTGTTAGGTTTTCTTTTTTCTTTGAGACAATCAATTTACATTGCTTGAAATTCCTTGATGGTGATATTCTCTGTCAATGTCTGTTTCTTTATTCACTTCCCATTTTCAGTGTCAAAAACTTGTTTAAATAGAACAGGATGGCAATGCTTCAACTGCATGACACATGTAGTTTTGATTTTTCTTTTAATCTGGCATTTGATTTTGATCTTTGTCCTACAACAAGTAGATGATCTGATTGTACACAACTGTTCAGAAATTATTTTCACATAGGTAACCATGTAGGTATTTGGTCTATTAAAATATAATTGATTTAATTTTTATGTTATTTCACATTTGCCATGTTGATTGCTTCTCAATTTTCTTAAAGGATGTTTTGATGATATATAGGTATGAGGTTTCTCTATAATTCAAGGAGTTCTTAACTTGGGGAACTCTCCCCCCTTAAGGGTCTGTGGATAGACTGCAGGGGGTCTATGAATTCAGATGCGAGAAAAACGATATCTTTAACTTCCAACTAAAATTTAACATTTCCTTCAGTTATGAAAGTAGGCACAGTAATCTAAGTCTTCACAGGGTTACCAAAGGGGTCCATGATGAGACACAAAAAAGGTTAAAAACTCCTTGTGTAATATGTAATCCTTTCCATTTGTTACTCCTGAACGTTTTCCAACATACTTTTTGTTACCCTCTTCTAGGTCTACCTTCTCTTTTCTTTTCAATAAATTCCTATTGGTTTCTTTTGGTTTTATATCACAAAAATTTGTCCTAGAATCCCTCCCCTTCCCAGAGAGCAATCCCATACAACAAAGAATACTTTAAAAAAAAAGGGTAAAAGAAGAGAAAGAACAGGGAAAAAGTCAACAAAATTGATCAATAAGTGAAAAAAATCTGAAAATATATGCAACATCTGTGAACCTCCCACCTTTGTCAAACAACTGAGTGAGGACATCTTCTCTTTTCTCTTCTTTGCAGGACATTATGGCCATCTTTTCAATGAAGTCTCTGAGTCTATGTTACATTTGGAGAGAATTATCAAGTTTTTTGTATGCCTTCACACTTGCCAAGAGATGTCACATGAGCTGGAATTATCTCTATGGTCTGTCCAAGGCCTTTTTCTCCCTCTATGCTATGTTTATAGCTTAGTGATGCCGTTGTTGTTGTTCAGTCGTGTCTTGACTTTTTGTGACCCCGTGGACCACAGCAGGCCAGGTCCTTCTATTCCCCACTATCTCTCCAAGGTCATGTTCATTGTTTCAATGACACTATCTATCCATCTCATCCTCTATTGTCCCCTTTTCCTTTTGCCTCCAATCTTTCACAACATCAGAGTCTTTTCCAATGAGTCCCATCTTCTCATTATGTGGCCAAAGTATTTAAGCTTCAGCATTTGATCTGCCAGTGAACAGTCTGAATTAATTTCTTTTAAGTACTGACTGATTTAAAATATATAGAGAACTGAATCAAATTTATAAGAATACAGGTAATTCCCCAATTGATAAATGGTAAAAGGATATGAACAGGCAGTTTTCAGAAGAAGAAACTAAAGCTAAAAAATGTTCTAAATCACTATTGATTAGAGAAATGCAAATCAAAATGACTCTCAGGTACCACATCACACCTATCAGACTGGCTAACATGACAAAACAGGACAATGATAACTGTTGGAGAAAATGTGGGAAAATTGAAACACTAATGCATTGTTGGTGGAGTTGTGAACTGATCCAACCATTTTGGAGAGCAATTTGGAACTACACCCAAATGGCTATAAAACCTTTAACCCAGCAATACCACTTCTAGATCTGTATGTCAAAGAGATCATACAAATGGGAAAAGGACTCGCATCTAGAAAAATATTTATAGGGGCAGCTAGGTGGCACAGTGGATAGAGCACCGGCCCGGAAGTCAGGAGGTCCTGCGTTCAAATCCGGCCTCAGACTAAACACTTGAGACATACTAGCTGTGTGACTTTGGGCAAGTCATTTAACCCCAACTGCCCTACCAAAAAAAAAAAAAAAATTATAGCAGCTCTTTTTTGTGGTGGCCAAAAGTTGGAAGTTGAGGGGATGCCCATCAATTGGGGAATGGCTGAACAAGTTGTGGTATACGAATATAATGGAATAAGAAATGATGAGCAGGCAGACTTCAGAAAAACCTGGAAAGACTTATATGAATTTATGCTGAATGAAATGAGCAGAACCAGGAGAACAACATACACAGTAACAGCCACACTGTGTGATGTCTGACTTTGATAGACGTGGCTCTTCACAGCAATGCAAGAATCTAAGACAACTCCAAAAGAGTCACGATGGAAAATGCTATCCACATCCAGAGAAAGAACTATGGAGTCTGAATGCAGATGGAAATATACCATTTGCCCTCCTTTTCCTTCATTATTTTGTTTTATTCCTTCACTCTTTTGCTTCCTCCCATTAGTTCTAATTGTTCTTTTCATCATGATTAATGGGAAAATATGCTTAATATGAATGTAAGTAGAGCCTATACCAGATTGCACACCATCTTGGGGGGGGGGGGAGAAGAGAGGAAGGGGGAGAAAATTTAAAACTCAAAATCTTATGGAAGTGAATGTTGAAAACCAAAAATAAATAATTAAAAAAAAAGTATTGACTGCTTTGATCTCCTTGCTGTCCAAGAGACTCTCAAAAGTCTTCTCCCTAGCACCACAATTGAAAAGCGTTGATTCTATGGTGTGCTGCTTTCCTTACAGTTCAACTATCACAGTCATACACTGGTACTGGAAAAACCATAGCTTTGACTATATGGACCTTTGTTAGCAAGGCAATGTCTCTGCTTTTTAATATGCTGCCCAGATTTGCCATAGCTTTCTTTCTAAGAAGCAAGCATCTTTAAATTTCATGGCTGCAGTCACCATCTGCAATTACTGTTGAGCTCAAGAACATAAAATCTGACAGTTTCCATTTCTTCTCCCTTTATTTGCTAGAAAGTGATGGGACCAGTTGCCATGACCTTAGTTTTTTAATGTTAAACTTCAATCCAACCTTTATATTCTGCCCTTTCACCTTGATGAAGAGGCTTCTTCATTCCTCTTCACTTTCTGCCATCAGAGTGCTATCATCTGCATATCTGTGATTGTTGATATTTCTCCCAGCAACCTTAATTCTGGCTTTTGATTCATCCAGCCACAATTTCACATGATATACTCTGCATATAAGTTAAATAAATATGGTGACAATATACAACCCTGTCATACTCCTTTCCTAATCTTAAACCAATCTGTTGTCCCATGTTTGGTTCTAATTATTGCTTCATAGCTTGTATACTGGGTCCTTAGGAGACAAGTAAGATGATTTGGTACTCCTATCTCTCTGAGAACTTGCCACATTTTGGCGTGATCCACACAGGCTTTGGTGTAGTCAGTGAAGCAGAAGTAGATGTTTTTCTAGAACTTCCTTACTTTCTCCATAATTAGTGAATACTGGCAATTTGGTCTCTAGTTCCTCTGCCTCTTCAAAAACCAGACTGCTCAGTGGATTTCAGAAAAACCTGGAAAGGCTTACATGAACTAATGCTGAGTGAAGTGAGTAGAACCAGGAGAATATCATATAGTACACATAGTAATAGGAACATTGTATGATGACCAACTTTGACAGACTTAGCTCTCCTCAGCAATACATTGATCTAAGACAATTCCAAAAAACATGAGTCTTTTGGAAAATGCTATTCACATCCAGAGAAAGAACTATGGGGTCTGAATGCAGATTGAAGTATACTTTTTTCTCTCTCTTTTTCTTCTTTCTCGTGGTTTTCCGCTTTTGTTCTGATTCTTTCATAACATGACTAATGTGGAAATATATTTAATATGTTTGTACATGTATAGCCTATATCAGATTGCTTGCTGTCTTGGGGAGGAGAGAGGGAAAGGAGAAAAAATTTGGAACTCAAAATCTTATAAAAGTGAACACTGAAAACTATCTTTATGCATAATTGGAAAAAACACAATACTATTAAGGGGTAAAAAAAAAATAAAAAGAGACAAAAAAAGCAAAAAACAAAACACTAACCTGCTTTTCCGATAAATCTCATTTCACATATTACTGAAGCCCAGCTTGAAGAATCTTAAGCATAACCTTGGTGGCATGTGAAATGAACACTGGTAATATGAACATTCCTTGGCATTGCTGTTCTTTAAGATTCAGACATAAATTGATCTTTTCCAATTCAATGGCAACTGTTTTCCAAATTTGCTGGCATATTGAGTGCAGCACTTTAATCGCATCATTTTAGGATTTTAAATAGCTCACCTAGAATTTCACCACCTCCACTAGCCTTATTGTTAGCAATGCTTGAAGGCCCACTTGACTTCATTCTCCAGGATGTCTGGCTCTAGATTACCACCAACACATACCATCATGGGTATCTTTCTTGTATAGTTCTTTTGTGTATTCTTACCCCCTCTTTTTACCACCAGTTAATCTCTTCTGCTTCTCTTAAGTCCCTACCATTTTTGTCTTTTGTCATGCCCAATATTTGCATGAAATGTTTCTCTGATATCTGTAATTTTCTTGAAAAGTTTTCTTGTCTTTCCCATCCTACTGTTCTTTTCTATTTCTATGTATTGCTCCTTTAAGAAAACCTCCTTATCTCTCCTTGCTATTCTCTGGAATTCTGTACTTCATTGGATGTATCTTTCCCTTTCTCCTTTCCTTCTTTCCTCAGATATCAGTAAAGCTTCATAAGAGAGCCAATTTGCTTTCTAGATAGTCTTTTTCTTTGGAATTTTTTTTGTGAACCTCTGGCCACAGCTCTTCTTCAGGCACTCTATCTACTAGATCTAATCCCTTAAACCTATTCATCACCTCCATTTCATATTTATAAGGAATATTATTTATATCATACCTATATGGTCTGATATGGTCTACTCTCTTCAATTTAAATTTGAATTTTGCAATAAGAAGCTCATGATCTGAGCCACAGTCAGCTCCAGATTTTGTTTTAACTGCCTGTATAGAGCTTCTCCACCTTTGGCTGCAAAGAATATGAGCAATCTGATTTCTATATTGTCCATCTGGTGATGTCCATGTGTGGAGTCGTCGCCTTTTGAGTTGGTGAAAAATTGTGTCTGCGATGACCAGACAGTTTATCTTGACAAAACCTCTGCCCTGCTTCTCAGGGAATCTCATTAGCTCCCATGATTTTAACTTTTATGTCTATGCAGATGATTCCTGGATCTATACCAACACTTAACTTTGTGGGTAATACTAAGCTGATGATTTATGTGGGTTTATTTTATATCCTGCAACTTCAGCAAAGTTAATTTTTCAACTAGTTTTTGAGTTGGTTCTTTAGAATTCTCTAAGTATACCATCATGTTGTCAGCTTATTCTAATTCTTTTAATTTCTTTTTCTTGACTAATTTTTATAGCTAGTGTTTCTAGTACAATATTTGTTTTGGGATGACACTATGTGGAGTCACGAGGACTTGAGTTCAAATCTGACCTCAGACACTTACTAGCTGTGTGACTCTGGGCCAGTCACATAATCCCAACTGCCTCAAAAAAAAAAAAAAAAAAAAAAAAAAAAGATGGGATGACACTATGTTGATTGAATTAATCCTCACAATACTGCAGTCCCTCCTAAATATATTCAGCTCTCTTGAGTAGTGGTCCTGTATCACCAGCTGCCTTTTGGACATCTCTAACTAGAATGCCCTGAAGACATTTCAAACTCAACATGTTCAAAAAATTCATTATTTATTATAAATATATAAAAATTAATTATTATTATAAAACCCTCCCCTTTTCCCAATTTTCCCATTCCATGCAAGGGCACCACCATCTTCCCAGTTACTCAGGCTCATAACTTCAGTGTCATCCATGACTCCTCACTTGTATATACCCCACACAACCAATACATTATTGTCCTATTATTTCTACTTCCACATCATCTCTGGTATACTCTTTCTTTCTCAACTTACTTAGCTACCACCTTGTTTTGGGCCCTAATCACCTCATGATTTTTACAAAAGCATAAGAACAGTTACGTGAAATGCACCATATTAAATAAGAAAGGGGAAGCAAAACTCTCCAAACAAGACTTATATTTAACTTGGTTGTTATAACAAAACAATCAGTTCACAGAGAATTTTTAAAATAATAAACAGGAAGTCAAAATAATATTAAGAAAATGAACATTGTCATACTGTTATACTGCTATGAAAAAAATCTATTGTCCATAAAATATGCCACAATAATTGCCTGTTTTGTAAGCATTTCCACATATTTATCTTATCTCCATTTTTTACCTTTAAAATTCAAATGACCTTATCAATTCAAAATATCTATAATATACATTTTTAAAAAATCAAAGTATCCCCCAAAAAATCACTAAAATTTTTTATTTATGTCTTTATTTATGTGAAAAATACTTTGTAATTGTATTAATATAGTTCCTGGGATTTTTTTGGCAGGTAGACTCTCAAGTATTTTATACTGTCTAGTTATTTTAAATGGAATTTCTCTTTCTATCTCTCTCTGTTGGACTTTGTTGGTAACATATAGAAGTGATGACAATTTACGTGAATTTTATATCCTGCAACTTTGCTAAATTTGTTAATTGTTTCAACTAGTTTTTTAGCTGATTCTGTAAGTATACAATCATATTATCTGCAAAGAATGATGATTTTGTTTCTTCATTGCCTATTCTAATTACTTCAATTTGGTTTTTTTTTTGGTCTTATTGCCATAACTAGCATTTCTAATACAATACTGAATAATAGTGGTGATAATGGACATCCTTGCTTCACACCTGATTTTATTGGGACGGCATCTAGCTTATTCCTATTAAAGATAATGCTTGCTGATGGTTAGATAGATACTACTTATTGTTTTAAGGAAAGCTCCATTTATTCCTATGCTTTCTAGTGTTTTAAAAAGAAATGAGTGCTGTTTTTTTGTCAAAAGCTTTTTCTGCATTTATTGAGATAATCATGTGATTTTTCCTGACATCTAGAATTCTTTAAAATAAATTTCTACAAAACACAATGAGAGACAATCCCAAAAGCTATACGAAATGACATAATTTAAATGTTCATGTAACTTACTTGTAAAAATGGAATGAAGTCTTCCTGAACCAAATAGTTGCATCCAGGATTCATTAAAAGATGAATGAACTTTGCAGCATCATCATGGCAATTCTGAAGGATTCTAAAATAGATAAAATGCAGGGTATCAAATTGGTAAAATCTAGAATATCATTCCTATCTCTTCATAAACACAATATAAACAAGGGACCTATGTAGTCCTATACAGGATATAGATAACACATGTCTAGTTAATGAGAACATATGATAAATATATGCCTATTAAGATATCACTAATTTTAAACTATTGTCTTCTGTTTAAATGAAGATGTGTAATATTTAGACTGTAACATTATATTCAAATACTTCCTGTTGTAATAGCCAATGTTAGCCTAACTACATCATCAAGTTCCTCCTCTAATGAAATAACCCACCATTCTCTGTCACCAAAAATAACTACTTACTTTCTCCACATTGCAATAAACTTATGAACAGACACATATCCAGTTCGCTCTCCCCCAGCACCATAAAACAATGGCCCTTTCCAGTAGAGAGGACATCCACAGGCCTATAAAAAAATATGAGGAATATAAATGAAATTTTAGGCCAATAGATGGTGCAAATTCATTCATTTCAATTAAATAATATGATAAACAGATTGATGATAAGGTGACACAAACTATATACCCCTTTTCACCTAATACCATAGGGCGCAAATTCAAAGGCTCTACTCTGCAAAGCATCTGCAATGGATTATACAATATTCCTTGACAGGTGAAACTTCAGACACAATTTGTCAAGTTGTTTTTCAATTGTAAATATTAAATAAGGCATAAAGCAGGGAGACATGTCCACTAAAAGTGTCTGCCATGGTCATGGAGGACGCACAAAATTCAAAAGAAAATGGAAAGAACTTTGCCAATCTTAAAGTACTATTTAAATAGATGTTGTTTCTGTTTCTGTTGTTATGGAAAAGGGATTCTCTGGAGATGGGGAAGTTCTTCAGATGTTCCTGTCTGTGAATGATACTTTGCTGACAGCATCAAGAGCCAGAATATGAGAGATACAGCTATTCAAGAGACTGACTAACACTTAGTCACTAAGTAATCCATATGGGAAAAGCCAAAAGGATAAAGGATGCATATTGACTAGACTATACCATAAAACTGAATAGCAAGCCCATTGAGCTAGTTCACTGGCATCATCTATTTCAGGTAAGCACTGAAGATGAGAAATGAGCTGGGACCAAAATTGAACAGAAGCAGATCAGGCTGTAGTCCATTTGAGAAGCTAATTGATCCCAAGCTACTCCTTGCCATAAAACCCCATATTTTTTAACACCAATACTTTCCTTGTGATGCTTAAATGCTTGTGAATTCAATGACTAAATTACATCTGTACTGAGAGGTACTATAGCTATTTGTTTGCTTTGATAACAATACAGAAATCTGATGCCTTTCCAAATGTGATGGAAAACTTTCTAAAAATCTATCAAACTGAATGGCTACTACACAGCTCTGTAAGGTAGCACTTTTGAGCCCTGAGCTTGAAATCAGGATGTCCTGTATTCAAAATCTGCTTCAGAAGACATAATATATGTAATGCATTTTTCAGATCTTAAAGCACTTTATAAATGCTAGCTATTATGATTATTGTTGTTGTCATTGTTATTGTTCTTTACTAGCCAAGTGACTTGACCACTCTCAGCTTTAATTTCCTCATCTCTAAAATGTGAATAGTAATATTTGCAGCATTTACCTCAGGCTAGTAAATTAAGCTTCCTCCTCTGATAGTTCATGTTATATGTTGTTTCCCCCAACAGAATGAAAGCTCTTTGGGGATAAGAACTGTTTTCTTGGGGCAGCTATGTGGCGCACAGGATAGAGCTCCAGCTTTGGAGTCAGGAGGACCTGAGTTTGAATCTGACCTCAGACATTTGACACTTAATAGCTGTGTGACCCTGGGCAAGTCACTTAACCCCAGTTGCCTCACCAAAAAAACAAAACAAAAAAAGCAAAACAGTTGTTTTCTTCCTGTATCCCTAGTATTTAGCACAATACATTGAATCAGGTAGACAATAGGGGACAGCTAGGTGGTGCAGTGGATACAGCACCGGCCCTGGATTCAGAAGGACCTGAGCTCAAATCTGGCCTCAGACACATAACACTTACTAGCTGTGTGACTCTGGGCAAGTCACTTAACCCCACTGCCTAGCTAAAAAAGAAAAAAAAAAGAATAAGGTAGACAATAAATGTTAGTTGATTGATTAATAAAATGCAAAGCATATGCTAAGTACTAAGTGCTGGAGATACAAGATAAAAAATGAAAAAAGCCTCAAAGAACTTAGAGTTTACTAGACTACCACAGTAGAAGAATCAAAAGAACAAGTGACCTAAAGGATTTGGATGATGTTTGGAATACTCACTGTGGAAAATGGAATATCAATTTGAATAAGGAGTACAGTGAGTATATTGTTGCAATGAGTGACAACTGAAATCAGACAACAAATGTTATCTGTAGTGGCCCCAATCACCATGATCTCATGATTTTCAGCTCTCTTCAATAGTATGTGAAGAGAAGTAAAGGACATAAATGGTGGGAATAACCTAACACTGGGGTTTGGCAAGGCTTGACCAATGATAGGACAAGGTGGGCAAGAGATTAGAGAACAGAGGAAAGTGTACAACTGGACTGGTTCACCAAAAGGTCAAGATAGGGAAGGAAGGAAGGTGCAGCCAGCATAGACGTTTTGGCCTGGTAAAGAATTGAGGAACAGGAGGAACGGAGATCATGGTGAGACCAAAGAAAGAACAGATCATAAATTAAGAACTGGAGATACTTGAACTACTGCTTTTATTGTTCCTAAAAGAAAAACTTAAGTTTACTAAACAAAATGTGATGTTTAACATAAGGAAAAAGTTCTTAAGTAACTTATATTCTAAGAATACTAGGGAATTTTTTTTCTTTCCTTCTCTCCAAGAAGAAAATATTTTTTAAAAATTTAGTCATATGAAAAACACTTAAAACTACCATTTTCCTATGGTCATGCCATAATACCTAATATGCTTATATTTTTAACAGATCTTTCCTGAAGTTACCTTTTAGTTTTGGACTGAAGACAAATAAAGAACACAGCTGATATTTTCTCACACTAATCTAAGGCACTGCCATGTTTATCTTTGCATTACACATAATAAGTCCTTAACAAATGTTTCTAGAAAGAATGAAAGTTCATATTTACATGAATTTTTAAAAATCGGAAATTATTTAGAATTAGAAACCTAACTTTTATCAACATCTAAATACTCACACAGTATTAGGTATCTGCAGAGGAAAAATAACCAACAATGAATTGTAATAAGCATTTTATACAGTCATATAATCTTACCTTTGCAACTTTACCCATATCTTCTAAAGTTGCTCTCTCATTTGGAAACTGAGAAAATGTTTTTTCTATCTTGGTAATTACAGCATCTATATTCACTTTTTCTTTTGGACATCCTCTAGGAAAATAAAATGTTGGAATGCTTTGGCTCACTGCTGACGGTAGAGGTTCCTCTTTCTTTGTTTGAACCTAAGGAGTAAAACATTCAACATACTGAAAACACTCAATACAATAAAGCTGTCAATGAACCTATTTACCAAACCATTTAAAAGTACTGACTTCATCCTCTTAACTTTGAAAATAAAATTTCTATTAAATCCAATTCATTAATTTCTAAGTATTCTCCTTCAGAGAAATTTTCAATTTATCCATTCAAATCAACTTTACTTATTTTGACAGGTAATAGAGGCATATATAAACATGTTATTCAACTTAATCCCCAATATTAATTCCAACAACTACTATATATCGTGCTACAGGGTATAAACACTAAGGACAAGACAGTCTCCACATTCAAGACAAAGCATTAACTAATGACAATGCATGTGCCTATGTGATTAAGTGCCAAAGTAAGCGATAACAGAAAACAAATGCTAAAAGATGTCAAAATAGAGAAAGATCAATGTGGGTGGAACCTGTTCCATAGCTCTCCCCCAAATTCTTCCTTCCTTAAACCATTCCACATCCCCACACCCTACACAATTCTCAACGGATGGCCTTGTTTTCCATTTTATGAAGAGTGAAGAACCTACTTGAGCACTCTCATCTCCATTCCTTGAAATTTATCTATAAAATGTCCAGGGTTGTTGTAAGGATCAAATGAGATATTTGTAAAGTGCTTATTAGCACAGTGCCTGACACATGGTAGGCACTTAATAAATGCTTATTCCCTTTCCCACCTCTTCCCTATGACCACCTCTTAAATCCAAACGCCTACTACCCATACTTGAACATTTTTTAATCCATTTCTATGTCTGAGATAAATGCCTTACACATAACCTCATGATTATATTCACTTTCATTTCCTCTAGTAACTGTCATCTCTTTCTCTTGCATCTTCAATATTTCCCTTTCAATGACTGATTTCCTCTTCTCAAACCCTCTACCTTAAAAAACAGAAAGAAAAAATCCCCCCCCCTTAACCTTTTCATTTCTCTCAAGCTACCATCTTTTCCCTTTCTCTTTCATAGGATCATAGATTTTGAGCTGGAAGAAATCTTATAAATCTTACAGTGCAACTCTTACATGTTTTTTGTTTTTTGTTTTGGTGAGGCAACTGGGGTTAAATGACTTGCCCACAGTCACACACATAGTGTTATGTGTCTGAGGTCACATTTGAACTCAGGTCCTCCTGACTCCAGGGTTGGAGCTCTATCCACTGTGCCACCCAGCTGCCCCACCAACTCTTACATTTGACAGACAAGAAAAGTAAAATATGGGGAAATTAAGTGCAAATTTGCATTGGTAGTGGTAGATCAGGGATTCCAATCAAGGACCTCTGATCGCAAATCCAGTAGTTTCCACAGTATCTAAACTCTCCTGAGTAATCCAAATTTTCTGCTTCTATTTCTTTGCTACCCACCTCACTCCTAACTTCTATGCCTGCCATGGTCCCCCAATTTTTCTTTTCTACGTCACTATGTCAATGTCACAATGGCAGTTAGGTGGATGGATACTGCACTGGTCCTGACTTGAGTTCAAATCCAGCTTCAGATACTTCCTAGCTATGCGATCCTGGGCAAGTAACTTAATCTCTGCTTATCTCGGTTATAATTGCACTTTCCTCCTAGGGTTGTTGTAAGCATCAAATAAGATATTTCTAAAGTGCTCAGTATAGTATCTGGCACATAGAATTTTGTTTAATCGTCTTCAGTCATGTCTGAATCTTTGTGACCCCTTCTGGGGTTTTCTTTGACAAAGATACTAGAATAGTTTGTCCTTCCTTCTCCAGCTCATTTTAGAGATGTGGAAACTGAGGCAAACAGAGTTAAGTGAGTTGCCCATGGCAAGCATCTGAGGCCTCATTTGAACTCAGATCTTCCTGACTCCAGGCCCAGCTCTCTATATACTATGCCACCTAGATGCCCCGGTACATAGTGGGCACTTAACAAATGCTTATTCCCTTTCCCCCTCTTCCCCTAAACACCAGATTGCCAAATTCCAAAGCCTCTTCTCAGTCTTCATTTTCTTTTATTTCCATAAATATTTATTTCCATTAAGCTCCTTTCTTGAAATTCCATCTTCTCTTGGTTTCTCCTATGTTACACTATCTTTTAATATCTCTCAGATAACTTACTATCTACTTCTACTTCTTTCTTACACTCCAAAAATGAAGGTGCAACTCAAGTATCAATTCTCAATCTTTGTACTCTCTACTCTCTCCTTCACAAATATCATCATTTCCATGGCTTCAATGATCGCTATGAAAATGTGTCCCCCAATTCTACCTCTATGGCCTAGATCTCTATCCTTAATTTTATCCTTCAAATTCTGTCTTCTGGATAACTCCACATTGATATCCTATCTATCATTTCAAAATACATGTCTAAAACCAAACTCAGCATTTCTTCTACTACCTAAATCATTACTCTTCAGTTTGAGACCTACCATTCTACTATAGGCCTAAACTGATGGCCTTCCTGACTTTTCTCTTTTTCCTCCCCTGACTAATCCCTCATATGTACCCCCGCTGGACTAATCTTTCTTACACACAGATTTGGTCATAGGATGATAGCTTTAGAGCTTGAAAGGACAAAGCTCAGAGGCAAACTTATCGAGTCCAATGGCTTTGTTTTACAGATGAGAAAAGAGAGGTCCAGGGAGGCTAAGTGATTTACCTGAAGTCATACGGGTAGTGGAAGTAGATTTTGAACCCAGTTCCTCTGACTCCAGAGAATGCCAGAGTTCTTCCCACTTTATCAGTAGCTCACGATAACTTACTGAATAAAATTCGTACTTTTTTGCCTGGCATTCAAGGCCTTCCATAGTCTAGCAATTCCCTTCCTTTCCAGCCTTAACATCCTATCATTTTCTACCATATACCATATATTTCAGACAAACTTGAATGCCCTCAGGCTTTGGAACATAATGGGATTTCTGATGTGATTTCTCCACCCTATAAGACTGCTCATGTTATTCTTTGTGCTTGAAATGTCCTCCCCTTGAATTAGCCAAATGGAAAATGAAGTCCAAAAGTTCACTGAAGAAACTAAGTCCTTAAAAATTAGAATGGAGCAAATGGAAGCTAATAACTCTGTGAGAAATCAAGACATTATAAAACAAAATCAAAAGAATGAAAAAAATAGAAGATAATGTAAAATATCTCACTGGAAAAACAACTGATCTGGAAAACAGATCCAGGAGAAAGAATTTAAAAATTATTGGACTACCTGAAAGCCGTGATCAAAAAAAGAGCCTAGATATAATTTTTCAAGAAATTATCAAGGATATTCCAGAACCAGAGGGTAAAATAGAAATTGAAAGAATCCACCAATCACCACCTGAAAGAGATCGCCAAAGGAAAACTCCTAGGAATATTGTAGCCAAATTCCAGAGTTCCCAGGTCAAGGAGAAAATATTGCAAGCAGTCAGAAAGAAACAATTCAAGTATTGTGGAAACACAATCTTGACAGCACAAGATTTAGCAGCTTCTACATTAAGGGATTGGAAGGCTTAGAATATATTCCAGAGGAATATTCCAAAGGAGATAGGATTACAACCAAGAATCACTTACCCAGCAAAACTGAATATAATCCTTCAGGGGGAAAAATGAATATTCAGTGAAATAGAGGATTTTCAAGCATTCTTGATGAAAAGACCAGAGCTGAACAGAAAATCTGACTTTCAAATACAAGACTCAAGAGAAGTATGAAAAACTAAACAGGAAAGAGAAATCATAAGAGACTTATTAAAGTTGAACTGTTTCAATTCCTACATGGAAAAATGATATTTGTAACTCCATGAGACCTTTCTCAGTATTAGGGTAGTAGGAGGGAATATATATAGACAGAGGGGACAGGTGTGAGTTGAACATGAAGGAATGATATCTAAAAAATAAAATTAAGGGATAAGAGAGGATTGTACAGGGAGAATGAGAAAGGGACGGGTAGAATAGGATAAATTATCTCACATAAAAGAACAAAAAATGTTTGTTGATGATGACAACAGTAAAATAATTATTACAGAGAGAGAAGGGACAATGAAGGGGTTAGCCTGGCTAAAATAGACAGTTTATAGGGAAGGACCTTGGTGTTGGGAAAGACCGAAAGCAAAAGGAAAAGGGGATGGCAGAGCATGAGATGGATAGATAGCATCATGGAAACAACTAACATGAACTTGGACAAATTATGAGAGAGAGTGGAGGATAGAAGAGCCTGGTGTGCTATGGTCCATGGAGTCACCAAATGACTGAAGAAGAACAGGAGACAGCTTCTTATTGGCTTTAGAATCAAATACATGCTCCTCATTTAACTTTTAAAGCACTTGACAATCTGACCCCAACCTATTTTTTCCCCATATAATTCCCTTTCCCACCTTCTGAAATTCAATCCAATTAGCCTTCTCTCCGTTCCTCACACATAACACATCTCCCATCTTTATGTGTCATATCTAGAATGCATCCCTCCTAACCTTCACCTCACAAAATTCTTTCATTCCTTCAAGATACAGCTCAAGTACCACCTTCTACGTGAAGCATACCGTCAATGCAAGTACCTTCCCTCTCAAACTTCGTTGTTTTTCAGTTGAGTCCAACTCTTTGTGATCCCATTTGGGGTTTTCTTGGCATAGATACTGGAGCGGTTTGCCATTTCCTTCTCTAGCCTACTTTACAGATGGTGAGGAAACTGAGGCAAACAGGATTAAGTAACTGGCCCATAGGCACATAACTAGTAAGTGTCTGAGGCCAAATTTGAACTCATAAGATTCCTGACTCCAGGCCTGGCACTCTATCTATGGTGCCACCTAGCTGCTCCCTCTCAAACTACTTTGTATTTATTTTTTCACTAATTCTCTCTATACTTATTACATATAAACATATATCTAAATGTAGATAGATATCTTTGTTGTCTCCCCCACTAAAATGTAAGTTCCTTTAGTACTCTAAATTGTTCCAGTCACTGCATTTGTTTCTCCAGCTCCTAGCACAGTGTCTGACACAAAGAAGGCACAAAGGATACTAACTGATTAACCAATAATTATCTGGAGGATGGACGCCTAGGTCCCAAGCATACTAACTTGCCCTCATTGTTGGAGTACTAGATCTGGATCATATTTAGTGGTTTCAAACCTTCTAGTTTAATTAACCTAACAGATCGATCGTTCATTAATCTGTCCAGTATTCAAATGCAGGCACTTGTATCTTTTTTTTTTTTAAGTATTTTTAGTACCTGTAGATGAGCAGTGTTTTGGACCATGAGAGATGAAGTTGAAACTATTCCCTAGAAAATCTTCTGCTGAGTGAGTTGCTATATTGTCTGGAGCTCCTCTAATTCGTTACAAATGATATTCTATGATGATGAGATACTTTTTTACAGTGGTGTCTATATACAACAAATATAACTTTTTGAGTAGCTTCTTTTCCTTTATTGTATATTTCTTTCCTGGACTAGTTAACTTGTGGGAAAAAATGCACAAGATAAGTGAGTAATAGAAAGACTGTTGTAGTTTGGCCCATGAGAGGCTGACCTCCATGGTAATGCCTAGGCCTTCGTCTTCCTATGGATATTGGGTATATTTGGGTATATTCCACACAGCAGCCTGGAAATCTGTCAATTCTTCAAGTCCTCCAAAGTTCATTAGAGAACTTTGGATTACTTTATCAGATTTTGGGGAGACATCATATCAAGGAGAGACTCTAGAAATAAAAAAGCAGCAAAACCACAAAGCAGCAGAAGAAATAATGTTTTTTGTTGGTTTGTTTTTTGTGGAAGCAGTGGTTCTCCCACTGCTTACCCCCTTACCTTCTATAAATCCATATAGTCTTACTACCAACCTGTTTCATCTCTTCCTTCTTAAACATTCCAATTTGGAAAATAGCTTCTATTAGTATAGTTACTACAGGCTAAGTCAGATCAATTTAGTCTGGGCAGAGCCCCAGGAGTTGATCAATATTATCACCATCTCCTGGGGTAGCTAGGTGGCATCATGAAAAGAAAGCTGGGCCAGGAGTCAGCAAGCCTCATCTTCCTGAGTTCAAATCTGACCTCAGAAAGTTACTTAGACCCTAGACATGCCACTTAACCCTGTTTGCCTCAGTTCTATATCTGTAAATTGAACTGGAGAAGGAAATGGCAAATCACTCCAGTATCTTTGCCAAGAAAACCCCAAATGAGCTAATAAAGGATCAGACGTGACTTAACAACAACAATCACTTATCTCCTGCTCTAGCAAGTCAGTCAGTTCACAAGGATTCATTAAGTGCTTACTATGGGCCAAGCACCATGCTACGTTCTGGGGACATAAAAAAAAAATGGTGGGGATGGTCCCTGCCCTCAAGGAACTCACATTCTAATGAAGGGTGAGGGAGGTGAGACAACATACAAACAATTATGTAGATGCATACTATATAAAGAGTAGATGTTAGGTAATCAGATAGGCAAGGCACTGATGTTTTGTTTTGGTGAGGGTCCTACAGAAGATGAAATTTAACCTGAGTCTTGAAGGAATTCAGGGAAGCCAAAAGGGAAAGGTAAGGAAAGCATCTGGAGGATAGCTAGTGAAAAGGTATAGAATCAGGAGATGGACTGTCCTGTGCAAGCAGAAACAAGAAGATCAGTATTTACATTGCCAGACCAGAAAGATAATCAACAAGAATATACACTAATTTAATTTAGATAAGCAAAGCTCACTAGCCTAAATTGCCTGTTGTGGTCAGTCAACTTAGTTTAACAGAGTATATCTGGGGATACCTGTGTGGATGCTTTTTTCACTCAAGCAACCAGGAAGTGATGACAATAGCATAAGACTTTAGTCCCCTGAGCCAATCATGTCTCAAAGCCAGCTTCAACATCTTTTTTTTTCATGTTGTGAAAGACTTAACTATATTTTCCTCCATCCTTCCTGCCCCGTTTATTCTATTCTCTCCTTTCACTCTATCCCTCCTCAAAAGTGTTTGCTTCTGATTACCCCCCTTTCTGCCCTCCCTTTCATTACCCCCCTTTCTGGTACACCCTTCCCCCCTACTTTCCTGTAGGGTAAGATAGATTTCTATACCCAACTGAGTAAGTATATTATTCTCTCTTTAAGCCAATTTTGATTAGAGTAAGGTTCACTCATTCCATCTCACTTCCTCCCTTTCCCCCTCCACTGTAAAAACTTTTCTTGCCTCTTTTATATGAGATAATTTACCCCATTCTACCTATCCCTTTCTCTTTCTCCCAGTACAATTCTCTCTCACCCTTAATTTTATTTTTTAGATATCATCCCTTCATATTCAACTCACACCTGTGCCCTCTATATATACTCATTCTAGCTACCCTAATAATGATAAAGGTCTTATGAGTTACAAATATCATCTTTCCATATAGGAATGCAAACAGTTTAACTTTAATAATTCCCTTATGATTTCTCTTTCCTATTTACCTTTTCACGCTTCTTGAGTCTTGTATTTGAAAGTCAAATTTTCTATTCAGCTCTGGTCTTTTCGTCAAGAACGCTCGAAAGTCCTCTATCTCACTGAATATCAATTTTCCCCCCTAACAGATTAAACTCAGTTTTGCTGGCCAAGTGATTCTTGGTTTTAATTCTAGCTCCTCTGACCTCTGGAATATCATATTCGAAGCCCTCCAATCCTTTAATGCAGAAGCTGCTAAATCTTGTGCTATCCTGATTGCTGTTCCACAATACTTGAATTATTTCTTTCTGGCTGCTTGCAATATTTTCTCCTTGACCTGGGAACCCTGGAATTTGGCTATAATATTCCTGGAAATTTTCCTTTTGGGAACTCTTTCAGGAGATGATCGGTGGATTCTTTGAATTTCTATTTTACCCTCTGGTTCTAGAATATCAGGGCAGTTTTCCTTGATAATTTCTTGAAAGATGATTGCTGGGCTCTTTTTTTGATCATGGTTTCAGGTAGTCCAATAATTTTTAAATTCTCTCTCCTGGATCTATTTTCCAGGTCAGTTGTTTTTCCAGTGAGATATTTCACATTTTCTTCTATTTTTTCATTCTTTTGGTTTTGTTTTATAATATCTTGATTTCTCATAGAGTCATTAGCTTCCATTTACTCCATTCTAATTTTTAAGGAATTATTTTCTTCAGTGAACTTTTAGACTTCCTTCTCCATTTGGCCAATTCTGCTTTTTAGGGTATTCTTCTTCTGACCGGCTTGTTGAACCTCTTTTGCCATTTGATCTAGTCTATTTTTTAAGTTGCTATTTCTTCAGTTATTTTTTTGTGTCTCCTTTACCAAGCTGTTGACTCATTTTTCATGATTTTCTTGCATCACTTTCATTTCTCTTCCCAATTTTTTCTCTATTTCTCTTAATTGATTTTCAAAATCTTTTCTGAGCTCTTCCATGGCCTGAGACCAATTCATATTCTTCTTGGAGGCTTTTGATGTAGGAGCTTTGACTTTATTGTCTTCTTCTGAGAGTATGTTGTTATCTTTCCTGTCACCAAAGTAAGTTTCTATAGTCATTGAGTTTTTTTTCCCCATTGTTTGCTCATTTCCCCGGCCTATTACTTGACTTTTTAATTCTTTGTTAAGGTAGGGGTCTGCTTCCAGTGTGGAGGGTACAATGTTCCAAGCTTCAGGGGTTTTGTGCAACTGTTTTCAGAGATACTTTTAGGGACCTAAAAATTTTCAGTTTTTCCAAGGTGGTATAATCTAATGAGAGGTGTTTACTTCTCTCCTGGCCTATGCTCTGATCGGTGAGTGACCACAAGCTCTCTTTTCTGGCCTAGAACTATGAGGAAGGTTCCCTCTCCACTGCTGCATAAGCTCTGCTATGCTAGTGCTCCTCCTTGCCCCAGGGCTGCGACCTACATCCAAGTATGGGCAAAGCAATGGAGTCCTGCATCAGTGCTAGCAAAGAGACCCCTGCAATCTACTTCTGACCAGTTGTTTGATCCTCTTACAGTTTGTGGGCTGAGAGCTCCAGAAGCAGCCATTGGTGTTGCTGATTCAGTCACTCCCAAGGCCTACTCCTGGTTTGCTATGACTGGGGCTGTGGCTATGTTGGTGTGGCCTGAGTTGGACTATACCCCTCTCTCACCGAGGTCTGACAGATCTTTTCGGCTGACCCTCTAAATTGTCTTTGGTGTCTCTGGGCTAAGAAGTCTGGAAACCGCCACTGCTGCCAGTGATTCAGTCACTCCAAGGCCTGCTCTGGGTTTGCTGGGGCCCATTCTGCACTGGCACAGCCTACACTGGATTGTGCTCCTCTCTTAGCCTGGTGCAACAGACCTTTCCTGTCAACCTTCCTGGTTGTCCTTGGCTGAAAATTTGTTTCACTCTGTCTTTTTGTGACTCTGCTGCTCCAGAATTTGTTCAGAGTAATTTTTAAAGGGATTTGGAGGGGTTTGGGGGAGAGCTCTGGCAAGTTCCTGCCTTAACTCTACCATCTTGGCTCTGCCTTCAATATCTTTTAAGGAAAAACTAGCCTAATCTGAATGGGGGAAGGGTCAGCATATTGCTCCCACTACACTCTGTCCCTTGGTAGTAAATGTCCTTAAGGTCTTTTAAAGGACTTTCTACCTCTTAAATGACTTTAGCATTGTTACTAGTCAATTCTCTGAGATTCAAGAAGCCTCATATATGCAGTACTAAAGGAAGAAAACAGAGCAAAAATAAAACAAACTGTAACAGCCCTCTGAAGGAGAAACTAAATATGGAAGAATGAAGACTAGAAATCCCAGGCTTTGTTCCTCCCTCTCCCTACTCCCCAATTTCTGAAGAACTGAGTCCTAGGTCTAAATAATCAGGTCCATGTGTGACTAAATAATGCTGAATCTTTGGAGTTCTAAGTGGTTCCCTCAATGAAAAAAGGTGACCATGAACAGGAACAGTACCAGGTACATCAACATCACGTAATTATATGAAAGATGATGACACTTTCTGCATAGTCACTCACGTTCATTACAGGTTAGTGTTCCCTGGCCTACCAGCCAGGATCCCCTTCACGGGGATCTAGCCACCTGAAACTGAGGCTCCTAGAATTATATGGATCAATCAATTGTAGAAATGTACTGGCTGATCCGGGAGCATGTGCATACACACACACACACACACACACACACACACACACAGAATGTCACACTCATCATACTGGAGAAACTCTTACAACTTTGGATGTGACCAAAAGCAGGATTCAATGAGTACATGAAATACTGGATAAATGGAAGCAAAGCAGCTGCTTCATCACCTAGGCTAATTCTTCATGGATGGACACAGTTAAGCCTTCCAAAAAGTGATCCTTGTGTCAATGGGCAAGGAGATTTCACGGCAAAGTTTGGAAGGTATAATCTACTACGTGCTACTGTTCTTGTATCAGAAGGCCAATTTGCCAGCAAATTGCCTATAAGGTATGTGGAGAGGGAAGGGGAATTGTCAAAAGTCACCTTGAGCTTTTGAAAGAACCCCTCAAAACTGTGGAACAGGGACTGTTTTCCAAAAGACAGAAAATAAACAGTGAGAGTCTGACCTAAAGTGGGGTACAAAGTTTACCTGAGCCTTAAGAATAATCCCTGGGGGTTGAGGTCTACGAAAATATGTATTGGGGCCTGCAGCCCAGGGAAGGTGTCTTCCTATCTGATCTTCTGATCTGGAAGACACCATGTCTGGAAGACACCATTTGGCAGCTGGCTTTATCTGCTTTCTGAGTCAGGAACTAACATCCCTCAAAGTGGAAAGTAAATTTTGTATTGTTATCAGGTCTTCATAGATATGTTTCAACTGCTTCCAAAGTTCTTTAATCTCTGGAATTGCAGGAAACTATAGGGTACTTTACTTGAAGAACTAAGTTCAGATATTGCACTAATAGTTAGGTAACCACGGGCAGTCACTAACATCTCTGAGCTTCTTAGCTGTAGAAAAGGAATAATAACAGACTGGGTTTTTTGTGAGGCTCAAATGTAATAATGTATGAAAAGCAAACTCTGAAGTGCTATATAAATATCAGTTGTTAGGGTGACCCATGTAAACAATTGGGATAATTACCAAGACTGTTAGAAGCAATTCTGCTTTCAAAGTGCTAAAATACAAGGGACTGAAACAGAATCTTCTTTAAAAATTCTTTGTTGTGATATACTAGCCCTACTATACGAGAAACATAAATCTTGACCCCACTCTGTTTACAGGAAAAAAAATGCTATAAGTTATCTATCTATAATATAGTTAGGTCTGCTATAATGTAATATATTCATTCCCCAAAAAGCATCTCACTATGCAAAATTGCACAATAAAAGCCATAGGGCTTATGGGGAAAATGGGGTTAGGGGTACAAGGCTCAAAATTTTTGTCAGTGACACATTAAAAGAAGACAGGAATCTAAAAAAAAATGATAGTACAGTTTTATACATGTTAACTAGTTAAGAAATAAACAAATACTATAACAAATAGTAGCTGCATCCTCCACCCCATGCTGATGTTTGACCTGTGCCCCTGTTCCTACAGGACTGGCTGAAGAGTGGAGCCTCAGTGAACCACAACTCTGTGGCTGAGGGCCCGGGCCATAGTGGAAGGACAGGGTGGGAATGGAGGTGGACTAACCTGCCTTAGTTTACAGCTGCTATTGCACCAGAAGATATGCAACAAATATGACATTTTACCTTGAAAAAGACCTGAACTTTACTTGCAGGAATGAACATCAGAAGGGTTGTGGTTAGTTATTATGAAATGACATAGTGATGTAGTTTTCTATGTTTTCTTTCTATTTCTCACAGAAGAAACAAAGCACTATCAAACTTGAAATTCACTTTATGCATAAAATGTTCCCTAATATATCAATTGAGTTGGAAGAAATTCATGTTTTTGAAACAAGCATTACAGCAGACCTGACTGCTGTAATTAGAAATCCTAATGTACGTGCAATTAGAAATCCTAAGTTAACTTGAATCATATAGTATTGTGTCGTACTTCCATTACACTATTAACAAATTTTCAACTTCTAGATGAAAATATACATGTAATCTACTTATAATGTCTTATCACAGGATTCTTTAAACATTTCCAACTTCCAAGGAAACAAACATTTATATAAGTTTATGTGAACTAAAGATGCAGATGACAGGATGTGAGACACCAGTATTTTTATCACATAGAATTTGCTTTGCTATAGAGCAACTTGGGGCAAGAATCAGCTATCAAAATGCTGTACTAGCTTACTGCAATCATCCAATTACTAAATATTTCACTTATTCACTAAAATTACATTTTATTTGATATTGCTACTTGCCTAAGAAGGACAGTGTTACATAGGGGACAGAGAGCTAGGAAGACCTGGGTTCAAGTACGGCTTCTGATACCTATTGGCTGCATGACCTCGCACAAGTCACTTACTCTCTCAGTGCTCTAAGCAACTTTCTAAGACTGTAAGTTGCAGAGAAAATGCCAACTTGCATTGGCAGAGGGGGTTTCCTCACCTGGAAGTTCCTGTACCAATGAAATCACAATTGAGTCACTATCCTTCCTAAAGAAAGCAGATTAAACTAGAATTTCTTTTTGATTATATTTCCCTTCTGTTTTCCTCGGCAATAAATATATCTTTATGATGATCATATGATACTCAATTCAGCCAGTTATCACATAATTGGATCTAAGAACAGATACTCTTCTCATTTATATATAAGGGTTCTCTTAGTTTATTAATTTCAATCTTATTAATCTTGCCTTTGGTTTTCAGAATTTCTAATTTGGGATTTAATTGAGGATTTTCAATTTGTCCTTTTTCTAGCTTTTTTAGTTGCATGCCCAATTTACTGATCTCTTCTTTCTCTACTTTATTCATGTAAGCATTTAGAGACATAAAACTTGCCCTAAGGACCATTTTCACTGCATCCCATAAGTTTTGATATGTTGTCTCAACATTGTCATTCTCTTGGATGAAATTATTGTTTCTATGATTTGCTGTTTCACCCATTCATTCTTTAGGATTAGATTATTTAAGTTTCCAATTAATTTTTAGTCTATCTTTCCATGGCCCTTTATTACATGTAATTTTTATTACAGCATGATCTGAAAAGGATACATTTAATATTTCTGCCTTTCTGCACTGGATTGTGAGATTTTTATGCCTTAGTACATGGTCAATTTTTGTGTAGATGCTATGTACCGCCAAGCAAAAGGTATATTCCGTTCTGTCCCCATTCAGTTTTCTCCAGAGGTCAATCATATTTAACTTTTCTAAAATTCTATTGATCTCCATAAATTCTTGTTTATTTTGTGGTTCAATTTATCTAGTTCTGGAAAGGGGAGGTTGAGGTCCCCCACTAATATAGTTTTGCTATCTATTTCTTCCTGTATCTCCCTTAACTTCTCCTTTAAGAATGTGGATGCTATACCACTTGGTGCATAAATGTTTAGTAATGATATTACTTCAATATCTATGATACCTTTTACCAGGATGTAGTTTCCTTCTTTATCTCTTTTAATTAGATTATTTTTGCTTTTGCTTTGTCTAAGATCAGGATTACTATCCCTGCTTTTTTTTTACTTCAGCTCCAGCCTTTTACCTTTACTCTGTGTATCCCTCTGCTTCAAATACGTTTCTTGTAAACAATATATTGTAAGATTATGATTCTTAATCCACTCTGCTATCCATTTCAGTTTTATGGGAGAGTTCATCCCATTCACATTCACGGTTATGATTACGACCTCTGTCTTCCTCGCCATCCTATCCCAACCCCCACATTTATGCTTTTTTCTCCTTTTTCCCTTACACTTCTCAGTAGAGTTTTGCTTTTGACCACCGCCTCCCTCAGTCTGCCTTCCTTTTTATTAGCCTCCTCCTTTTTCTTTACCATTTACCCTTTCTACTTACTATAGGATAAGTTAGATTCCTATACCTAACTGATTATGTTATTCCCTCTTGGAACCCGAATCTGACGAGAGTAAGGTTCAAACAATGCTCATCTCCCTCCCTTCTTTCCCTCTACTGTATTTGGTTTTTGTGTTTCATGTGATGTAATCTATCCTTGTCTGCCTCCTTTTTTTTTTTCTCCCAGTACAATCCCTTTTCACCACTTAAGTAAATTGATTTTTTACCATCACATCAAAGTCAACTTAAACCCACGCCTTCTAAGTATACTCCCTTTTAAATGTCATAATGACATTACAGTTCTTAAGAATTACAAGTGTCATCTTCCCTTGTAGGGATGTAAATAGTTTGCCTTTATTAATAATAATAATACTATGTTGTTGTTGTTGTTTTCCTTTCCTGTTTACCTTTTTATGCCTCTCTTGAGTCTTATATTTGAAGGTCAAATTTTCTGTTGAGCTCTGGTCTTTTCATCAGGAAGGTTTAGAAGTCCTCTATTTCACTGAATATCCATCTCCTCCCCTGAAAGATTATGCTCAGTTTCACTGGGTAGCTGATCCTTGGTTGTAGTCCAAGCTCCTTTGCCTTACGGAATATTGTACTCCACGCCCTCCAATCTTTTGCTGTAGAAGGTGCAAGGTCTCGTGTAATCGTGACTGTGGTTCCATGATATTTAAATTGTTTCTGGCTGCTTGCAGTATTTTCCCTTTGATCTGGTAACTTTGGAATTTAGCTACTATATTCTTTGGTGTTTTCAATTTGGGATCTCTTTCAGGAGGTGATTGGTGGATTCTTTCAATGGCTAATTTACCCTCTGGTCCTAGGACCTCAGGGCAGTTTTCTTTGATGATTTCCTGGAGGATGCTGTTCAGGTTCTTTTTTTTCATCATGGTTTTCAGTTAAACCAATAATTTTTAAATTGTCTCTCTTGGATCTATTTTCTAGGTCAGTTGTTTTACCAATTAAGTATTTTACGTTTTCTTGTATTTTTTCAATTCTTTTGTTTCTGTTTGATCAAAAAAGCATATATTAACAATGCTGTCCTCTTCTGAATTTGTGCCTTGGTCTTCCCTTTCCCCAAAATAAGAATCCATGGTCATTTTTCGTTTCTGCTTTTTGTTCATGGTGTTTGCCTATTTTCTGATTTCTTAAGAAAAAAAAAAAATTTGAGTTCTCTTACTGGAGAGAAGAGGGCACTTATCCAAGCTTCTTTTCCTGTTCATCAGTGCCTTGCACTTGAATGTTTGGCTCCTGATTGCCCGGGCCTTGCACAGGGATGTTCTGATGCTGGTGAATTTCTGTCAGCCCGGAGCTTTGCCTTCTGGAGTTGTGCTTCCCAGAACTGTGTTGGGGCACCCGGTGATTTCACTGCTGGAGAACGCTACTGCCCGTGGTGGTTTTCTGAGCTGGTGTCTACCAGTTCCTTTGCGTGTACTAAGGTTCTAGGGGGGATCCTGGTGTTGGCTACTTGCTTGCTCCACCATCCTGGGTCTCAGGATCTCCCTTGGTATGCTGAAGTGGGGTTTGCGGCTGGCTTGCTAGGATTCTTCCAGTTCTGTACTGCTCCCCCTCTCCCAGAGTGAGAGGGGCCTTTTCCATTAGTTCCCCAAGCTTCCTGGGGTACAAGACTGCTGTGCCCTGTCTTTTTGCTGACTCAGGGTTTTTCCTGGGTCGATATTTTCTGGGCTTTCAGAGGTCAATGAGGGAGGGTGAGAGCAACTTACTTCTTACTCTGCCATCTTGGCTCCTGGAAGCGGAAGTTTTAGTTTAAGTTGATTAAACCCATTTGTCAGGACCCATTTGAAGCTAATAGTTGTAGGGAACTAAAATGACTCTACCCTCTAATCACCAAAAATAATTTTTTTTAAGTAATCTGAAAGTAAACAAAAAGATTTTAGGTTTATATACCAGTATTTGTGCCACAAGACAGCTTTACTCTGTCCCCAAGCTTATAATATATAGCTAAATTTTAGCTATGATTTAGGTATGATAAGAAATGGGGCTTGTTTTCCAAGTCATTTAGGTTAAGCTACTTTTGTCAAATCTCTTTTTTAGGTTTCGTACAATGTCAAAATTAATATCCTCTAAAAAAAAAGAGTGCTTAATACACAGGTGTTGGTCAAAGTTGGCTATTCATGTTGCAGCGTTTTTCATTATTCAAAAAATACATACCCAATTTTAAAAATATTTTTACAAGATGAGGTCTAAAATGTCACTACAAAGTTCAAGGCAGTAGTGTGTGAGAATAATCTATTGATTTGTCATTATTGCAATCTTCTACTATATCAATTTGGAAACTACCCAAAAATTACTTTGTTGATTGAAGAGCTAACAGAAATTCATTTAAAGGAGAAGGTAAATGGCAAATCAAGTAGCAAAAGGTTTGAGGGTTATTTATTTTTACAATGGTCATAAAATTCAACCAGAGCATACATAGTGAAAAATACAGTTTTAAAAAGTTTTATTTCATTTTAATTTCATTTTATACTTTATTTAAGTTGGGGGACTATATTTCTTTATGAATTCAAATTTACCTCAATTTCTTTTATGGAGAACTAGTAAAAAATGTTTGAGTCAACAACATATAGTCACCTCAATTACATACAGAAGGACTGGCCAATTAGATTGTGAACCCTTTGAGAACTGGGACTATGTCATTTCATAACAGTATCCCCAACGATACATGTACAATGAGATGCATATAGGTGCTTAATAAATATTTGCTGAATTGAAGGATTAGCCACATCAAGGTTTACCTGCTAAGTCTTTCAGCTGTCTTGAAACTATCTTCCTTCTTTTTATTACTATTACAGCATAAAGCAAATCAGAAAACATACTCAAGAACCAGAAAAGAAATAAACACTTAATTAGAATGATACTAAGGGTGGCGGAGCGAGGGTGAGGGAGGTAGAGACTGGGTCTCCCTATCTCAACCAACCCTTAAATGCAGCAGACCCACTCTCAATGCTTACCAGTTTGCCTCTCCTTAGGTAGACTACTGGGCTTCTGCTCCTGGGGGCTCAGTGCTGTACTTCATGTGGACACCCCATCTGCTTTAGCCCTGCTGCATCTCTGAATTCCCAAATTCAGGCTATTCATAGGACTCAGATTCCCCAAGAAGCAGGGATTGCAGTTGTTTGCCACTATGCCTGGCAGAACTACAAAATGTTAAAGAATCGAACAGATCTTAAAGATCATTGATTCTCAGCCATCTGGAAGACGATGGGAATAAAATAAATTGTAAGTTTAGAGAGAAGAAATTTTATTTCAGACAATGTTTTACATTTATTTATGAAGGTGGCATGATATACTTGTAACACAGAGTAGACAGAAAAAAGGGGAGGATAGGAAGAGGGCCAGTGTTAGAAACCTTTCCTTCTATTCTGAGGATAAAACTTAAAAATATACCCCAAAAAAGGGTACAGATTCAATCAGATATTATGTCCCTTGTAAGATGAAAATACTAGAGATAAAAAGAAAAAAGTTAACCACACCACAAAATAGTTCTTTTGGTAATCTTGCTAATACTAGAGGGACAGAGTTGAACATAAAACAGTAGTAACAGAAGAATGCAAACCTAAACTCTAATGAAATACTTAAGAATGTGGTAACAGGGATAAACTTTGTTAATACATGCAAAGAAATCCAAGGCAATGGGATGAGTGAGCTTAAAGTCTTTATGCTATATGAGAACTTTTATCTAATGTCACACAATTACATAGTGTCAAAAATGTCTATAGTATTGCTCTTTGGGTTTTTGGTTTGTTAGTTTTGGTAAGGGTTCTCTTATGTAACTGCTTTGAGAGCATTTGCTTTTCTTAAAGCTTCTCAGATAATAAAAGATCACAGATGGCCTATGAGGGATGATATTTTAATAGAAATGTCTCGATTTTAGAAAAATACAAATTTTATAATGAAAGAGTAAGGAGTAATTCTTTATCTAACCATGACCCACTGTGATTTCATTGCGCCTCTGTCTTCTCACCCCAAACCCTATTTTCTTTGTTGTCACCTAAACCTTCAAAGTCCATCTCTCAGTTCTTTTTCCAAGCCAATCACCTTTGCACTGGCTACACTCTCTTTCCTCTCCATCTTTACCCCTTGGTGAAATAGTTCAAAACTTTACACTATCCTCTTCTCTGGTATCCTCCTTCCTTCCAAAGATCTCACCCTGCCAAAGTCAAGGTTTAGATTACTCCCACCATTTACTGCTTCGCTCCAACTTAAATGTTGCTGAATGAAGTTAGAGAAAATCACAAAACCATGGAGACTGGACCCAGTATTTACATTACATAATTTATGTTACATAATCTCAACTGGGTCCTCACTGAGGCAAGGCAATCCTTTTATATTTCCCTAACTGACTATCTTACCTAATAAACATAGGCTTTTCCAAAGCTTTTTGTCCCTTTCACATCCCACAGCTCCCTCTGCTCACCCTCTCAGCTGAGAGACTTGTGTTTTCTCACTGAGAAAATTGAGGCAATTCTCTCCTCCTCCTAATCTCTCATCATTCAGATGTCATATTCTGGTTTCTCCTTCATTCTTTTCACATGAAGAGGTGGCCCTTCTCTGTGCCAAGGCAAACCTGATATATGCAAAAGCGATTGCATTCCTTCCTGTCTTATCCAATAGACTGTCCATTCTATCATTCCCACTCTCCCATTCATCTTCAATCACTCCTTGTCTATTGGCTGCTTCTCTATTGCTTTACAAACACAACCATATCTCCCTCTTCAAAAAATTTTTGCTTGGTGCATTCATCTCTCTCAGTTATTATCTCGTATCTCTCCTCCCTTCTGTAGCTAAACTCCTTAAGAAGGCCCTTTATAACTGATGCCTCCATCCACTTCCCTTCCTCTCACCCTCTTAATTCTCTACGCTCTGGCTTCCAACCTCATCATCAAAACTGCCCTCTCCAAAGTTATTAATGATCTCTTAATCGACAAATCTAATGACTTTTTCTCAGTTCTCATGCTTTATGACCTCTTTGCAGCCTTTAACACTGTCAATCACCTTCTTTGAAATCCAGTGACACTGCCTTGATCAAGACATCCCATCTCTTGACTCTGGCTATTCCTCGAACGTAGTATGTTCTCCCCACTTCTCTCCAACTCCCGGCTTCCCTGACTTCCTTCAAGTCCCAACTAAAATCCCACCCCTCCATAGGAAGCCTTTCCTGATCCCTCTTAATTGTAGTGCCTTCCCTCTTTTGATTATTTCAAATTTGTCCTATATATGCCTTGTTTGCACATAGGTGTTCGCAAGCTCTCTCCCTCATCAGACTGAGCTCCTTGAGAGTAGGGACTATCCCCAGAGTTTATCAAAATAGCAGACACTTAACAAATGTTTACTGACTGACAAACCAATTGATAATCTCTCTAGGATTCTGTGACACTGCTCTGTCCTGGTTCTCATACCTGACTTCTCCATTCTGTCTCTTTTGTTGTATCTTCATCCATGCCATGCCTACTAACCATGGGTGTCCCACAGAATTCTGTACTGGGCCTTCTTCTCTTCTGCCTCTAAGCTATTTCACCCAGTGATCTCATCAGTTTCCATGGATTTAATTATCATCTCTATGCAGATGATTCTCAGATCTACTTGTCAACCTTAGCCCCTTTCCTGCCCTTCAGTCTCCCATGTCCCATTGCCTATTGATCATCTTGAACTAAATGTCTCACAAACATTTTAAACTCACCATATTCACATCTAAACTCATCTTTCCCACAGAATTCTCACCTTTCCTAAATTCCCTATTGTTGTCGACGGTACCACCAACATCCTACTCACCCAAGCTCTAAACCTAAGTGTCATCCTCAACTCCTTACTCTCTCTCATACTCCACATCCAACCAATTGCCAAGTTCTGTTGTTTCTATGTTTGTAACATTTTTCCTATACATTCCTTTCTCTCCTCTAATACCGATCACCCAAGTGCAAGCCCTCATTACCTCACACCTAAACTACTGCAATAGACTGCTAGTTGGTCTCCCTGCCTCGTATCTCCGCATTCCAAACCTGATTCCATTCAGCCAGTAAACTGATCTTCCTAAAGTGTAGGTCCAACCATGTCCCGTCCCCATTCAACAAACTCCCATGGCTCCATGTTATCTCCAGGATCAAATATAAAAATCCTTGTTTGACTTTCAAAGCCACCCAAAACCTGGCCCTGTCCTACCTTTCCATAGTCTTCTTATACTTTACTCCCCAGGTCATACTCACTGATCCAGTGACACTGGTTGTCTTGATGCTTCTCAAATAGGGCACTCCATATCTCCCAATTTATGAGGGAATGGTTGTCCCTCATGCTTGGAAATCTCTCCCACCTCATCTCTACTTCCTGGCTTCCTTCAAATCTCAGCTAAAGTCCTACACCTCCTGCGAGAAGCTTTTCCCAGTCCTCTTTAATCTTAATGCCTTCCCTCTGAGATAATCTCCAATTTATCCTGTATATATCTTGCTTGTATGTAGTTACTATGAACTCCTTGAGAACAGGTAATGATTTTTGCCTTTCTTTGTATCCTAAGTGCTTAACAGAGCCTGGCACAGAGGAGATGCTGAGTAAATGTTTGCTGACTGAATGACTGAGAAACAACATCCTTCTCTAAATTACTGCTGAACACTAGCGTGCTGATGTTCAAACTTCAACAGAAACTAATAATCACCATAATTTTCATGCTAATTGATATGCAGAAAATGAGTAGAGCTTATGTGTCAAGTTCTCTATGAGCTGCTGTCATTTCATCATATATCCTCCTTAACATAGAGCTATCACATATATGTAACATATGCAGATACATACCCACACATACATGATACATATGTACATAGAGCACCAATTTCAAAAGAATTAGAGTATGATAAATAAAATGAATATGACTACACTGGATAATAATAGGAGCTTATATTTACATTGTGCTTTTTAGTTTATAAAATAAGGCAGCAGGGTGGCATGGGGGTAGAGTCCTGAGCCTAGAGTCAGGAAAACATGAATTCAAATACAGCCTTAAACACTATCAGGGTGGGGAGCCTCAATGAATCCAAACTTCACAAAACAAATTCAAACTTCACAGAACAAATCCCCTTGATAAAAGAAAACTCAGTCAAAAGGCCACATCCAAGGACCTAGAAGCTCACATGTGGCCGAGGCCATGGGTCCCCACCCCGGCTAGCTGAATGACCTTGGACAATTCATTTAACCTCTTTAGGTCTCAGGTACTTTAACTATAAAATTGCAGTTAACAATAACACCTATCCCAAAGGACTGCTGTGAGGATCAAATGAGTATTTGTATAGTAGGCAATTAATAAGTACATGTTCCCTTCCTTCTCCTCTTAACTCTGAGGTAGGTAACACAAACATTTTATTTTCATTTTGTAGATGAGGAAATGAAGGCTCTGTGAGTCACATGGCTACAAAGTTAACAGAGCTAGGACTCCGACCCAGATTTCCTAGTTCCAATACAGTCCGCTTTTCCTAATTCCACACTGCCTCTAATGAACAAAATTTAATATGATTAGGATAGGGATAGGGACTGGAACTGTTATTTCATTAGTATAGGGTACCGCCAAGCACAGAAAATCCCTTTACCAATGAAAGCTGGCACCTCCTCTGTGTCTTAGGAGAGCTGCTGAGAGCAGTGAAAGCTGATAAGGCACTTGCTCAGAGTCCCACAGCCAGTGTGGCAGAGGGCAAACTTGAACCTAGGTCTTCCTGAATTTGAAGCCAACTCTCTATTCACTATGCCTAACAGTCTTTCATATTATTAGGAATTGTAATTGTTATTATAATTGAAAAACACGTAAGTCAGAGAGAGACTAATTTAAAATGTATAATTTGGGCTCACTATCTAATCTAGCCTGTTCAATTGTTTTCTGAATTTAAACACTAAAAAAATGAGCACTTGAATTTATACAGAACATAAGAGGATTATATATCAAACCATGACTTCAATTCATAACACTTTAAAAATATACATATAATAAATCCCACAACTTATTTTCAAGGCTGTCCTGCTCATCTGTGCTTCTTTCTGTTCTCTGCACATTTAAAAAAATGTTTCAAGGACCCTCTTTTTTTTGGGGTGGGAAGGGAACAGGCGAAGGGAATCACAATTGCCAAACTCTCCTTCTTTTGTCCACTCTTAATGAAAAGCAAAGAAGAAAAAGGCAAAATAAATCCACATAACCACATAACAAGCCATGTCCAAAAATCTTTGTACCTTGAGTCTATCACCTATGTCAGGATGAGGACGGCAATCATCACAAGCGCTTTGGAGAAGTGATTAGTTACTGCATTGCTCAGTGTTCTTGAGTCTTTCAAATTTTTTTGTTCTTTTTACAATGCTGTTGTTCTTCTACAAATTATTCTCCTGGTTCTGCTTTACTTAGTATCAGTTCATACTGCGTAGGATTCTCTGAAACCATCTCTTTGAGCATTTCTTACAGTGCAATATTCCAGTACATTCACATACCACAATTCATTTAGCCATTCCTCAAACTGATGGGCATTCTTCCAGGGATTCTAGTTCTTTGCTTTTTTTTTTCTTCCCCCTCTTAGTCCTCTGTGCATGTTTTCCCCTTTGAGTATGGTGTATTCCTGAACTGTGGGGTATGTGTGTGCGGGCACATGCACCCATTTCTGTTCAACCCTCATTTGTCCATTTCAGATAAGAATGAGGGCTCATTTGATGCTTGCTACTCCTTTCTTCTGTGTTTGTATGATCTTCTTCTCAAATGCTCCAATTAGCAGAAACAGCAAATTCCACTCTCTCTTATTTCTTTCACATTAGCATACTTCGTTTACCCTTCCTTCTCTTTCCTCTCTTAAAACTCTCAGAATAGAATCAATCAACCTTCAAGTCCTCTGTTTTTCTTATTTAACTCCCTTAATACCCTTTGATGCCATTAAAGTTCTGAATAGACACTTGTTTTTTTCCTCCATCTTTTAAAATGTTGGCACTATATCATCACATAGCCCCTTTTAAAGTGTTCAAATAAACTGTCTTTCTAGATTTCTCTGAACTCTTGTTTTAGTATTTTAAAGTTCCTACTCAGCTCTGGCCATTTGTCAAAAACATTTGCAAATCCTTTATTCTATAAATGGTATATTTTTTCTCCTCTAGGATTACACTAAGCTTTGCAGGTAAGTTATTTTTGGTTGTAAGTCTATAGCTTTCCTTCTTGAATACATATTCCAAGATCTTCTCCCATTTAGAGCTTCCAGGTTTTAGGTAATCCTGACTGCTGGGTCATCCTTGGGTAATTCTTGGTACTTGGATTACTTCTTTCTGGATGCTTCATTAGGACATCCCTGAGACTTTTCCTTTTGGGGTTTCTATCAGGAGATGTTCTAAGAATTCTTTACTTTATCCCCTAGTTTTAACAGATCTGGGTAGTTTTTATTTGTAACTCCTTGAAATAGGGGGCTTTTCTGGGTAGGGGAATCAGGATTTTCAGGGAGACTAATGATTCTTCAATTATGTCTTTGACAGTTTTCCAGATCAGCTGTTTTCACATTTTTCTCTATTTTTTCAATCTTTTTATTTTACTATTTCTTGCTTTCTCATGGAGTTATTGATTTGTGTGGTCTATTCTATTTTCAGGGAGTCTGTTACTCAGATAAAGTTTACCACATTCTTTTCTAAGCTATTGATTGCCTTCCAATCTTTCTTTTGAAGCTTTTTGATTTTTTACCACTACTTCATTTCTTCTGGGTTTTCATACAGTCCTGTTAGAAATCATATTTTTCCTTTGAGTTTGCTTGCAGTTGTTATGACATTACTCTCTCTTTCTGGGCTGGATTCTGGAGCATCTCTGCATCTATGATAGTTCATTACTGTAGGTGGTATCTTCTTTGATTTCTTACCTCTCTTAATTTAGTTCCTGAAGTAGGGCTTTGTGCTAAGGCCAGCCTCATTCCATGATCATTATTCAGTCTGATATGATTTATAGATTTTTTTTTTTTGCTGGAGTAAATGTGTGAGAGCTAGGCTCTCCTGCTTTCATTCAGGCAGCCAGACTGGCTAAAAGTCTAGGAAATGAATCTCTAAACTAAATCACAGCTAATAGTTTTACATTTATTCCTACCTTCTAAAACCACATATCATTAACAGCATCTGTCTAGTAAATGATCAATTATTAACTCAAATGGAAAGGAGCAAGTGATATAAAACAGTAATACTAAAATTCAATTATGGCTGGCTTTATAACACACTACCACTCTATATTTAAATATTAATATTTCTGAGATTCTAAGAATTAACAATACTTCAAACAAAAAATGAATATATGCACACTAAAAATATCCACTTAACAAACCATCCAATTCCTCATTCTGTTCTGATACTCAACTAACTTCTACTTCACACACCAATGGGTATGGAAGGGCATGAAGATATAATGGTTATGGAGAACATCATAACTGAGACTCATGCAAAACACTAGTCTACAATGCCTTCTCTCGCTCTTTTTAAGCTTGTACCAAATTCATCCTTTCCTCAGGAATGAAATATGTAACTCATAGCATAACACATAATTTCCAACATACAAAGTCCCTTGCTTGGTTGTCTTGGCTCTCATGTATACTCATATGGCTAACTTTTGCTCCCCTGGTGAAATGAACTAAAAGGTTTTGAATCATTTGATAACAATATTTTATTTGCATTTGAATCTTCAGGAATCTTATGCTAACCTCTTTCATTGACCTGGGTTTTAAAGAATTACTTAATATATTTATCTCACTTAACTCATTGACAATTATTTATTTAGCATCTACCATTAGCATAAAACTTTATTACTAGCATTAAAGGGTTACACAAAAGAAATGTGAGCCAAATTAATACAGGCTCGCCACTCTCAAGAAACCTGCAATATAATTGGGTGACATAAGACATATAAATGAAAGAGCACAAGTAAAAACACACGATGATTAAAGGCTAAAAAGAGTGAGATTCACCAAGTACAACAGGAGTGAGACTTAACTGAGTATAATGGGAATTCACAGAAAGGGGAAATTAATGTAGCTGAGATAGTCATTATGAATAAGTTTGGGAAAATCGAGAGAATTTGGCTAGGCAAAGGAGAACAAAAGCATGGCACTGAGAATGAGTATTGTATGTTTAGGAGACAATGAAGCAATTGACCAATTTGGAATGGAAAATTTTCTTTAGGAAGATAGAAGTGATGGTAGATAAAGGTAGATAACTAAAATGGGCCTTGAATCACATACAGCTTTGTAAGATTAGACTTATTTAAAGTTTAAAAGAGTGCCACTGGAGGTTTTTTGTTGTTTTTTTTCTTTTCTTTTCTTTTTTTTTTGAGCAGGAAAGTGATGTTTTAGAAGGTTTAGTCTTCTAATAGTCCACAGAACAGAGATCAGAGATGAAGAATAGACAATGGAATTTAGTTTTTTTTTGTTTTGTTTTGTTTTTTAGTAAGGCAATCGGGGTTAAGTGACTTGCCCACGGTCACACAGCTAGTACATGTCAAGTGTTTGGTCTGAGGCCGGATTTAAACTCAAGTCCTCCTGACTTCAGAGCCGGTGCTCTATTCACTGTGCCACCTAGCTGCCCCCTTGTTTTGTTTTGTTTTGTTTTTTGTTGAGACAATGGAATTTAGAAAGCAGATTAGAAGGCTGATTCAGGGTAATACAATGATTGTCAAGACTCACAGCTATTCATAACTGCAGAGATACCAGACTTTTAATAAAACAACCACCAAGGGGCAGCTAGGTGGCACAATGGATAGAGCACTGGCCCTGGAGTAGGAGGACCTGAGTTCAAATGTGGCCTCAGACACATAACACATACTAGCTGTGTGATTCCGGGCAAGTCACTTAACCCCACTGCCTCGCAAAAAAAAAAAAAAACCCAAAACAAAAAAAAAAAACAACTACCAAGAAATGATCAGTAGTCAATGATTTCAGAAATGCAAAAATAAATACACCTATGTCACCTAAGTCAAAGAAATGACTTCTGTAACCAAAAAACCAGAACATTCTTTTAGGAGTCCAAGCAGTGAACCTCTTCCAGCTCTTCTAAGTCCTTATTCGTTTATCAAATTAGTGGAAAAACTGGAAAAACCCTCAATCTTTGGTTATCAAGCTATTCAATTCAAAACGTATTATACATCTTTTCTCCCTGCTTCAAACGTCACAAATATCATTATTCTTAGGAACATGTACATGAGTTAACATGTACATATAAAAGTATATGCAAAATAAACAGAAAGTAGTTTAGGGAGAAAAACAACTAATAACTGGCGGGAGGATCAGGAAAGAAGGTAGTTTTTAGAGCTGATTCTATAAAGAATTCTGGAATTCCAAACAATGGAAGTGAAGGGGGGAGTGCATTCCAGGTATGGAGGCAAACTATGAAAAGGCACAGAGATAGTAGATGGAAAGCAAGTAGGCACTTGACTATAGTGTATTGGGGGGGAGGGGTAATGTAAGTGTGTTTGAGGCGGGTAATGTATAAGACTGAAAAGGTAGGAAGGTGCCAGGTTTAAAGAGCTTTAAACAACAAAGAGTTTTAATCTGATCCTAGAAGTTAAAAAAAAAGAGCCACTGAATTTAATACAATAATTAAGCAAACAATTTCTTTAGATTGAATAAATGTCTTTATGTACATATATTATTATTTTAAAATGAATTTCTGAGTTACTATTTACAGACAAGGCACACAAAAAAAAAACAATCAAAATGTTTAATTAGTGAACTGAGTTTAGATAAAGAGGAAGGTGAGACATTATACTACTGGGTTGGGGAACAGTATTCTTTAGACAGCTTCCTGGGAGTAGGTGGGCTTTTAAGAAAGAAATGAGATTTGGCAGAGAAAGGAAAAAAGCTAAATAACAGACAGCTAGGACAAAGGTTCAGAGGCTAGGAAGGAAAGAAAGTAGGCAGGGCTCAGTATCAAGGAGGTAAACTGGCTGGAACAAAGTGAATTGAGATTTGCAATGAATGAGTCAAATAATTAATGAACAAGCATGTAAGTGCCTATTACAGGCCAGGCACCATGTTAAGCACTGGAGACACAAATTAAATAGCATTTCCCCTCAAAGAGCTTTCAGTCTGTTGGGACACTCAACATGTACATATAAGTATTTTAAAAAATAAAAGTAATGGGAGAAGCAGTAGCAGCTGGGAGTGGGGGAAGGAAAATGGAAAAACCTCATGAAGAAGGGTGTACTTGAGATGAGCTTTAAAGGAAACTAAAGATACTAGGAGTCAGAGGGGAGGAAGGAATGTATTGGAGAGGCACAGAGGCAGGATATAGAGTGTCATGTCAAGGAGCTTCTGAAGGGTAACTGAACAATATTACACAGTCAAGATAATGACAGGCACATCAGATGACTTTCATTAAAGGAATGAAGTACGGGAGAAGCTAAGGTCCAACAGGGATGGGTACAGGGTACACAGGATCTCGGAGTTCAGAGATAGGAAAAAAAGAATGGGTAATTTCGAATAATGACCATCATGGATACCTTTATAAAGAAAGTTTTGAATACTATCCCCAAGGTTTTGAACTTGGCCAACAGAATAATTTGACTACTAAAATTGAGTTGGGGTGGAATTGAACAGTTGAGGTAGAAAATCAAAACTTCATTATGATGAATTTTACTATAACAAAGCTTGAGGCAGGCAGCAGAGAAGCATTTGGTATGGTACCAGAAAGACAGTTATATTGTTGAACTACATTAAATGGAGAAAGAGATTGAAGTGTCTCTATCAGGGAGAACAGAAGTTATGAAAAATGGATGACTACAGGTATAATTCATGTAACACTGCCCCAACCAATATTATTTCTACACTATACCAAAAGCCAACTAGAACTTGAAACCCTTTTGCAATTATTTGGCTGATTACTCATTTACAACATTATTTTCACAAAATTAAATTTCTTCTATAAGCTCTCTTCACCTAATCACAATAAAGTACATTGCACTGACTATGCCTGGATTAAAAAATAATAGTAAAACAAACAAAAAACAAAAAAGGTAGCCTTATAGTTAGGAAAACATGGATTTAAATTTTGCCTCTGACACATAATAGCTGGGTGACCACCGACAAGTCACTTAACCTCTCTGTGCCTACAACCAATTTTAAGAAGCTAAGTTACAGAAAATTAGGAGTTTCCATACCCAGGAGTGCTCCACAAAGATAAAAATCACAGATCTGGACAAAACAACCAAAAAAAAAAAATTCAAACCTCAAAACAATGTACACATTCTATACAGAAGTTCTAAAGACTGAAACAATTGTCATTTATCCAAAGGCAATTCTACATTATATTGTACATACTTATTGTTATATATTATTCATCTAGATAATTTCTATCTTTATGTATTCTTGGGGTAAAAAGGGTGCACAATATATGAAGAATGAGATAATCCAGCCACTGTTTTATAAAATTGTTCCTCACTTTAAACAAAAAAATGTATACCTGGACCTAAAGAGTTTAAATCAAACATTTATAAATAGAACAATTTTAAAATATACCATAGAAGTTTATTATTAAAGGATTTCTATTATGTATCCTTTTGTAATACGTAAAAAAAAGTTTAAATTTTCACATAACAATTCTGAGTTTGCTTAAAGTGAGATGCCTCTAATATTTTAAAATAAGCTGGTTTGGAAAAAATAAGTAACATCCTACAATGAAAATAACAACCAAAATAACAACCAAACCTGCCAATAACAAAAAAAAAAAAAAAAGACTTTTCATTCCTACAAATAGACTAAAAACTATAAATATCAATAAATCTTGAATTTTTTAATCAGCTATATACTTCAGAGCCTCTGTCAGTAAAAATAAAAGCTGCATCTATATAGTGTTTTAAGGTCTGAAAATGACATACATGCTATCATGAGGTAACAAGTTCTCAAAATCAAGTCTTTTTGAAAAATGCTATTTCCTCTTAAAGTATAAAAAAATTTAAAATGTACTTTGATAAAAATTTGTGGCAGATATAATTCCAAAAGGTACAAGTTAAACACAAATCAGAAATATTTTTAAATTATTCTAAAACATATTTAAAGAATTGGAAAGTAAGTTCTTAAAATCATTATTTTTTTTCTTTTCATTTGATACATTGCATTTAATTACGTAAGGAGACAGAAAATCTAGGTATTTAGGTTACCAAATGTTCCTAAACCAGGATGAGCAAAGAATTTCAGTATGTGTGGAATGTAAGGTCTGTTTGGCAGTGATACGGCCTTCTATTACACATTATCTAATCCCACCCTATGTAACCTAAACATGAAAAGGGTGAATTAAGGACAGGCTAGTTGACACAACTAAATCTACAATTTAAAAAATTGTTGTCAAATTACCAGTTGTATATTTTTTTAATTTTAAACTATGTCTTTATCTTAGACTGATTTGGAAAATATACACACTATATGGTACAAGACTTTGCCCAAGTACTTATAATAGAGGTAAAATCAAAATCTAAAAATTAAAAGCAACAGACTTTTACATTCAAATATTAAAGTCTTTTTAAAAAATGAATTTCTTTCAACTATTATGCAAGGGACAGATGCTGTAACTGACATTACTTAATGAGATTTTTGTACCAATTCATAATTCAACTATAAAATACGTAATAGTTTTTCCTATTTTCTACTTTGAAAATGATGTCTTTATATTTTTAAGGGGAGAGGGATACTTTTACCTACTTTTAGTTAATTTAAATTTTATTTGCATTTATCATGTTAAAACTTTGGGAAAGGGAGTGATTATGTAAATTCCATTTTTGTGGCAGTTGCTACGCATCTCTCAGAAAACAAAAGAACAACTGTACTTAATTCATAACTCACATGTTTAATTCAACATGACAACCAACATTTAAAACTCCAAATGCTTACAGACTATAGCTATTTTTTCTAACCCCTTTTAATAGAAACAAGTTAATTTTAGCTTCAAATTAGTCACAGAATGATGATAATTTAACATCTTTTAAAAGAGAAAGTATTTAAGTATGCTTTATAGAAGTCAAATGGCTAAGTTAAAAATGAATTCACTTCTGAAGTTAAAACCTCACAATAAAGTGAAACAAATCTGTGCAATGAAAAAACAAAACGAAAAAAAGCAAACCTGAACTTGCTGAAAAGCTTTTAGTCTCTTCTTGAATCTGGAAGGTAAAACAAAATCACATCCTCTCGCCAACAATGCCAATTCCTTTCTTAGATCTGGATCTTGCCGCAAGGAAATCTCCTTTATCCTCATGCTTTCAGATTTCATATAATGTCTGTGTGTGCCAGTTCAGGCACTTCAGTCCTAGTAAACAGCAAAGCCTATTATCACACACACACTGCTGCCTAAAAGCAGCAGCTGCACTCTGGTTCTGGGATATTCTAAGAACCAGCTCAACTTAGCATACTCCATACATTGAAGGGAACTTGGCTGGAATCACAGTAGATTGGAAAGTCACTCTGGGGGCCAGGCCTTCTACTACGCACATTCCTAAGTCAGAAAAAGATGGTGCATATATTTTAAAACTCATATATGAATGATCAATTAAAGTAGGTTATCATTCTTCTAATCTGTTTTCTTAAATAAAAATGTGGCAATTTAAAAAGCTAAGTTTAGCAGCTTCTGGTGTGTTGTGGCTTGTTTCATTACTGTCACACCAAACTGTAACCTGTTGAAGTGCCTAACTGAGAGTAAGACTTACTACATAGCAATTCCATTACGTTGTTCAGCCCCTTAAAGTGGCCTCCGTCACATAAGCAAATTGGGCAATATGATGATTTGAAGAGGAAACATTTGGGAATAACTTATCGTGAAGCCCACAATTTAGTTTTTAGAAAAGAATAAAAAACTATATCTTGAAAGGAAAATAAAAGATCTTATCAATGTAGAGTAAAATGTATACATTTTTGAAAAGCACAAAAGTATAATTATTATCTATGATGAATATACTCTAACAAAATTTTACAACTACATCAGTCAATTCTAAGATGTCTTTTGTTTTACCCTAAAATCTGGCTGACTCAAGAAAAAAATGTTTGTATTAGTCTTCACAAACAAACACTGAAAGTATGTATTAAAGCAAATTCTTATGAAGTGTACTGTAAGTATACTATCATTTTACACACACACACACACACAAAACTGGCTGGTTTATTGTTTCTATTTTTGTTGCTTAAGTTTCTGAATATTTTTAAAATATGCTTAAATTTTTTAATTTCAGCTATTAGTTCAGAAGTTATAGAAAATAGACTTGGGATATTAGATATTATACTTGTTGCATTTTTATGCATGAAAAATGTTCTAAATACTATAACTATCTTAAAAGAAAGTGAGGAGATTGGAAGAGACACGAGACTTGGAACTTAAAATGAGAATGCATGGTTTTGTTTTTGTTTTCTTGTCTATGACACTCCTATTTAACTAGGTCTCAAAAATCTCAGTTCCAAATTCTGTTTGCAATTCAGGACTTAGGGCTATTAAAACACCTAACCAAATTCCTCTATGTGATCACAAGCTCCTGGACTTCCCGCTCTCCTTGTTCCTCAATGCTCCCAAAGTCACTCCACTGCTCCCTGCTTTTTCAGAAAATCACCTCTATTCTGATCTCAATTTCCCTCTTTAAAAATCTTAACCCATTAATCAACAGGTTCAACTTTACACTGTCTTCTACCTTTAAATCACAGGCAACTAGGTGGCACAGTGAGTTAAGCACTGACCTGGAGTTAAGGAGATTTGAGTTTAAATCTAGGCTCAGATTTGTGACCCTGGGCAAGTAATCTAACTTCTGTTTACCTCAGTTTCCCAAGCTGTCAACTGGAGATATTAACAGTATCTATCTCAAAAGGTTGTTGTAAGGATCAAATGAGGTAATATTTATATAGCACTTAAAGTAAATGCCTAATGACTGCAAAATTGCTAAATGAATCGTGATACAAAACACAATGGAATATTACTCCATTATAAGAAACAATATATTAAGATTAGGAAGATTTATTGGAACTGATGCAAAGTGAAGCAAATAGAACCAGGAAAACAATGATTGGAACAATGTAATTGGAAAGGAGAACAACAACACATAAACTAAATGGAATATTACGTACTTATGGTGACCAAATGTAGCCCCAAAGAAGAAATATGAGAATGTGTTACCTTCCCTTTCTTGTAGAAGTGGGAAACTAAGGATGAGACATTGTATATACGTCAGACTTAGTCACTATGTTAGTTTAGCTGAACTATTTTTTCCTTCTATTTTTTTTCTTATTCTGTTACAAAGGACGGCTCAATGAGTAGGGAGCAGTTAAGGGATATATTCATATAAAAATGATATGAAAACAAAAGATACCCATAATTTTCAAAAAAAGGATGTGACAGCTTAAGAATATTAGGTTTAAGAATAAACTTCAAAATGGGGAAAATAAGTATAATGCAGGCTTTTCTTATACCCCTGTTGAATATTTTAAAAACAACAACAAAACTAAAGCATTTACCAAGGTTCTCTTGATGCCTTAGGAAACAATCAAGAAAAAAAATTTTTTAAATTAGCATTTTTAATAAGAAAACTGGGAAGTGTAAAGAGGAAAGAAAAGTAAAACAATCACAATAATAATTATAAAATAAACCTATAGCAATTTTTATAGTTTAATTCCACAAATACATATGTACTGTGAATCAAGGATGGAACAACATTCAATAACCCCTCATTTATCCAGTAACTTCACAGCTGAAAACACAGAAGAAAAAGGCCAAAATAGAGATAACAAAGGCTACATAACTAGGCATTCATAAGTTCTAATCACAGGAACCCCACAGATCTTCAACTCAGAGATATATTTTTTTTTTTGCAGATAATGATTTAATCTTTTTTTATTAATTTATTTTGATTTATCAACAATTATTTCCATAAGCTTTTGAGTTGTAAATTTTTCTTCCTCTTCCTCCTTACCTCCCTCTCCAAGACAGTATGCACTCTGATATAGGCTATACATACACATTCCTATTAAACATATTTTCACATTAGTCATGTTAGAAGGAAGAATTAGATCCAATAGAAGGAGCCACAAAAAAAGGAAATAAAACAAAACAGAAGAAAAAAAAGCAAACAGTATTATTCGATCTTCATTCAAACTCCATAGTTCTGTTTTTGAATAGCAATTTCCATTATGAGACTTTTGGAGCTGTCTTAGATCCTTGCATTGCTGTGAAGGGCTAAGTATGTCAAAGTTCGTCATCGCACAGCATGGCTGTTACTATGTACAACGTTATCCTCAGCATTAGTCCATATAAGTCTTTCCAGGTTTTTCTGAAGTCTGCCTGTTCATCACTTTTTATAGCACAACAGTATTCCATTACATTCATATACCACAACTTGTTCAGCCATTCCCCAATTGATAGCCATCCTCTCAATTTCCAATTCTTTGCCACCACAAAAAGAGCTGCTATAAATATTTTTGTGTATGTGGGTCCTTTTCCCATTTGTATGATCTCTTTGGCATACAGCCCTAGAAGTGATATTGCTGGGTCAAAGGTATTTATCTTATCTTAGGTATAATAATAATAAGCTTTCTGGTCTAATTTCCAGCCCACTAAATACTTAAAAAAAATATATTAAAATGGGGACAATGTTCCGGAGATAGGTAGTGACAACAGTGAAAACTGATAGCTGATGGCAAAACAATAGATTAGAAAATGGATTAAAAAGTATTTTAAAATAAACATAAGAGTTCAAAAAAGTACACTTGTTGAGAGGCAACATGGTATACAGGAAAGGAGAATGGATTTGATGTCAGAAGATCTGGGACTGACTATATAGCTATGGAAAAGACATTTAAGAATTCTCTGACACTCAATTTCCTTATCTATAAATTGGGGATAATAATATGCTATCTGTCTCAGAGGGTTATTGTAAGGAGAGCACTTTGTAAAGTATAAAGGGTCCTAGGTACATAGTTATAATATATGTAGTACACAATGTGTAATACACTTCTATTCTAATACTTCTATTCAGTCTAGAGAATCTGCAACAATCTAGTTCCCATACCCTTTGTGTATGTTTGTGTACAAGGGGGACATTAACTGTATATCCTTATGGTGAGGATTAAGCCAATTTCCTTATAGTGAACAGAAGAAAAGAACCAGCCCCTGGCTTTATGATGAACTAGTCTTACTAGGTACTGAAAGAGTGTATCACATGTGTGGTCAAGGCAGGTATGCCTCAAAGATGATAAGGGAGTGGGGTAAATTAGAAGATAGTCAAAGCCACAAAGTGATAAATGAGATTATCAGGAGTGGAGGTCCTCTGGAACAGGAGGGTGTTAGCTGTTGGGGATGAAGAAAGATTAAACAAATAGGACCCAGTGATTGACTGGAGATGGGAGAACATCCATATACCCACAAGCACTTAAGAAAAAAAAAACAACCAAAAACTCTTATGCAATTTTATTTTCTGCCTTGTTTATCCAAATCAATTATTTTCTTTCACTGAAAATATATTTCAGCTATATTATGGGTTTTGTGAACTAATATAGGAACTTAATCATCATATGACAAAATGGTTCTATGGAAAAATATATTCTGAGGTCTGAATTGACTTTATAAATGAATTTTTAGAACACAATCTGTATTTACACTAAGAAATGATATACATTGAAGATCATCTTATAGGGTTAGTTTTAGAATATCATAATACAAGGGAAAGAGTATCACTCACAATGTACTGTATGTTCACTTTACTAGGTACCTGTAGAATAAAGAAAAAAACTATTTTAGTGGGGAAAAAATGAAAATTAAAGAAAGACCATTCTTTTCCCCTCAAGTAGGTAAGTAATAAAAACCACAACACCCATATGAAAACTACCATCATGGTGTGGTGGCCTTCTATTTAGTAGTCTTGCTACTGCTGCAAAAAGAATTAGCTTTAAAACTGCATGCCCATAAGTGGGCCTTTGGCACATTCAGTTCACAGATCTTTGGCTAAACCTATATTAAATCTGTCTTTAAATAGTTCACAGATCTTTGGCTAAACCTATATTTAATTTGTCTTTAAAAAGGCAAATCTAGCTGAACTTTTAACTTTGTAACTGGTGAAGGGTGAACCAATTCAAAAGAACCCTTCTTTGTTTAAAAAAGAAAAAAGGAACTTATCTTGTGCTAAAAGAACAGGTGGCTTTGGGATGCCCTCTACAGAAAGAAGTACAGTAATGCTTTTTAAAAAATGAATCTTCTGAAAACAAATCTTTTTAACAAAGTCTGCTGTGTTAAACAGAAACACTTTCATAAATGAAAATGCAAAGAAGTATTGTTATATAGCTCAATGCCTAAATTTCCCTTCTGTACAGCTACAGACAATAAAAATACTCCCATACAAAACTTCTGTGTCTTCCTTTTCAAAACTAAAATAGCAGCTGTCTCATCCACTTCTGCCCTTAAATTCACCCCCCCCCCCAAAAAAAAGAGACTGGAGGAAGAAGTAAGATTTTTAGAAGAGGGAAAGAAGTTGAGAACCTACATTCTAACCACAAGAAAGGTTTACAATACATAGGCAAAAAGAACTACATTAAATCAGAAGTCCGTAAGTTAGTGTTGGGCTAAGAATCCAGAAAATAATACGGCTATTGTATCCTGGTAATATATATTTTGTAAAGGTTTTTACTTGTTATAGAATGATAAGATAACATATGTAATGCACTTTGTGAGACCATGAAGTAATTTTATGGCAGCACAGGGTAGTGGCAACCACCACATCTTTAAAAATAATACCCATAGCACCTACCTCATAGGGTTAACATGAGGATTAAGACAACATATGTAAAAACTTCATTGTGACCTGCCTCAATCCTTTTCCAATCTATCACCTCTGGTCTGTCTTCAATACTAATTTTTTATAGATAAAACCACCGGCTTTAAGATAGTATAGATCAATAGAGAGTGTACTGAACTTGGAGACAGGAAGACTTGGCTTCAAAAGCCCTTCTACAAGGTCTAGGCTTATGTAAGTGGAGGCCATTCTCCTCACACTAACAAACAAAACCTCAAGTCCTTGATGCAGATGACTCCCAAATTTAAAGCTCCAGACACAAGTTATGTAGTAGAGTGCTTTAATCTCAGGGCCCTCTTAGAGTGGGTTTGATGCTGGGATGAAATGAGGCACTCCATCAGTCATTGAACAAAGGAGGTTTACTTTGTTCAAACACAGCAAGGATCTACAGAAACAATACAGTGGCACTTCCTTCTTGGGATACAGACCCTCCTCATTTCCATCTAGAAATAGATGGCATAGCCAACACATCATCAAAGTATAGTGACTTTGGTGGTCTTAGGCAACCATTGAGTGTCACAGGTCCAACTACATGAAGCTGGGATGTTCCTGAGACCAGGAAGATGAGTCAGGGAAACTGTAGCCAATCAGGCTGCATGGGAGCAGCACGGGTCAGGGTAAGGGCAGGGAGGTTCAAGAAAAACAGAGAACTCAGGGACACTGAGTCAAGAAAATGCTAGTTCTATGACAACTAATCTTCTGACATCAAAACCTATATCTTTCTGGCAGTTCACATGAATGTTTCATTGACACCTCAAACAACTTAACTAGACTGAATGGATTTAATATAACATCTTGCCTATAATGCCTAAGCCTCCTTTCTAACTTCTCCACTTCAATCAATCAACAAGTGTTTCTTGAGGTTATGTACCAGGCTCTGAGAATACATAGCCATAAATGAAATATTTCTGTCTATCCTCTTGGTCACTCAGGCTAGAAAATCTGGAGTCACTGACTCCTTCAACAACTGAAACAACTCAACAACGACAAAAGATTAGACTTCAATGTTTCTGTTTATGTGTTAACCTACCTTGGCAATGTTTTATCAAATTGGCTTAATTTTTGTGCCCTGAAGGATTCTGATGGGGAGGGAAGAGAATTGGGAGAAGTGGGGCTCTGAAACCATACTATAAAGGCAATCTTTAAAGTAAACCTGATTTAATTGTGTTAGGGCAACTATGAGGAATGACTCTCTGAGGTTTCTTTATTTGCACAAAAAGTAACATGTTTTTATGCATGGGATAAACTAAGGGCTAACCTTGCTCTAGTAGCAAATATTCTCAAGCTATTATAAGCAGGGGCTACTACCCAAGCTTCTTCTAAGACAGAAGTTCTTAACCTGGGGGTCTGTAAACATGTTTTAAAATATATATTGATGCTGTATTTCAATGGAATTGGTTTCCTTTTATAATCTTGTGTATTTTATTTTATGCATATAAAACATTATTCTGAGGAAGGGGTCTATAGGCTTTACCCACCAGATTGATAAAAGGACCCATGACACAAAAAAAATAGATTATGAACCCCTTTTCTAAGAACTTAAGCCCATTCTACCTTAACACAATTCTGTTCAGCAAGTTCTGAGCTGCCAGCTATTCTCCCATCACCTCCTACTTTAGAGCTGACTGATTTTTGTCTTCTTCACTTAAACTCAATCCTGCCTCTTCTCCAATACCCTCAGGTGGACAATGTCAGGTATGTTTTGACATTAGTTTAATTAGTATTTAATGTATTTTCCTATCATAACCTTCCCCCTCCTTTTTTAATGCCCAAGCTTCACAAGGTTTGGCATTTCTAGGGGTCAACATGAAGAACAATTTGGACCAAATCTAACCCTCTGGGCCTCAGAACAATATGTACCTGACTGACCTGCAATAAACATTTCCTGCAGGCAATAAGAACATTGATCATGCAACCATCATAGCTAGTTATAGTCTTCTATTAAAAAAAAATTCTGAAATATTAATAATCCATTTCTACATATTAAATATTAATTTACCTAAACATGAATTAGCATCAGATAGGATTCCAATGGGACAAAAGCACTCTAAATATTTTTAGATCAATAATTTGCATCAAATTCTGTTATTTTGAACTTTTTCTAAATCTGTTAATAAAATTTGCCTTTTTGTTTGTCAGTCCTTTTTAAAAAGGACTGACAAACACCATATAATCGAGACTTTTCCTATTCCTTTGGAATCCTTTACTATATTTAGTGAGGAAGTATAAATTTTCAGGTGATCAATAAAATTAAGCAAAAGTTCTTTTTAAAGGCCTTCTATGAAATGGTTTGGGTTTCATTTTGATTTTTTGCATGTTAACTCAACTTGGTAATATCTATCACTACAAAACAAAGATTTCAAATAGAATGTTCTACTTATGAAAAAGTTCCCGTTCTATATTGAAATTTGACACATACTTTCAAAATAAAGCAGTTTTGAGCTATAAATTAGTATACAAACAAATATTTATGCTTTCTTTATAAGGCAGATGGATTTAGTAGACACGCATTTGGAATAGTCAGGAAGTGGTGCTCCCTAGAAGCTATAAAAGACCTATAATTTTGTTAAGCACGTTATTTTAAGAATTTACATAGAGAAAGTTAGAGCCAAACTGGCAGACTAAGGCAGGACCTGCCCGAACTCTTCCAAATTCACCTCCACGCAAGTATAAAATAACACCTCAAAACAAATTCTGGAGCAGCAGAACCAATAAAAGGATAGGATAAAACAATTTTCCAGCCCAGGACAACTTAGAAAATTGGCAGGAAAGGCCTCACTCAGGTAAAAAGGAAGTGCAGTCCAGGGCAGGTAGCTTCCAGGCAAGCCAGCAGTAGTCCTTGCTCTAGCAAGCCAGCAGTGAGGCTGCCTGCCCAAGTACAGGTCAGGCCCCTGGGCAGCAGGCTAGCAGTGAGGCCCTGACCTCTTGGCACAGAAGACCAGTGGCTAGTCCCCACACCCTCAGCTCAGCTGGTCAGCTTACAAGGCCCCATGTCCCCCAATGTAGCAGGCCACCTACAAGACCCTGTGCCCCCTGAACATCAAGACAGCTGTGAGGTCTCCTGCCCGTGGCATAAGAAGCTTAGAACAATGCCCCTTGTACCCAAAAAGCAAAGCCCAATTTTAAAAACCACAAAATAGGCTGGAAAATGAGCAAAGAACAAACAAAAAAACCAAACAAACCAACATGAACAAGGCTACTATAGCAACAGGGAAGTTCAAAACACAAATACGGAAGAGGACAACAATGCTAAAAACATCTACATGTGAAGCCTCAAAGAAAAGTGTGAATTGGTCTCAGGCCCACAAAGAACTCCTGGAAGAGGTCAAAAAGGATTTTAAACATTAAAGGAGAGAGACAGAAGAAAAATTAAGAAATGAAATAATAGTGATGCAACAGAAGCATGAAAAAAGAGCCAACAGCTTGGTAAAGGAACCACAAAAAAAAAAAGTGTGCAAAAATTCGCTGAAGAAAACTCCTTAAAAAATAGAACTGGCTAAAGGGAAAGGAGGTACAAAAATCTACTGAAGAAAATGACTCCTTAAAAAGTAGAATGGGCCAAATGGAAAAGGAAGTTAAAAAAAGCTCAATGAAGGAAATAACTCCTTAAAATTTATTCTTGGGCAGCAGAAACTAATGACTACGAAACAGCAAGAAACAAAGTCAAAAGAATAAAAAAATAGAAAATGTGAAATTTCTCATTAGAAAAAGAAATCACCTGGAAAATAGATGCATGAGAGATAATTTAAAGAATTATTAGACCACCTGAAAGCCAAGACCCAAAAGGAAAATAGCCTGGACATCGTATTTCAAGAAATTATCAATGAAAACTACCCTAATAATATAGATAATAGACAGATAATCTAGAACAAGAGGACAGAATAGAAACTGAAAGAATCCATTGATCACCTCCTGAAAGAAATCCTAAAATGAAAACTCCCAGGAATATTATAATCAAATTTCAGAGCTCCCAGGTCAAGGAGAAAATACTGCAAGCAGTCAGAAAGAAACAATACAAATATTGTAAAGCCATAGTCAGGATTACACAGGGTTTAGCAGCTTCTACATTAATATGGATGGGAGGACTTGATATTCTGGAAGGGAAAGGAGCTAGGATTACCACCAAGAATCACCTACCCAGAAAAATTGAGTTCAATGAAATAGAAGACTTTCAATCATTTCTGATGAAAAGACCAGAACTGAACAGAAAATCCAATTTTCAAATACAAGACTCAAGTAAAGCATAAAAAGGTAAAAAAAGAAAGAAAAAATATAAGGGATTCAAAAAGGTTAAGATGAGATCCCTACAAAGAAAGATACTTGTAACTCTTAAGAACTTTATCATCATTAGGCCAGAAGGTATATACACAGACAGAGGGCACAAGTGTGAGCTGAACGAAGGACAAACAACAACAATGGGATGAAGCAGAATCTATTATGCTTCAGTTGAAGTAAAAAAAGCAGAGGTAGCAATTATGATCTCAGACAAAGCAAAAGCAAAAATAGATCTAATTAAAAGACATAAGGAAGGAAACTACATCTTGCTAAAAGTTACCATAGACTATGAAGTAATATCAATACTAAATACATATGCACCAAATGGTAGAGCATCCAAATTTGTAAAGGAGAAGTTAAATGAGTTACAGGAGAAAATTGATAGTAAAACTGAGCTAGTGAGGGTCCCCAACCTTCCCCTCTCAGAACTAGATAAATTTAACCAAGAAATAAACAAGAAAGGAGGTGAATAGAATTTTAGAAAAGTTAGATATAACAGACCTCTTGAACTGAATGGGGATAGAAAGGACTATACATTTTTCTCCATGGTACAAAGCAACTACACAAAAACTGACCATGCATTAGGGTATATAAACCTCACAACCAAATGAAGAAAGGCAGAAATATTAAACGTATCTTTTTTAGATCACAATGCAATAAAAATTGCATTCAATACAGGGCCATGGAAAGATAGATTAAAAATTAATTGGAAACTAAATAATCTAATCCCAAAGAATGAGTGGGTCAAAGAAAAAATCATAGAAATACTCAATATTTTTACTAAAGAGAATGACAATAATGAAACAATATACCGAAATTCATGAGATGCAATCAAAGCAGTACTTAGGGGAAAATTTATATCTCTAAATGGTTACATCAATAAAACAGAAAAACAGATAAATGACCTGGGCATGCAACTAAAAAACCAACAAATTAAAAATCCCCAATTAAAGACCAAATTGGAAATTATGAAAATCAAAGGAGAGACTAATAAAAATTGAAAGTCAGAAAGCTGTTGAACTAATAAATAAAATTAGAAGTTAGTTTTATGAAAAAAAACCCCAACAAAATAGATAAACCATTAGTTAATTTGATTTTAAAAAAAGGAAGAAGAAAAGCAAATTATCAGTATCAACAATGGAAAGTGGAAATTGAGTGGAAGTCCACGTTCACTACCAATGAAGGGGAAATTAAAGCAATTATTAGGAGCTATTTTGCCCAATTATATGCTAATAAATCTGACAGTCCAAGCAAAGTGGATGAATATTTTCAAAAATATAAATTGCCCAGATTAATAGAAGAGGAAATAGAATATTTAAATAACCCCATCTCAGAAAAAGAACTTGAATAAGCCATCAGTGACCTTCTTAAGAAAAAATACCCGGGGCAGATGGATTCACAAGTATTCTACCAAACATTTAAAGAACAATTAATCCCAATACTATATAAACTACTAGAAAAACAGGCAACGAAAGTCTTACCAAATTCCTTTTATGATAAAATATGCTGCTGATACCTAAACCAGGAAAAGTGAAAACAGAGAAATAAAACTATAGACCAATTTCCCTAATGAACATTGATGGAAAACTTTTAAATAAAATACTAACAAGGACATTACAGCAATATATCACAAGGATCATACACTGTGACCAGGTGGGATATATACCAGGAATGCAGGGCTGGCTCAATATTAAGAAAACTATCAGCATAATCAACCATATCAATAACAAAACCAACAGAAATAATATGATTATCTCAACAGATGAAGAAAAAGTTTTTGACAAAAGACAACATTCATTCCTAATAAAAACTTCAGAGAGCATAAGAATAAATGGAGCTTCCTTTAAAATGATAAGTAGCATCTATGTAAAGCCATCAGTAAACATTACGTAATGGGGTTAAGATAGAAACCTTTCCAGTAAGATCTGGGGTGAAGCAAGGATGCCCATTATCAACACTATTATTCAATATTTTACTAGAAATGTTAGCTACACTAATAAAAGAAGAAAAAGAAACTGAAGGAATTAAAATAGGTAACAAGGAAACAAAACTATCACTCTTTGTAGATGATATGATGGTATACTTAGAGAAGCCCAGAAAATCAATTAAAAAACTACTTGAAATAATTAACAACTTTAGCAAAGTTTCAAGATATAAAATAAACCCACATAAATCATCAGCATTTATGTACATCACCAACAAAGCCCAGCAGCAAGAGAAAGAGAATCCATTTAAAGTAACTGTAGGCAATATAAAATACTTGGGAGTCTACCTGCTAAGACAAACCCAGCAACTACATGAACCTAATTACAAAACACTTTTAATACAAAGTCAGATCTAAACAACTAGAAAAATATCAATTGCTCATGGGTAGGCTGAGCTGATATAATAAAAATGACAATTCTACCTAAATTAATTTACTTATTCAGTGCCACACCAATCAAACTACCAAAAAATTATTTTATAGAGCTAGAAAAAATAACAAAGTTCATCTGGAAGAACAAAGGTCAAGAATATCAAAGGAATTAATAAAAAAAAAAAGTAACATGAAGGAAGGTGCCCTCGTAGTACCATATTTCAAACTATATTACAAAGCAGTCATCATTAATACGATCTGATACTGGCTAAGAAATATAGTGGTGGATCAGTGGACTAGATTAGTTACACAAAAGCAGTCTAGTGTTTGATAAACCCAAAGACCCAAGAAGAACTCACTATTTCACAAAAACTGCTAGGAAAACTAGAAAACATATGGCAGAAACTAAGTACTGACCAGGGGTGGAGAACCTGTGGCCTCAAGGCCACATGTAGCCCTCTAGGTCCTCAAATACGACCCTTTGACCAAATGCAAACTGTTCTGTGAGGTCTGCATTCAGTCAATGGGCCGCACTTGAGGACACAGAGAGCCACATGTGGTCTCAAGGCCACAGGTTCTCCACCCCTGGTAGAGACCAACATCTTACACCATATCAATATAATGTCAAAATGGGCACATGATTTAAGCATAAAGGATGATACCCTTAACCTTATACCTGTCAGATCTATGAAGAAGAAAAGAATTTATGACCAAACAAGAGATAGACAGTATTATGAGATATAAAATGGATAATTTTTATTATATTAAATTTAAAAGGTTTTGCACAAACAAAACCAAATGCAATCAAGAAGTAGAAGGAAAGCAAAAAACTGGGAAAAAAAATTTTACAGCAAATTTCCCCAATAAAAGCCTCATTTCTTAAATATATAGAGAATGAAATCAAATTTATAAGAATACAAGTCATTCCCTAATTGATAAATGGTCAAAGCGCATGAACAGGCCATTTTCAAACAAAAAAATCAAAGCTATCTACAGTTATAAGAAAAAATCCTCTAAATCATTACTGACTAAAGAAATGCAAATTAAAACCACTCTGAAATACCACCTCAAACCTATCACATTGGCTAATATGACAGGATAGGAAAATAATAAATGTTGGAGGGGATATGGGAAAATTGGGACACTAATGCACCACTGGTGGAGTTGTGAACTGATCCAATCATTCTGAAGAGCAATTTGGACCCACGCCCAAAAGGCTATAAAACTGTGCATACCCTTTGATCCAGCAATACCACTTCTAGGTCTGTATCACAGAGAGATCATAAAAAAGGGAAAAGGATCCACATGTACAAAAATATTTATAACAGGTCTTTTTGTGGTGGCAAAGAAGTGGAAATTGAGAGGATGTCCATCAACTGGGGAATGGCCGAACATGTTGTAGTATATGAATGAGATGGAATATTATTGTGCCATAAGAAATGACAAGCAGGATAATTTCATAAAAACCTGGAAAGATTTACATGAACTGATTCAAAGTGAAGTGAGAAGAACCAGAACATTCTACATAGTAACAGCAATATAAGGATGATCAGTTGTGAATAAATTAACTATTCTCAGCAAAAATAATGACCTAAGACAATTCCAAAGGACTTATGATGAAAAATGCTATCCATCCCCAGAGAACAAACTTGTGGGAATCTGAATACAGACTGAAGCCTATTAGTTTTTCACCATGTGGTGAGGTTAGGGGGAGGAGTGTTGGTCTGTCTTCTTTCACGACTAACATGGAAATGTTTTGCATAATTGTACCTGTATAACTTATATTAAATTGCTTACTGTCTCAGGGAGGAGATAGGAGGAGAGGATTTGGAACTCAAATTTTTAAAAGATGAATGTTAAAAATTGTTTTTACATGTAATTGGAAAAAAATAAAGCAATAAAAGTAATTTATGCAAAGAATATAAACATTTCTAACACATAGCTGTTTTTCTTTTATAAAACAATAAGTTTAAAAAACAAATTTGACTCAACAAACTGAACCACACTACCACCTGAACCTGTAAGTAGACATCTCTTTTACAAAGGCCAAAATGAGAAAGGAGGTACAACTGCTGGTTAAGGTACTAATTGCCTGAACCTTAATCTTTTTATCCCAGTAACAGTTTCTTCTGTGAAGAAGTAAAGAGAAATAATGCCAGTTAAAGTCTTTCCCTCTAATACTTTTTAAAAGTGCAGTCAATGTTCTGAGATAATAACTTAACTTGATAGTAAATGTTCAGACAGTTCCATGAAAGGATATTTGACATGTCAAATAAGCCAGCTGTAGACACCTGTGCCATTCATTGTATGATTTTTCTTTCAAAACTGAGAAATTTTGTACAATAAAGTAAATGAAATGGCAGCAGGACATAGTGGATAGGGTGAGCCTCAGAGTCAGAAATCACAAGATTTCATTTCATTTAGTTCAGATGCAAAATAATTAATGACTAAACGGTAGCTGCAATGAGAAAAAAAAAGATAAGAAAAGTAGAGAAGTCATTCAGGAAAAAAAAAATCAGTAGTAACTGTTTTGGTATGTTAGAGTAAAATCAAAGAACGCTTCTTGAATTTTTTGAGGCTGGTTAATCTCAAAGTCAAAGGTTTTTAACCTGGGATTAGAACTGTGGATAGGTATCAATTTGGATAAAAAAAAATTGCATTTTTATTCCACTTAATCTCTAACTGAAATTTAGCGCTTTTTAAAATTATAAACATAGGCAACAAACATTATTCTGAGAAGGTGTCCACAGGCTTCACCAGACTCCCAAAGGAGTCAATGACACTTAAAGTTAAGAACCCCTACCACAAGCCTGTAAGTTGCAGGGAAGACATTGAAGTTCTTCATTATCAGTCACCTATACCGATGAATCCATCAATCAATGAACAATTATCAAGCACCTGATTTCACAGGTCAAGTAAAAAAAGAAAAAGTAAAAAGCATTGAGATCTTATAGAAGGAAAGCTTAAGGAATACAGCAATAACCCCTACTTGAAACTATAATCTTTCTCTATTGTGTGAATGGGAAGAAAACTGAATACAGATAACCAAAACCTGCTATCTGTATTTTGTTTTGAAACAGAATGTGATGTATTTTTTCAGCACACTGGCTTTCTCCATATTATTACATAGGGTAAGGCTGCTTGGAATGGAAGTGCTCTATACGGGAGAAGGAAAATAAGCTGAGATAAAATTGACTTTGCCATATGGCTGCTTTATTTACATAAAATCTTACGTTTGTGTATAAATACAGCTATGTTGTAATTGGTACTAATTACGAATTCTCCTTTAGTGTTGTATTATTTGAATTTGTACTGCCTATTTCCATTGGGATGGAACAAATCACCACATTTTACATAATTGTAAGTTTGACCATGCAACCTCTTTAGGGAATTCATTATTCACACTGGCTATATTTCCCATTTACCAAAGGATATACATGGAAGTGGGAGAGATGTTTACTATATTAGAGTTTATCTGAAACATTCTCTCTTTCTTTGCATTTTCCAACCCACCTCCAACTCCAAGACTGTAAATTCTTCTTAAAGCTTATCTTCATGCACTTTCTAGAACTTTGTTTGAAAAGAGTTTACAAAATATATTGTTTACTGACAATAATTTCTTACTACAATATTCTTGAAGTTAAAGTTTTTACATCTCTTTCTGACAAGAATCTGGAGCTGTTTAAAGCTTATGCAATCACTGGAAGGTAGGTCACAACCCCTCTGGGTCTCAGTTTCCTAATTTGTAAAATGTGGGGCTTAGCTAGATGGTCTCTGAGGTTCCTTCTTTCTAGATATATGATTTTCTGATTTCTTCTCCCCCAAAACTAGTTACCACTATTTGTATTAATGTCACCATCATTTCCCCAGTTACCCAGACTCAAAATTCAATTAGCATTCTTTGATTTTTCCCTAACATACCACACCATATCAGCTACTATTGACTTTTTTCTGAACTTCTCTACCTTTCTTACCTTTTTTTCTCATAGCAGCTACTAGTTTAGTCATTAGTTATCTTCCATCTGAAATAAATTCGTTTTTAAATGTTCTTTTTCTCTTTCTTCCATCCTGCAAACCACTATCAGATGAATTTAAAACACTACTTCTATCAAAGATGGAACTGTGTAGTGAAAACAACATTGGACTCTAACTCACAACACTTAAGTCTGAGCCTGGCTCTGCCACTTATTGTGTAACTGTGGGCAAGTCATTTAAATTCTCTGTGTTTTCATCTGTAAAATAGGAATATTTGCACTATCTATTAAACCGAGTGATTGGGAAGAAAGTGCTTTGCAAACCTTGAAGTATTTTTTTTTTTTAATTTTTAGGCAATTTGGGTTAAGTGACTTGCCCAGGGTCACACAGCCAGTAAGTGTCAAGTGTTTGGTCTGACTCCGAATTTGAACTCTGGTCCTCCTGACTTCAGGGCCAGTGCTCTATCCACTGCGCCACCTAGCTGCCCCAAACCTTTCAGTATTATACAAATATGAATTATAATTAGTAGAGGACAATGATGTCCAACCACTTTAAGACGTACTATCACTGTGTGATATGGCTTTCCCTTCTGTACTTGTGCTATAAAGCACGTTTATTTTTTTAATTAAAGATTAAAATAAATTTCGTTTTCAAAATTCTTGACACAACTGAGGTAAGTGGAAACACATGAGGATTAGAATTCAAATGGTGAAACATATTCTATTACCTGGGGAAAATCTGCCACTATTAAAGAAACTATTTCTGGGCTCTCATCCCAAATGAGTTTTCTCAGGCAGGTAACTGCCTCTCTAGAGCTTGGTTTCCTTATCAGTAAAATAAGATGGTTGGATTAGAGATAGAAGAAATCTTCCATCTCTCAAATTCTATGATTCCATATTTTTTTTTCTGATATTCCTTCAAAATTATTTTTTCCAGTATCTTTTTGTCTTTGTGTTCTCCCTTCCTAACCTTGTGTGTAGTTGGATGCTGGTTGGACTGGATACCTACATGAAAATCTGCTGAATTTAATGGTAACCAATGACTGACAACTTTTCTTTGAAGAATGGGTAAAACTATCCATTTCTTTATTGTCAGGAATACTTCTGCTGAGGAGACTTTTTTTTTTACTCAGCGTCTAATTCCACTACTTATGGTAACTCAACGCCACATTATAAAACTATGATAATGAAACATAATGCTCAATTGTAGGCTGTAACTTAATTTTGCAGCTTTAGAAATACCGTAGAAACAGTGCTTTCGTATTAAATCATACATTTTCTTTGACGTTTAAAGAAAACATTCAAAAAATAGAGCACTGTTTAGATAACTCGAAAACGACAAATTATTTCTATACATATTACAAAACAGTAGAGACCATACTATTTACAAAATAAGAGTATAAAACTAACAAAATACTCAGAAAATTTAGTTACTGTATGTTCAACATTCTGTCAAGGTAAGGAAAATCTCTACCTTCTTCGGCCGAACTATATACACAGTAGTTTATTCTCATGAAAACAATTAACACCTAACTTGAGAAATGAATGAATGATAGAGAGCAATTCCATGCATATTAAAACTCCCAATTAAGAATAATCGGGCTATGAATGTTATCAGTAACAAAATCCACTCAAATCGCCTCTCAGAAATTTAGACTCTTGCTTGAAAACAAATTTCCAATTCCATTTTTCTTGTTTACGTCAGACTTAACTCCCGCAACCTCAACCAATGGAAATCACGGATTCAAAGTCACACATCAAATCTGCAAACCAAATAAATGAATGAGCCTCTGCATTTTGTCATTTAGGAAATGTTTTAAGAAGAAAAACTTACTACTCTTGTCCCTGTAGATCTACGAGTGCCCCGAACATGTGGCCCACTTCTGGAACTAGTTGAAGTACCCAGGGGCAGTGCAGTGGACGCACAAGAAAGACTGGAAGGTGTCACCAGGGGAGCCATCAGATTATCTAATATGTTTTGCTTGGAGTTTGCGATTTTAGTGGTCAAGAAAGGCTCACTGTCCCCGGTACTTCCACTACCAATGTCTATCCTCTCAGTATTCTTGATTCTTTTCAAGCAGTCCTTGAGCATCACTTGCGTGTTGGTCTCACTCAACCAGCACAGGAACAACTCGTCCACTTTCATCTTTAGCACTGGCTGCAGAACTTTGCCAGTTGGCATTTTTGTTTGTCTTTTACTTGCTCTTATTGTTGTTTTTTCTTTCCTTTCCCCTGGTCCCCCTTCCTCCTCTTTCTCCACCACCAGCACTGCTACCACCTGCACCCGCTTTTTCCGGCTCCGAGGACGGAGGCCGGCCTGTCTAAACTAAAGGCTGTTCACAGCCACGACCCCTGCCCCTTCCCCTCCTCCTCACACGCACCGCCTGGGCGCCGGCCTGGGAGTAGGGGGTGATTTCGGGGGGGGGGGGGAACACGAGGTCAAACGGAGGAGGGCGGGGCGGCCCCGCAGGCCGAGCGGACGAGGGCACGGGCGGCCCCGGGGCCTCCCGAGGAGGCAGCAGCGTCCAACCACCTCGGGGGCAGCTGCGGGGGAACGGAGCCGGGCGCGGGGCTGAGCGCATTGGCTGCTCGGCTTCCCCAGGGGCCCGGCGAGGTAGGACCAGGAGGCTCCGACGAGAGCGGAAGCGAACAGAAAGCCTGCCCAGGGCAGCTTCAAAACGGGCGCCCCCAGTCCCGCTCCAGAAGGATGTGGCCGCCGCAGGCCGCCGCACGCTGCCGGCGTCGGCACGTCGCCGCACGCCGTCCGTGACGCCATTACGCGGCGTCCCCTTTCCGTATAAAGGAGGCAAGCGGGAGCGGTTACGTTATCGCTGGGAGAGGCATTAGGGAAGGTCTGCATATTTGCAGTTTTAGAGACTCATTCTGAGCCAGGGAGCGTGACCTGTTTGAGGACTGGAACCGCCAAAGGATCTCTCTACTTAAGGCGGGAGGGAAGGTCTGGGCATGCGCGCGCTTGGAAGCCTTGAGAAAAGGACGCCCTCCTAGGAAATTAAATAATTAAATTAATCCAGGAAGTGGATGGAATGGGTGGTTACAGGTGAATTAATTAATTGCAGTGAGAGCCGCTACAGAGTGAGGCACTGGCGTGGATTTTTATTGTAAATGAGCTTATTAAGTTCTTCATCTCAAGGAGATTACTTTTTTTTCTTTTTTACCTTTGTATGCCCAGTGTCTGGTGCAGTTTACTTGGCATGTTTGTTCAGTCCAATCTGATTCTTCGTGACCCCATTTTTGGGGTTTTCTTGGCAGGGATACTGCTATTGCACATTTTGCAGATGGGGAAACTGAAGCAAACAGGGTTAAGTGATTTCTCCAGGGCCGCACAGTAAGTGGTTGAGGCCGGTTTGAACTCAGGTCTTTCTGACTCCAGGCCTGGCTGTCTGTCCACTGTGCCACCTAGCTGCCCCTTATTGGTATGTAGTAGGTGCTTAATATATGCTTGTTGACTCGGTTTGATGACTTAATTTAATATACGTCTGCGAAGACCTTATGATGGGCGATGGAGATTGAAAAAAAAAAAGAAATATTCCTTTCCCTTAAGAAACTTGGGGTGGATACAACCAATATATGCCGCAATAAAGTAAAAAGAAAATTAGGCAAAGTAATTTTGGAGGGAGGGATCCCCAACATTGGGGAATGTGTTGGAGATGAGCAAGGGCCAGGTGAAGAGTCTGATTTACAGCTGCACGCTTTTGTGTGAGGTGCATCTGGGCCTGGAATTTCATCACTATTGGAAACTTCCTCCACCAACCAATGGAGTTTGGCATCAGTTTTGTTATTTAAATGATTAGTTGCCTGGGGCACTCAGGTTTGGTGACTTGCCCAGGATCAAAGGTGATAACTGCCAGATTTGAAAGTGGGAATGATGGTGTGTTGGGACCTGGACCCCAAAAAGCCCGAAGATCATGCCTCTGGAAGCCTTCCAATTTTCCGTAGGCCTCTGTCCTGTGGGAAAATTTTCTCTTGTTGCAGGACATATTCCATTATTGGAGCAGACACAGGGATGCCTGGCCCAAAGATTTTTGTCCCTGACTGGCCTGAGGACTCTTCCTCCCACCAGATCCCCAAGGTCCATGCCTTTGCCAGGTCTTTCAATGTCTGATATACTCCTAAACTTCCTCATCCATGGCTCCCAAAGACACCTGGACCCTTAGATTAGCTGATTAGCATCCTTGGCATTCCTTTCCCATGTCCCTTTTCTATATAAGCTCTAGATTCACCCCCATTAGGGTGCAAGTTCCCCCAAAAGAAACTTTACCTGGCCTGTTGGCATTGCAATAAACTGTCTCTACTGAAAGATGGCTTGAGTGTGTGACTTTATTCCAGGTGACCCTAGGGCCTTACCATTCTTGGGGTCTCAGCACCCCAGACCTCTACCCCAAACCTCTTAAGGAGGATGTTTGGCAGTGGACACAGAGATAGAGACTTAGAGTTTTTTTGGACGTGGGTGATTTGGGAGTTTGTTTTGATTCTAATTTGGGAAGGACAGGATGGGAGAATGTGCATGGGAGAGAAAGCAGATTGTTTGGAAAAAAAAATTTAATTTAAAAAATATTTCTTGAAGTAAAGGGACCTTAACTATCATCTACTCCAACCCTCTCCTCTTACAGATGAGAAAACAGCCCCAGAGAGATGACATGGTTTATCTAAAAACAAGTATTAAAAGGGGCCAAAGGAAAAATTCAATCCAGACACTTGGACTCTAAAGACTTTGCCCCACTAGTTCAGATAATCTGTAAGGTCCCTTCTTCTCTAATTTTCAATGTCTTTTTTATCAACTGGCTCCTTCTGTGCGCCTAAAAACAAGCCTATGTCTTCCGCATCCTTAAAAAAACTCCTCACTTGATCCAGCCATGCCTCCTAGTACCTACCATTCCATATTTCACTTTCCCTTCTTAGCTAAACTTAATAAGAAAGCTGTCTACACTGGGTTGGAGCACTTCCTCTCCTTTCACCTTATTCAAAGTCCTCTACAATCTGGCTTCCATCCTCATTATTTAGCTAAAACAGCTTTCCAAAGTTACTTAATTGCCAAGGCTAATGACTGTTTTCCAGTCCTAATCCTTCAATCTTGGCCTATCAGTAAGATTTAACACTATTGGTCATTTTCTGATGAATACTTTCTACTCTTTAGGTTTCCATTCTTTTCTAATCTACGGGGTTTTCATCTATCTTATGTTCACTAATCATAGGTGTCTTCCAAGGCTCTGTCCTGGGCCCTCTTCACCCTCTACAATCACACTTCATGATCTCATCAACTCGCTTGGGTTCAGTTATCTTTTTTTTTTTTTTAGGCAGTTGGGGATAAGTGACTTGCCCAGGGTCACACAGCTAGTAAGTGTCAAGTGTTTGGTCTGAGGTCAGTTTTGGACTTAGGTCCTCCTGACTTCAGGGCCGGTGCTTTATCCACTGTGCCACCTAGCTGCCCCTGGGTTCAGTTATCTTATGCAGTTGATTCTCATATCTCTATAGCCCTAGTCTTTCATTACCAGCTGCCTTCAGGTTTTCTCAACTGCATATCTCATTGTCATTTCAAACTTAGTATGTCCAAAAACAGAACTTATCTTTCCCTTCAGACCCTCCCCTTTTCCCAACTTACCTGTTGCTATCAATGGCACACCGCTCTGCCAGGTTCAAAATCTCAGTATCATCCTTGACGCCTCACTCTCACTTTCAAATAGCCAATCTATTGTAAAGTCTTAGAGTTTCTACTTTCACAACATCTCTTTCCCACATCCCATTCTCTACCAACACAGCCACCACCTTAGTGCTGGCCCTCATCACCTCCTGCTTGGACTATTGCAATAACTTTATGGTTCTTCACCTTACCTCAGGTTTCTCCTCACTACAAAACATTCTCCACTCAGTTGCCAAAGTTATTTTCCTAAAGCATAGGTCTTACTACAACACACCCCCTGCTCAATAAACTCTTTTGGCTCCCTGTTGCCTCCAGGATAAAATAAAAAATGTTCTGGTTATATTTAAAGCCCTTCAAAACCTAGCCTTTTTCTATCTTTCCAGTCGTCTTAAATTTTACTCTCGTGTTTGCTGCTGCTTGAACACTAGTTCTCCCCGATACTGGCCATGCTCTCCCTCAATTTCTTCTGCTTCCTGGCTTCCCTAGCCTTCTTCAAGACTCAGTTCACATCCCACCTTTCTTCGTCCCCTCACCCCTTCCTACCTCCCCCCAAGCTCTTTCCTCTGAGATTACCTTGCATTTGCTATAATGTGTATGTGTGTGTGTATACACACACACACACACTATACGTATATCTTGCATGTACATAATTACCAGCTTTTTGTCTCCCTAATTAGATTATGAGCCTCTTGAAGATAGGATTCATATTTTCGTCTTATCTGACATATAGAAAACCCTTAATAAATGCATGTTGACTGACTGCTAATCTCATGTCCAGGGCTGCAGTCCAACTCTGCACTAAAGCATTTCCTGATCGTTGTTTATTATAAATGATCCCTGTTCTTATCTGTTCTCATAACACTTCATATTTCTTATGCACTTAAGGGCAGGTAACTGATGACAAATCCAAGAATGGTGTAATCTTGTAAGAACTAGTGTAAAGAATGCTGATGCTTAGGATGGGCAGAGGCCAGCAATGAATGCTATGGATATCAACAGCAACAAAGGCTTTTAGTGATATAGAGGCTAAAAGGAAATTTTGAGCAAGTCATTTGACAAATTCTGATAACATAATTTTGGGGCAAAATGGAGGGATCTGAGCTAGATGTTAGTATAATTAGGGGGATTCAGAACTGGCTGAATGACCAGATCCCAGTGGATCAGTACCAGCCTGGAATGAGGTCCTGCCTGAAGTATTTCTATTTTGTTCTCCTTAACATTTTAAATGTGGGAAAGTCACTTCACCTTTCAATTAATCAATAAGTACTTATTCAGTATAAACTTTGTGCTGATACTGCTAATTAAGTGCTGGACGTCCAAAAAAGCAAAAACAGTAGAAGTCTCTGCTACAACAACATTAATGAATGTATATAAAATAACTTAGAAAGGAGTAGATGGAAGAGGAAAGCCTCCCACAACAGGTATTTAAGCTGAGTTTTAAAGAAAGCCCAGGGATTCTAAGAGGTGGAGGTAAGCAGAGAGAACTTTTCAGACATGGGAAAAACCAATGCAAAGACGTGGAGACAGGTGATGGAGGAGCATTCTGTGTGAGGAAAAACAAGTAGACCAAGGATATTTTGGATTATTGAATGCATGGAGAGGAGTGATGTGTAAGATACTTGAGCCATTTTTTGTAGGTATTTGGAGGGGTTTGGGAGAGAGCTCTAGCAAGTCACTGCTTTCCCTCCACCATCTTGGCTCCGCCTGCCCCCCCCCCCCTTTACCTTTACTGCTTTTTGATGTGTGAGATACTGGAAAGATAGTAAGGGCCTAGGATGTGTAGAGATGTAAATGCCAATTAGAAGTTTGTATTTGATCCTAGAGGTAAGGGGGAGTTTGCTTTAGGAAAATCATTTTGGGGACAGCTAGGTGGTGCAGTGGATAGAGCTCCAGCCCTGAAGTCAGGAGGACCTGAGTTCAAATGTGACCTCAGACTAAACACTTGATACTTACTAGCTGTATGACCCTGGGCAAATCACTTAACCTCAATTGCACCCCAAAAAGTCATTTTGGCATCTGGGGAGAAATGAGGCTGGGAGTCTGGACCAATGTTATTGCCATGGTCCAGGCAAGAGGGTCCATTCTAGTGTGATGACTATGTGAGTAGGGGAAAAGAAATTACAAAATTTGGCAATGCATTGAGTATTTGATGAGGGAGAAGGAATAGAAGATGACATCGAGGATGTGAACCCAGTTGACTGGTACCCTTTATAGTAATAGAGAAGATTGAAAGAGGGGCAGGTTTGGGGGAAAGATAAGGAATTCTGCTTTAGACGTGCTGGATTTGAGATCAAATGCTCAGTAGGCAGTTGGTGATATAGACTAGAGCTGAAGACAGACATGGAGGCTGGATATATAGATCTGAGAATAATCTTTAGGAGATAATAATTGAATTGATGGGAACCGATAAGATCACAAAGTGAAAGAGTATCTTAATATCTGAATTTCTTATATCACTTTGTTCAGTTTTATTTCCAAATAGTTTCGTTTGCTCTTTTAGATCATCTATGCAACCAATCATCAGAATAGCAGAGCTGGAAGGAACCTTACAGAGAGATCATTTAATCCAAACCCTTCATGTTATAGATGAAATTGAGATGGAGTGATGTGCTTAACTGAAACATTTTGTAAAGCAACGAAAACCAGTTTAGGGTAGCAGTGAGTTAATACCTTAACGGAGTGCAACTCAGAAGCTATCTAACCAGCCCTCATTTTTTACACTGGGGAAGTAAAATTAATCCAGATAGGTAGAGTGACTTACTGCTAGGAGAGTCACAATTCAAACTCCAAATCCAGTCTTCTTTCCACTATACACTCCAAATGGAATTTTAACACGAAAGGCTTTGAAATTAATAATTTCAATTGTTAATATGTTAGGATGTAGAATGGAATATAGAACTGGTCTGGTAACTCAGTACTTTCTTAGCATACTGATTTAGTAATTTAAGAGAGAAAGAGATGATCAGGGTCAAATGTTTTAAAATATGGGGTAGGCGAAAAACCAGTTTTAGGCTTTTTCTTGATTATGCATATTACCAAATTTATTTTTGTGAAAAACTTTCTAGAGGCTAGACCTAGTGAAATCAAAACTACTCACGAGGATTACCATTAATTGAGAGGAATCCTTTTAAGAATCTTCTATAGAATTTGTAAATTGTATTTTGAATGCTAGTGAAGGAATAGGTAAGGAAGGTAAGCTCCTAGAAGGCAGGAATATGTTCGTGTTTGTCTTTGTAACTGTAAGCCTAGCACGCTGCCTTGCACAGAATAGGTGCTTAATAAATTGTAATTGAATTCTTGAAAAATTATTTTGTCCAGTACTTTTATTCTCTTTCTGTCTTATACTTGTGCATCGACATGTTTCCTGCCCTCAGTTGCATCCTGTCCTTGTTAAACCTGGCTATCTTTACATATTTGTTATTTTATACATGGTAACAATTGTAATCTGACTCTTCATTTTATGTTACAGGTAACGTTATGGCCTCATAAGCAACCTAAGGTAATGAAATTTCCTAATACCAGTGTAATGTACCTCATCTTTGAGTCTGCTAATTGCTCTTTTTTGTACTTTTGAGTTTCAAAATTTGCAATCACTAGTCTATTTGGAGGGTTAAGGGGTAACGTTTTTTTTTCTCCCTATGTAAGTGTGTAATAAATACTTGTTGACTGACTGACTATATAACATTTAGTTAAGATTACCTATGCTACCTGAACATAAGCTTTAAAATTTTTTTTAACATTTCATTGCCCTTTTTAAAAGGTTAGCACTAAGGATTTATGAATCAGTCTTTCAGAATTTCAGTGGTATAAAGTTAGCCAGACACACTAACTTCTCATACTTAAATCATAGCTTTATTTTGTTTGACAGTGTTATGGTTTGAGACTAGGTTCATATTTTATAGATGTAGGTAAAAATCCATGTATCTTTGAACAAGACTGAACCATAAAGTAAGAAGGCTGTGAAGTTTCCTTCATTAACTGAGAACAAAAATGAAAGAAGCAAATGTTTCTATGCATGATGCTTTATTTCTGGAGGGAAATTAATATTAGTACAGATCTCCGTTTGAGTTTATTATATACAAAAATCTGTTCACAGGACAATTCTGCTTTTCACTGAAGGTCTTCAGAATAAGCTGCATATCACTGTTAAATTCATCAATACCATTTCCCCTCCTCTACCCCAAGCTGGAAAAAAAAAAAAGGCTGTTTTGAGTGCCTGCACAAGACTGCTTTATATGCTCAGGCACATTAGTTAGCCAAAATGCATTGATTGTGCTGCTGCCAACACAACAGAAATAAATACCGAGGAGAAAATACAGAATCACTCTTCAGTCCGTACCATGTGAGGGACTTGAGGTTGATTCCTATGAAGGCAGTTGGTCTTAGAAAACAAAGATGGTACTGTCATGCGCTTGAGCCTGCTTCCTTGGATAAGAAGGGAAGTGGAGAGAGTTGTGACAGGCAGAACCTCACCCTCAAACAGGAATATAATTCTGCTTATTTAATCTATTTTTGGATTTGATTGCCTGGTAGTTGTAACATGCATCTGGATTTAAGGTTAAAATTTAGATCCTAAGTCTGCAATTTACTACATGGGTGCTCTCAGATAAGTCACTTAACCTTGATGAGCCTGTTTCTTTAGCTTTTTTTCTTTTTCTTTTTCCTTTTTTTTTTTTTTTTTAGTGAGGCAAACGGGGTTAAGTGACTTGCCCAAGGTCACACAGCTAGTATGTGTCAAGTGTTTGTTCTGAGGCCGGATTTGAACTCAGGTCCTCCTGACTTCAGGGCCGGTGCTCTATCCCCTGCGCCACCTAGCTGCCCCTTTAGCTTTCTGTAAGATAGAGAAAATAATGCCAACCCTACCTACCCCACATGTTGTGCAGATCGAATGAAATAACACATATCAAATGGTTTGTAACTTTGAAGCACTGCATAAACATGGGCTATCATTGTTATTATATGCCATTTAAGCATATGCTGGGGTCCTAAACTTTCTAGTAGAGAGAATATAAATAGACATCTAAAATGAAATTATCACAGAATAAAACATAAATACTGTCTCTTCGTCTTTCTGTCTTTCTCCTCTACTGGCTCCTTCCATGCTGCCCACAAACACATTCATATCTCACTTATCCTTAAAAAATTCTAACTTGATGCTACTGTTCCCTTATGCTTTTGACCATATGTCTTCTTGCTCTTACTGCCAAATTCCAAGAAAGAGTAGTCAACGTTCTCTATTGCTGTTTCCTCACCAACTATTTATTTCACAATCTCATACAATTTGGCTTCTGATCCCACCCATGTACTGAAGCTGTAATTTTTTTTTAATCAAAGATTATCAACAAAATCTCTTGCCTTTGAAGAATTGGAAATCGAAGGGATGACCATCAATTGGGGAATGGCTGAACAAGTTGTGGTTTATGAATGTAATGGAATACTATGGTGCTATAAGAAATGAGTGGGTGGATTTCAAAAAAACCTGGAAAGACATGTATGGACTGATACTGAGTGAAGCGAGCAGAACCAGGAGAATATTGTACACAGACAGTACACAGACAGTCATATTGTGTGATGACTAACTTTGATAGACTTAGTTCTTTTCAGCTATGCAAGGATCTAAGATATCTACAAAAGTCTCATGATGGAAAATGCTATCCACATCCAGAGAAAGAACTATGAAGTCTGAATGCAGATCAAAGTATACTATTTGCTCTTTTTTTTCCTTCTGTTTTGTTTCGTTTCTTCTTTCGTATGGTTCTTCCTATTAGTTCTAATTCTTCTTTACATCATGACTAATGTGAAAATATGTTTAACAGGAATGTATATGTAGAGCCTATATCAGATTGCACACTGTCTTAGGGAAGGAGGGGAAGAAAATTTAAAAATCAAAAACTTATGGAAGTGAATGTTCAAAACTAAAAATAAATTAATTAATAAAAAGAAAAAACCTTAATCTTAAAACTTAAAACTTCCATCAGACTCTTGGGATAACCTACATTTTGTGAACTTTAAAGTGGTATATAAATGCAAACTATTATTATATTTAAAAAAAAACTCTCTCCTGCTTAATGTAATGGTTTTTTATAGTCCTCATTCTCCTAGATATCTCTGCACTTTTTCATACTATTGACCATTCTCTACTCCTGTATACTCTCTCCTTCCTTAGCTTTTATGCTGTTGTTCTTTCATTTCAACCACGTCACTCCTTCTCTCCTTGTTTTGTTGAATTGTTATCAATTTTGCACTTTTTAATCATGGATGTCTCCAAGGCTGTGTCCTGGGCTCACTTTTCTTTCTCTCTTATTCTTTCTTTCTTGGTGATCTTTGTCTACTCCTATGAATTCATTTATTATCTTCTAGATTTGTCAAGGATTGGTTATGTGTGGTGAAGGAGAATGAGGAGCTAAAGATAATATTAAGTTTATGGAAGATTGGAACAATGGTTGTGTTTTTAATAAAAATAAGGAATTCTTTTTAAAAAATTATATTATTGAGAAGTAGACAAATATTCACGAAAAATTTCAATATGCAAAGGACAAAAAGAGAGGATTGCATTTGAAAGGGGGAATTTCTATTATATATAGCTTTTTTTAGAAGTATGCAACAAATTCAATGTTAGTCTTGCTTGCCTGTGACTATATCTGAACTTCCTTCTATTCTGTGCATTTTTAAAAGTTTCACAGATGCTCTTTTCATCTTTTTCTTTGCTTTATTATCAAGAATCCCAACTCCTGCCTCCAAAGGTCTCCCTTGTAACAGAACATAGTAAAGTAAAACCAACTCATGCATAGCTGTGCCTGAAAACGTATGTCTTATTCTGTATCTACAATCCATCACTTCTCTGTCAAGAAATGGAAAGCATGCTTTGTAATTAGTATTTTGTGGTCTTGGTTTGTCATTCCAATGATCAGATTTCTTAAGTCTTTCAAAGTTGTTTTTCTTTACAACGTTGTAGTCATATAAACTGTTTTACTGGTTCTACTTATTATATTCTTCACTGACTCATACACATTTTTCCAGGTTTCTCTGATTCTATCTTTTCCTTATACCATAATTTGTTCAATGATTCTCCAATTGGTGGGTGTTCCTTTAGCTTCCAGTTCTTTGCTACAACAGAAAGTGCCTCTACAAATATCTTTTGTACATAGAAGTTCTTTCCCTCTTTCTTTTCTCTCTTTGGGGTATGTGCCAAGTAGCAATATTGCTGGATCAAAAGGTTGTAGTTGTTTGCCTTCCATTTCAAAAAGGACAAAGATGACATCATGGGGTGATGTCTTGACTCGTGAGTAAATTCAAGTTAAGTGAGGTAGAGTTGCACAAAGTCACTGTCAGCCTCACTCTCTTTTCCAGAATCATCAAAGTCCAGTGGCAAGACAAAAGTCAGGATGACTAGCAATAGCCCAGAATGCAGTGGATGACTCAAGCTCTAAGTGCTCCACTGCTTCCTACTTCAGCTGTCTTCATGGCCATTGGAACAAATTGTTCTCATCTGCCAGGGAAAGTCTTCATATGTTTGGGGTAGACATCCCCTTTACTCACCCACAGGTTTGAGGTCTGTTGGTCACCCTCAACCTGGTTTAGCCCATCCTCCAAGATGGTTTACCAGGGTGTGGTCACTGGGCATACTACAGCTTCTTGGAGCCATAAGTGAGAGTTGGGGGAATGGAAACCAGAAGTGAAAGAACAGTCCTGAAAAGGATGGTGCTGGTCCTCCTGAATAACCTCCACACAATTTCATGCCTTTTGGGGTTTAATACCAAATTGCCTTCAAGAATGGTTAGACCAAATCACAGCTCTACACAGTGAGTTAGTGCACATGCTCTCTCATGTTTCCTTCAACATTTACTCTCCTTTTAAAAAAAATCATCTTTGCCAATCTGATGGGTATAAAGTGGAACCTCAGAATTGTTTTCATTTTCATTTTTCTTATTTTTAATGATTTTTATGATTATTAATATTTTGCTTTTTTTTAGAACTGCCTGTTCATGTCCTTTGATATTTATTTGCTAGAAATAAATTTTGATCTTAAATATTTAAATCATCATGCTATATGTATCTTGGGTATCAGGCTTTTCTTTATCATTGAAGTTTAGTGCAAAGATTTTTTCCCCTAGTTAATTGTTTTCCTTCTAATTTTAACTGCACTGGTTTTGTTTATAGAAAATATTTTAATTTTATATATTCAAAATGGTCCATTTTATCTCCAGAAATTGGGAAGTTTGGAAGAGGAATAGGTTTTTGGGGAAAAGTGAGTTCTATTTTGGACATGCTGAATTTCAGTCCAGTTGCATGAATATTTCCCCTTGAATTTTCCTGTCCTCCAGAGTTCTGTTTCCTTTGAGAGTACTACCTATCCTTCCATTCAGCCAGGTTTAAGTCATACTTATCTATTCCCATGTGCCCCAACACCCCCCACATCCAACCAGTAAGTAGTTTGTGGGTATTATCCCTATTTTAGAGGTATCATCATATCAGGATTTGGATCTTCAGCTTTAACTATGAAAATAAGGCTTGCACAATATTCACACAGAGGATTTTGATGTCTAAAATTTAGACCACAGCAGTAAAATTCAAAGAAAATAAAGGATAGCAAATTCTTCAGGGCTCCTTGCCTACATCAATTTTGCTTGACTTTGATTCTGAAATTCACCATTTCCCTGAGTGATATTAGCTTGGTTAGCATTGCTATATATTAGCCTAATTTCCCTTACTTGGTTCAAATACTTTTGTTCTTTTTTAAAAGTATATGAAAATGTAAGTTGCATGGGAAATTATTTTTACCATGGTCTTTTTAAAATTGATGGCTCAGTATAATACATTACACTTTTTACATTTTTCCTAAAAGCTACAGTCCAGACATAAAACCTTTTAATGAATTTATTTTTCATTGAATATATTCTAGAAACCTATAATATTTAAGGTACATAAATGGTAAAGCCACGAGTCTTGAAAAGAGCCTATTTGATTCACCCTCTTGTCTCTGGGATGACCACACCTAAAACCTCTCTACTTTTAGTCAAATGAAAGAAAATTATTTTTACTTCAGGTATTATACTAGGGATCTTGTTTGACGGAGTCAGGTATAGGAATAGAATAGAGGGATAATTGCCAACTAGGATGTGCGAATGTATCAATGACAATAAGGGGAACTTTTACAGGTCATCTAAAATAGAGCCACATAATTCAGCTCAAAAATTTGTTCCTCTCCTTGACAAAATATAAAATTAATGTTTTGGGAAAGTAGTGAATTTGCTGACCTAAAAAATAGACCAATCAAAGCAAATTTTATTGAGCAGCAAATGAAACCAATTGTTAAAGGGAAATCACTAACTGGTAAAATGAAGGACAGGAAAGAAAAATGATGAAAGGGAAACAGAGTGACAGATACCTCAAACCTTATCAAGACAGATAGGTCAAAAAAAAAGAACCTTGAAACAATGTATTGTTGAAAGTCTATTTTTTCAAAATCCCCATTAGTTCCTTTGTCACAAAGCCACTTGAAATCAAACAGATGTAAATTTATAGCTAACTAGTTAGTCCCAGTTTTGTTGGTGAGAACAAAAGGGAAAAATACACAGTTGGGGAAAAGAAAACTATAGGTTTGTTCAATAAAACAGCAAATCAGGACACAAATATTATTTTCCCTTCTTACACTAAAAAAGCAATGTTAGCCTTCAAATCCTCTTTCATGCCCATGAATGGTCTGGTATCTCATTCCACATTATACACTATTTTAAAACTTCATCTGACCACAAAAATCTGTGGTCATGCACAGGGTCTGTGTGCCTATGTAACAAATAGGGTATTCTTCCTTCTCTTTTACATGTAGCCAAAGACACAAGGTTACCTTAACCTGCTTTCCTGCCTCTATTCCCTTCCTCCAATGAAAGACATTTTTAGATAATTCTCTGGAAAGTATCCCCTCTTAAAAATGACTTAAATTAATGGTCCACTAATCGTCTTAGTTACTGTCTGTTTTCAAATATTTCTCAAGCCTATGTCTCATTTTCTCTTCTGTTTAAAGCACATCCATAATTTGGAGAATATTTCCAGATCTTGACATCCTGTCAACATTTGAAACTCAACTTGGAAAATACAGAGCATCTATTCTTCACATATAAACCCTAGATTCACCCACTTTCTCCATTACCAGATGGTAAGGTAAGAGAATCAGAGTCAGACTCCTCATGCACTGCTATCTCCTTCACCTCTCTTCCCCACCCCTCCATTGCCCCCCCCCCAGAAAAGTATCTAAAACAACACACAAGCAATAAAAATCAATTAAAATGCAAAAGCAAGGGAAATACTGAAATAATTTTATTTTCAAATGGAAAAAGAAGATAGAGAGTAGGAATTCATTGTATCCCCAGAGAAATTCTTAAGATATCCTCGAATGGATAAATGAAATATTCACAGAAATTGAACAAGAATTAGCACTGGTAAGATACATTACACAACCAAGTAAAAGAAGAACTTGAAGAAAGTACAAAAAAATTACAGGAAGAAATCAAGCTGAAATTATGATTTTAAAAGATAGAGATAATTAATGAAGAAAATTACCTTTACAGAAAATACATGAGAAGAACCTTAAAAATTTGTAGAAGCAACCAACAACACATTTATTATATCAGAAAGCAGAATTAGGCACAGTGCTATGGGCTCAAAAATTCATCAAATTATCCAAACTCTTAGAAGATATGCAGACCCATGTTACAGACTTGGAGGACAGATGACAAGATGGCCTTGTCAAGATTATTGATATTGTAGCAAGTCTCAAAAAATGAAAAGATTTGACCACGATATACCATGAAATTGACAAAGAATATCTCCTGGCATTGTTCAAAAAACAAACAGTGAAATTACATATGTGGTTATTTAGCCATTTTTTTAAGGCGTGTCTGACTTTTCATGTCCCCATTTGGGGTTTTCTTGGCAAAGATTCTGGAATGGCTTGCCATTTCCTTCTCCAGCTCATTTTACAGATGAGGAAACTGAGGCAAACAGGGTTAACGACTTGCCAGGATCACACAGATAGTAAGAGTTTGAGGCTGAATTTGAACTCAGGTTTTCCTGACTCCAGGCCCAGCACTCTAACTGCCCCACCTAACTATTTACAGATGTGGTTATAGAGCCTTCCATTCTAATCTTTTGTTTGTGCAAACTTTTTAATTTAATGTAATAAAAATTATCTATTTTATATCCTGTAATGCTCTCTACCTTTTGTTTGGCCATAAACTCTTCCCTTATTCATAGATCTGATAGGTAAGATCCCACCCCCCTCCCCACACGTCCCACCTCCTCTTCACCTCCTCCCCAGCTTTTCTCTCCCACATGTGGCACTAGGACTTTTCAAGAAATTAGCTAGATACAATGGCAATTGAGAGGTACCTGACTTATCTGCCTTATGTCATTTGCCTTTGAAGGGACACTGATAGCAGCTAACTATCCTCTTTATTTCCCACAGGAGTACTACATCTCCCATATCTGTACTGGTTGTCCCCACATCCCTGTAATGCTGCTGCTCTCCACCTCCACCTTATAGAATCCCACATTTCCTGCAAGACTCAGTTCAAATATTATGTTCTATATGAGGCCTTTCCTGATTCTCTCAACTGCTAGTGCCTTTACTCCTTTTTTTTTCTTTCTTTCTTTCTTTTTTTTTTTTTTTGATGAGGCAAATGGTGTTGAGTGACTTGCCCAGAGTCACACAGCTAGTGTTATGAGTCTGAGGCCGGATTTGAACTCAGGTCCTCCTGACTCCAGGGCCAGTGCTCTATCCACTTCGCCACCTAGCTGCCCCTAGTGCTTTAACTCCTTAAGTACCTTGTATTTGTTTTGCATTTATTCTCTCTATACTTATAAATATGTGTTCTCTTTTCCCTATGGAATATAAGCTCCTTGAGAACAGAAATTATTTTATTTTTTTTTTGTTGTTTTTGTTTTTGTATGCCTGGCGTACAGTGGCAAAGGCAGCTAGTTTTCACAGTTGCTGTTTGTCCTTTGTTTTCAGAAAGGTCCAAGAGCATCAAGGGGTTATGTCTTGATTTTCAGGTAAATTGGATTTAATGAGGCAGAGTTGCACAAAGTTGTCAGCGTCACTCTCTCTTCCAGAGTCATCAGAGTCCAGTGGTGAGATAAAAGTCAAGATGACTGGAAATGGTTGGGGATGCAGTAGATCAGGGCTTCTTAAACTTTTTCCACTCAGACCCCTTTTCACATTTTGCATTTCCGCAGCATTTGCTGGCATCACGTGGCCTATAGTCATGCGCAGGGCAAAGTGCGCATGCTTTGTATTCAGAATGAAGGCTTCAGCAGTGAAGTTGTACAATTACATTTTGATCATTGAGTGTTCAGAAACCTTTTACTGTTGCCAAATTTTTTGCAACCCAGAGTTTAAGAGGCACTGCTTTAGATGACCTTGGTATGTTCAATGTCTGACCAACCTCTAAGTGCTCCACAGCACCTGCTGTAGCTGCCCTCATGGCCATTGGAACAAATTGCTCTCATCTGCCCATTCTGCTGGGGGAACTCTTCACATGCATGAGGTAGACATCCCCCATTCATCAATGGGTTTGAGACCTGTTGGTTATGATGGGAACAACCCAGGACCACGAATTGAAGAGCTTTTGAGTGAGCGGTTGAACATCAGAAACTGATGTGATTTTTATCAGTGGAAATGATATTAAAGAAAAGGCATTGTTATCTGCTCTGCCATTGCATCCCAAGAACCATGAGACCTTTCCATTTAACTTGTAGGTGAAATCTTCTATATCTGTTGTCTTCCCATTAGAATGTGAACTTCTTGAGATCAGAAACTGTCTTTCTTCTCTATTTGTATCCCCAGGGCTTAGCACACTATTTTGCATATAGTAAGTGCTTAATAAATGCTTTATTTAGTCATTTATTCATTTATATATCCAATCCTCTCTCTTGAATTCATCTTGTATCACTAATTGCCTATTGGGCATTTCAAACTGGATGTTCTTGAGAAATCTCAAATACAGCATGTCCCAAACAGAACTCATTATTTCTTTCCCAAAACTCTTTCCTTAACTGAACTTCTCTATTTCTGTTAAGGGCACCAGCATTCTTCTAGTCTCCTAAGTTTATAACCTTGGCATTATCCTTGACTTCCCACTCTCACTCTCCCAATACATCCAGTTAGTTGCCAAGTCTTGCCATAGTTTCAGGCAATTCCTCTATACAACCACCATCTTTAACTCAGACCTTCACTGTCTCACCTGGACTGTTTCAATTGACTCCTATCTGACTTCTTTGCCTCTAGTCTCAGTCATTCCAATTCATCCTGCCAAAGCTTGTTGATTGATATGCAAATAATGTTTCTTTGTTTATTACTTTATATATAATCTTCTTAAATTCTCTATAAACTAATGACCTTGTGAAAAAAAAAGAGCCATATAGCAAGAAATGTAATGAATGGGAGTTGTTAGTGGTTGGGGAACAATAAGCCAAAAGTTTTGCCCTGTGGAAACATAAATCCATATCTCTAGATGTAAATACAAGTCAGAGATACAGGAAGCATCCATGAAAGGTTGGAGCTTGGGGCTGATTGATAGCCAGAGTCCTGAAAATATGGCAGAGAGGAAAAGGAAAGTTGTCTGATATCTGCAGTGATGCCTGGTGTTGGGGGGGACTACATTACATACACATAAGAATCCGCAGTATACCTACAAGGAAGAACCCAAGATTTGAAGATATTTAGATATAGTTAAACCTAAACACTGAATATCCAAATAAAAAGTATTATTCCTCATTCACTTACCATTCCAATCAAACTGACTTGCTCACTCTTTCAGTGCATGGCATCCTTTTTCCTGTCTCAATTCCTGTCCATAGTTTGTTCCCCATGTCTGAAATGCAATCTTTCCCCTTTTTAACCTCTTAGAATACCTTTAAAGCAAGGCTCAGGTGCCACTTTGTGAAGCCTGTCTTGATATCTCCCAATTCTTAGTGCTCTTGCCCTCCTGAAACTACTTTGATGACTTTGAATATACTCAGTAGAATGCAACTTCCTTGAGGGTAGGGAATGTTTAATTTTTGCCCAATACCTAACTCAGTGTTAAAACATATTATCTAGTTATTAAATATTTGTTGAATTGTCAGCTTTATCAAATTTTTCTATTAACATTAAGATAATTGATCTATTTTGGTCACTCAGACTGTCAGATAAAAGTATGACTATATGAATCATAGCTCTTAGATTGGGCTAGAAGAGAAAAAAATCAGTAATTTTCTTGATAACAAAATCTTACCTTTTAAAGTGTCATTTAAACATTAAGAAATCTTTCTTAAATATATTATATCCTCTTTTACTTATTAAACAAAGTAAAAAAATAAAATTTCACTTTTTTTGTTGACTCAAGATCACGAGTCAGTCCCTGACATCATGATTTATAACCCAGTAGGATAAGATATGCGCACAAATAACTACAAAATATAACCCCAAAAGTGTATTTACAGTGTGCTATATGAGGTTCAGAGAATAAAACATAATTTCTGATGTGTAGTTCAGAGAAGGCCTCATGTAAGTGGTAACACTTGGACTGTCTGGAAGAAAAGGTGAGATGTCATTGAATAAAGATGGGAGATACCAGAGAAGAGGGCATTTCAGGTGTAGGGAAAGAGTAACTACAGGTAACAGAAACATGTCAAAAGAATGTTGAGTAGTCCAGCATAGTTGGAACATTAGCTACACTGTGAGGGAATAGTGGAAGATAAATCTAGAAAGGAAGGATAAGACTATACTGTGAAAGGCCTTGAATACTAGGCTAAGGGGACAGTCTTCTGTTTGCTTAGGTCTGATCATATTACTCCCTAGACTTAAAAAAAAAAGCAGGAGTTCTTAATTTCCTGTATGATAAAATGCAAACACCTTAGCCTGGCATTTGAAGCCCTCTACAATCTGGCTCCACTCTATCTTTCCAATTTCTACTTCTCTACACAAACTGGAACTATTTCCAGATTTGTACTACTCTCTCTTTTTTTCCTTGGAGTCATGTTTTTCCCCCCATACTTAGAACTCTATGCTTTTGCCCTACTTTGCCTCCAGAAATCCTTTTCTTTCTTCAAGGATGAACTCAATTAGCAAATTCTCCACAAAATCTTGACTAATACCCCAAGCTGAGCATTCTCTCTCTCTCTCTCTCTCTCTCTCTCTCTCTCGCTCTCTCTCTCTCGCTCTTTCTCTCTCCTCCTTCCCATCTCTCCTTCTCTGTCTCTGTTAAAGAGCTCTGTCTCTTTCTCTCTGTGTCTCTGTCTCACTCACTCCTCTTAGTCTAGAGCCCTTCTACATTGTCTACATATCTTACCCTCCTACCTGATTGTAATTTCCTTGAGGCTGATTACTTTGTTTTTATCTTTATATTCCCAATGTCTAGCATAATGCATTTCACATAGTATGCATTTAAATATTTGTTGAATTGAATTAAAGTGAGGAGTTTGGATTTTTTTAGGTAGACAATGGGGAGCCATTGAAAGTTTCTGAGCAGAAGAATTATAGGATTTGATTTGTATATAAGGAAGAATAATCTGACATGTGATTTATGTAGGGGGCACAATTCTAAAAGTATTTAATCCTAATACTCTAAATACCCTAAAGAGAGCAAAGAGTATTCTCATGCTTATGCCCATAAAATTGAATTAAGAAGAAAAAAATTCCTAGATCTAATATTTTATGATATTTTCCTCCCATGACTTAAGTCTTTTTCAAACAGCTTGAATTGATGACTGAATATGTGAGTTTAAAAAAATGGAAGAAAATAAACAGACACACAATCCTATATATTAACATTAATTAGGACAATGATATACTCACATAGATGTCCTTCACAGATTTTAAAGTGATGGAAATAATAAAAAGGATTTAAATATATCATTAATCGTTTACTATTTTCTAGACTGTGGAAAAACAGGAAACAGATTTTTATAGCTGACTGAAATAATAGAATAATTCTGAACCCTGATGCTCTGTAACCCCATAGACTTTTCTTTTCTGGTCTCTTTACAACTAATCGAGAATGTTTCTTGATTCGTATGAAAAAATTAAAGCCACTTGACAAATATTTCATTGTCCTCACATGGCTCATCGCTGCCACTTGTTTAGAAAAATGAAAGGTAAGTTGAAAAATGCACCTTTTCCATTTTCATCTCTAATTGAATTCTCTCTTGACCCCCTTATTCCCCATGGCTGTATTTCAGGTTTTGATGATAAGGAAAAGAATTTTGTATTTGGATAATACAATTTTCTTACTTGCCTTCAGCGACCTTCAGCTCAATTTCCTCTCCCCAGAGACACTGTATATTATAGAATTGAATCAAATTCCTTATTCATAGAAAAAAAGTTCCAATTTAATCTGAATATTCAGCATTTTACACTGGTCAGGGTGATGGATGGCATATTGAAATGCTTTTGGTTCAGGTAATCAAACGGTGGAATTCAGCCTTGTATTGAAAAAAATAATGAAGTCTATTCAATATTCTCGTAAGGTGCAGAAATGCACATTACATTGTAGAACTGGGGCTTTTTCTTATTACCTTATCCAATAACATCTCCATTGCAAAAAGTATAGTCAAAAATTAAGAATTTATGTAGGTTAGAGCATGTAAAATGCAATAGCTGCTGAGGGTAAAGGGGGTTGCCACTTGCCACTATTCAGATGAACAAATACCAAATAAGAAAAAAATGTCCCTTTTCATATTGAATGTGGAAAATTTTAACTGCTAGTTGAATAGTATCATGTAATGCTTGCTAAAAAAGTATTTTGGAAAAAGAAATTCTTTGGACACTACTGAAAATTTTAAATATCTCATAAATCTTGGAAGCGTTTGGCACTTCAGAATAATGCTCTTTGGGAAAATCTAAACTTCGGAACAGTTTGTTTAGTAACCACTAGTGTTTAATAAATAGGATTATTGCACATAAAGTTGTAGTAGATTGAGAATTAGCGGCTGAAAGCAATTGTTGATAATAAGAAAATGTTTCTCATTTCTCTTATCTTTTGTCCATCCCTTATTTCCGTGTTCAAGAACTAATCCATAATGACTGTAAGGTAAACTAACTAAATAAAATTGATCCACTAACTAGATATCCCAATAGTTGGGGCCTTGTTTATTTTTTTCCACCTTGAAGTTTTAAGTGTTTGGAATCTTTTCCTACCCCCTAACATATGTGGGTCAAAGACCCAATGAAGCCTTTATTATAAAGTGAAAGGGTTGCTATGCAATTAAATAGCATTTTATCAATAAGCAGAAAAATAACTCCTTTCCATTTCCCTGAAAATAGCTGTAGTTATTTAGTTGAAAGAGGTTGGAGAGATGAATGTACATTCATCATCTTAGCTGATCTCTTTGCATTGATTATTTAAAAGTCAATGGCATGGTCTTCTGTGCTGCCTCTGGCCAAAATAAGGAAGTCAGAAGAAGGTACAGGTTCCAAGCTGATAAAATTGGAAGTGCCAGCAGGATGTCCTGGTGGAGATTTTTAGGAGATAGTTGGAAATGCTAATTTGGCATGAAGGAAAATTTTAGGTGTAGAGGCACAAATTTGGTAGTCATCCACAGAGGTGATGGTTGAAGCCTGAGAGTAGTTGAGAAAATCCAAGGACAAGGTTTAGAGAGAGGAAAGGAGAGGGCTGAGAATAGAACCCTTGGTTACCGAAAGCTTTTATAAGCTTGATAGAATGAGGAACAGCAGTTGGTGAAAACGACTGAAATGGAATTAGGAGAGTGTAGGGTCACAGAAACTCAGGGGAGGGGACGATTTCAAGAAGAAAATGTAACAGTTATCCAAAAAAGGAATCAGTAGATCTATTCAGGATAGTGATTTCCCTGTCTTTGGAGCTCCTTAATCAGAGAACAAATTACTGCTTGTCAGGGACATTGTAGATTGGAAGCATGATTTTGGTAGGATTTGGACTAGAAGACCTGTGAGATCCCTTCTGACTCTAAGGTTCTATAATTCTAAGGCTGACATTTCCATGGGCTGCAAGATGTCAAAGAGGATGAGGACTAAGAAAATGATTTTGGATTTTTCAAATAGGCAATGATTGGTGACTTTGAGAGTGCCGTGTCATGAACGCCCCTTATCTATTAGAAATGGCAAGAAATTATTCTACCCAATCATGTGATGGAAAAAAAAAAGAGGTAAGAATGAGGACACTGAAAACATGCTGCTGAAAATGAGTTGGGTCTGGGGGAAAGGTGATGAGAAATTCAGTTAGGACCAGTCCAATGCCTCATAGTTTATTCAGGACAGGAAACCATGGGGCTCTGTGGGAAAGAGGAATTTCAGTGGTACGATGGCAGGGCAGGAACGATATATATTAAGGTGCTTCAGACTTCGTTCTCAAGACTTAATTGGTGCAGGATACAAAATGTGGGAACAGAAGCCCGATTTCAAAAGATTATGCAGTGAATGGATGAAGAAGGGTGAGAAAGTGGAGGCAGCATATATAGATTCCTTTCAAGATTGATGGAATGGAGGAAATATAGCAGATTCAGATTCTGCTATATTCAGAATCTAGGGAATGGTTGTTGGTGTTTCCCTTCTCCAAATAATGGTTTAATGTTGAATTATTTGCCACACCCCATAAAAGCCTTATACCCACCACTCTTGTGTCTTTCCTTATGACATTCTCTCTGCTGGAATATTGTCTCCCTCAACTCTTCCTTTTGAAAGACCACCCATATTTCAAGACTCAGCTCAAATGCAACATCCTCCATGAAGTTACTTTGGCCTTGCCCATCTTGAAGTGATCTTTTCTTCTTCTGAATTTCTGTAGCTCTTTGTTTCTGCCACTTCTTTAATACTTAACACAAACTTTCTAGTATTGTACCTATCTATATACAAGTCTCATCCTTTGCATTAGATTATAATCTCACTGAGGGTAAGATCTAATTTATTTCTGTTTCCCTCTAGTTTCTGGCACTTATTATGTGCAAAGCACATAATAAACACTCAATAAATACTTGTTGAATGAATGAAGGATATTGATGCAGTATCGTATGTCTATGGAATTAAAAAAGCCATTCATCAGATGTATAATTGAAAAAGACCTCAGAAATCTACTCTAATGGTCAGCTTTTATAAATGAGGAAACCTATCAGGAGTGACTTCCCTAGGATTAAAATGTAGGTCTTTGAACTTCAAGTTCAATAATCTTTCTTTTATACCACACTGCTTCCCCAATTTTTGAAATCCATGAGTAAAAATAACAGTTTTATGTAGTATGTTATATATATTATCTTATATGATTTATATGTTATGTTATATATTTATATAGTATGTTATATGTATTTATATAGTATATATAGTATGTTATATACATTATCTTATATGATCCTTATAATGATCTTCTAAAGTGTCTATTTCAAATATTACAGTTGCTATTTTACAAATGAAGAAACCAAGGCTAGTGATTGCAAAACCGATCCTATTCATCTTCTTCAGCAGATTGTCTCCTTTATCATCCCCACTCTCTCATTAATCTTAAATCTCTCCCTATCTGCTGGCTGCTTCCCCACTGTATATAGATATAACCATGTCTCCTGCATCCTCAAAAAACCCTCAATTAATCTATCCATCCCCAAAGTTATCAATGATGTTTTAATGAACAAATCTAATGGCCTTTTCTCAATCCTCATCCTTCTTGACCTCTCTGCAAGCTTTGACACTGTCAAGCACCCTCTTCTCCTTGATACTCTCTTTTCCCCAGGTTTTCTTGAAACCGCTTTTTGCTTTATCTTCCCCCGCCTAATATGACTGTTCCTTTGCAGTCTCCTTTGCTGGTTCTTCATATGAGTCATGCCTGCTAACTGTGGGTGTCCCACAGACTCTGTCCTGAGCTCTCTTCTCTCTCTATATTATTTCATTTGGTAATCTCATCCACTTCCATGGATTCAGTTATTATCTCTCTTCTGATGAGTCTTAGGTCTACTTATCCAAGTTCTAATTTCTCTCTTAACTTTCAGATTCACATCTCCATCTGCCTATTGGACATCTTAAACCCAATACGGCCAAAACTGAATTCTCATTCTTTACCCCCAAGCATCCCTTCTTCTTAATTTTCCTATTATTGTTGAAGGCAGCAGTATTCTCCCAGTCATAGCCAGCCTTTCAACCTAATTATCATCCTTGATTTCTCACTCTCTTTCAGTGCCTTATCTAATCTGTTGCCATGGCGCTTCAATTTTACCTTTGTAATATCTCTCACATAAACTCCCTTCTCAACTCTGATACTACCACCACTCTAGTGCAGACCCTGATCACTTTACATTTGAACTATTACAATAACCTGCTGGTTGGTCTTACTTTAAGTCTTTTCCTGCTGCAGTCCATTCTCTATTTTTCTGTTAAATTGTTCTTCCTAAAGCACAAGTCTGACATCCTTATTCAATAAACTCCATGGTCTCCCTCCAGGATGAAACATAAAAAATGTCTTTTGTGTTCCAAGTCCTTAATAACTTGGCCTCCTCCTTTCTGGTATTCTTACACCTTACTGTCATTTCATACTCGGATCCAGTGATAGTGGCTTCCTTGCTATTCTTCCACTGACAACTCAGTGCATTTTCCACTAACTATCCCTTCTTCCTGAATTCTCTTCCTCCTCATCTTTGTCTCCTGGTTTCTTTCAAGTTCCACCTAAATTCTTACCTTCTACAAGAATCCTTTTCTAATACCTCTGAACTGGCTAGTGCAGTCCCTCTTTGAAATCTCCCGGTTTACCCATGTAACTTGTGGACGTGAGCTCTGTAATGACTATACTAATCGATTAAATATGCTAGAGCTTCCCCTTTTCACAAGGGAATCAGATAACTGAGCAGCACAACAACTAGCCAATCAGGAGGACTTCTGAAGCCCAGGCCTGATTGACACACCAGTGATCCTTTGTGAGTAAATATTATCTGAACTTGGATATACCTGCAACTGCTAAAACTAGTCTTGACCAGCTCAGAGAGAGAAGCAAATAGGTTTCTGACTTAATTTAAAGAGCAGCAAACATTCAGCTTTCTGATTTGTTGTGTTTGTAGATGTCTTCTCCCTGAACCCTTACTTCCCTGACTTCCTGATCTATTTTGTTTCTCCCTTGAACCTCTGCTTAGCTATGAAGACCTCAAATAGCCATAATGTATTAATACCTCAACCTTTTGTCACTCCCCTTTGAGCAGCTGAGAACTTTGTCTCACTGCTCCAGCTTGCAAGATTCTTCTCAGGCAATAAATGCTGTTATAATCTTTGTAAATTATACTCAGGCTCTGGTTCATTCCAGGTCCTCCTTTTAGACTTGGAGTTTTCTTCCATTTTAGCAGTTCACAGGAGTTTTTATTTTGTCAATATCTTGTTTGTACATCTGTTTGCATGTTACTTCCCCATTTAAATTATGAGCTCCCTCAGTGAAGGAGCTGTCTTTTGCATTTCTTTGAAAGTCTAGCACTTTGCCAGGCAAGGTGCTTAATAGGTGCTTAATAAATGCTGACTGTCTGTTTAGACTGTCTGAGTAGAGATCAAATAATTTGCCAAGAGTCACATAGTAAATTTGATTTGAACTTGACTCTGTATCTAGCTTATTCTCTATTATACCACATTTCCTTTCCAAAGATGGATATCTCAGTGGATAGAGTGCTGAGCCTGGAGTCAGGAAGACCCAAGTTCAAATCTATCCTCAGATATTTACTAGTTATGTGACCCTGGGCAAATCAATTAACCTCTGTCTGCCTCAGTTTCCAACTATAAAATGGGGATAATAATGGTATCTACTTCCCATAGTTGTGAGGATTAAATGGAGTAATATTTGTAAAGTGGTTAGCATAGTGCCTTGCGCATGGTAGGTATTTAATAAATGCTTATTTCCTTCCTTCCTGCTTTTCAAAGAGGAATATGCTTTAACAATAGAAGCCTTGTGTCTACAGTGAGGAAAATTGATTGTCCTGTCCACTCACCTGGTCAGACCACCAATGGAACATTATATTCACTTCTGGGTACCATATTTTATGAAGAATAGTGAGAAAGATTGCCAGAGAATGCTGCTCAGGATGGTGAAAGGCTAAAAGACTATCCCTTGAAAGTAACCTTTGAAGAAACCAGTTATGATATTCAAAGCCTTTGGCAATTTGGCTTCAATCTACTTTTCCAGGTTTATTATATGTTCTCACAGTCTGTGTTCCAGCCAAATGAAAGTATCTACTGTTTGTTTCTTTCTTCCTTACTTCCTTTTTTCTCTTTTTTTGGAGGCAATAGGGATTAAGTGACTTACTCAGGTTCATATAGCTAGGAAGTGCCTGAGGCTGGATTTGAATTCAGGTCCTCCTGACTCCAGTCTGGTGCTTTATTCATTGTGCCATCCAGCTACCTCTACGTTCTGTATCCTGTCATCTCCTATGCCTTTGCACAGGCTGTCTGTCCCCTATACCTAGAATTCACTGCCTTTTCATCTCCTCTTAGAATGTCTTATTTCTTGTTTTAAGTATCACCCAATCTTACATGAGACTTTTTTCTGATTATATTATAACTGTTAGGCTCCTCTGCCCCCATGATATTATTTTTAAATTTTCTTTGTATATATTTTGTATTTATGTATTTTTGTACATACTTTTCTCCCAGTAGAATTCAGTGCCTCTAAGGGCAGATGGTTTTTTCTATCCCTAGTGCCTAGCACGTAGCAACTAGAATAACAACAGTAGTAGAAGCAATAATGATGATGACAACTAACATTTATATAGCACTTTTAAGTTTTGAAATTTCTTTACAAATATAAGTACTATTATTATCCCCATTTTACACATGAAGAAAGTGATACAGAGGAACTTATCATAATAGGCACTTAATAAATCATCACTAATTGATTAGATAAGTAACAAAAAGTCACTGTTATGGGACTGGTTAATAGAAGAAGTTAGCTTGATTCATTGCACTGATTGCTTTAAAATGTCTGGAAGCAAACTGTATTGTCAATAAATTATAAAAGATATAAGCCCAAATTTATCTAGTACTCAATGACACTTTTAATAATTAGCTGATCAATGATATATTCTTAAAATTTTATTTTTAATTTATGGAATAAAACAAGCATTTTTTTATAACATAGTACAATTAAAAATAGATGATTGCATATGAAACTATAAATCTACTGTGTACAATTTGCTATTCCTTTCAAATATACAATGAAATATTTCAATGACATTTTTCAAAAGATCCATGGTTTCACTGGGGTGAAAACTCCCTTCCATTCTTAGCTGTAGATGTTCTTCATGAATTTCTATAGCGAAAATAATTCACCATTCATTTCTCAAACTTCTGCTATTTAATCTTTATGAATTTAGCTAAGCAGACCTTTGGATATCCTTGAACTCTGGGATTAAACACAAGACCTTTCCAGTGCAGTAGGAACTGTTAGAGCTTGTACTATACTGACACAACCGTCAGGAATTCATTGTCACCAGACAATGTATCAGAATAAAATGTTAGTGGAAGATACCAGACAATGGTTTCACTAAAATACAGTAGAGGTAACCTGGCACAGGGTATACCACTTAAAGTGTTCTGTAAATTACCATTCTTTTGCCACTTACATTAATGGAAGATATAAGCTTATATTAAAACAAAGGATATATTAAAACAAACATTGTTTGACAAGTAGATAATGAATTAACCATTGAGTTGTGAAAATAAACGAGTTTTTATAACACAATTTTTCCAATAAGCCGAAATAGAATGAATGTCCCATAGTAGAATAACTAGTGTTAAAGCCACTTTTTTGGCACCACATAATATAATTTATTTTAAGGTCATAGGAACAGTTTCCAGAGGTTAGGCACCAGCAAATTTCAGGAAATCACTAACCTCCAAGGCATTAACTTAAATTGCTATATGGTTCCAGTGTCTAAAACATGTAATCAACTCTTAATCCTGAACTTCAAATCATTCTCATGCATTTAGATTACAGAAACATGGTTTTTATGTGTCTTTTGTTGAAATGAGGTAAAAAGAAGAAATATTAGACATACAGAGTAGAAACTGTGTCTGTGTAATTCTGTGTGGAGCTCCAAGCACATCACCACACACAACTTAATGGTTTCAGATGGTGAGGGTATAAAATCCTATTCATTGATATACTTGTTTTGTGATGCTATAGGCATGTTCTGAAAGAACCGACTGAGTTTTTAACCTCCTTTCAGTATGCTAACAACAAATAATTGCAGTAGGAGGAAAGTGAGTTTCTATATATTCCAAACATTTATAAATTCCCACTTTTCACTGATGCAAATGATTCAAGACACATTTTCCTTCTATGGTTTTGTGAATTTTTTTGTTGAATCGCTATTTCCTAATGACAGTCAAAATGACAGAGTCAAAATTGGGTTATATGAAGTAGGTGATTATCTCCAGGTTCCTTTCTGACCCACTTTAAACATCCCTATCCAAAGCCAACCTGATTACCCAAGCTAATTCAACTTCTTCCTCTCCTCAATACATGAAGATAGTTGACATTTCAATTCAACGAATAACATAGTGAACCTCCTTTTCCCTTCAAAGGTGGGATATGTGAGACATACTGAACCATATGCTAATGGTGGGTAGCTCTCTTCCATGTATCTATGCAAGACTCTTATATTTCCCTGACTGATTGGTTGTTGATTGTCTGACTGACAGGTGGGCATATTGCTCCCCGGGATAGTGTTGCTTGGGTGTAGCAACAATGATTAATAATGATGATGATGATGATAGTTAGCATTTATTCGGTTCTTAAAGGTTTGCAAAGTACTTTGCAAATATATCATTGGATCCCACAACAACTCTATGATTTATTATTATTAAATTTCTCCTTTTTTGCCTTATACCACTAACCCACCTGAGGTCTTCCTTATTTCTACAATTCAGGTTTTCCAGATGAGTGTCCACCAGTTCTTAATAGCCTCATAATATGTGGGGCCACAGATTATTATTTATTATTATTTCCATTTTGCAGATGAGGAAACAGAGGCAGAGGTTAAATGACTTGCCCAGGGTCACACAGCTGGTACATATGAGATTTGAGCTGAGACTAGATTTGAGCTCAGGTCTTCCTGACTCCAGGGTCAGTGCTCTATCCATTGCACCACCTTACTAACTCTCTAGCTTTTAGAAGAAGGAATAGAAGGAGAATGCAATTATGATGTTTCTTAAGGTGCATTCTTCTCTGAGTACCACAGAGGTTAGTCAAACTACCTGAGATCACACAATGTGGTAGTGGAAGAATAGAGACTAGAATCGAGGTTTCTTAAGTCTTAGCCAAGTGCTTTTGCCTCTAGTCGACTGTTTTGCAATTGGTATTCTATAGCATTTTACAAAAATTTATTCATGAAACTTTTATTATTGATCCTTTTTTACTTTGTAAAACTTAAACATCGATACTTTAGTGGATTGGTGCTTTCACTGACGTGCATACCCTTTCCAGAAGTACAGATAGCAACTCATCCATTCCTTCTTTTCACATTGTAATTCTTGTTTATTTCCATGTGTATGGGTCAAGTGTATGAGCATACTTTGAAGGTGCATCATCATTGGTACTAGTACCCTAATGCTCCTTCAGGGTGCGCTGGCCCAACTCTAAACCCTATGTTCACATCTTTCCATGAGTCCTTTGTAGAATGCTACCCAATATGCTGGAGGCCATAGCCTAGGTGTTTTCAAATGTGTTGTATGCAAATTGTCAATCCATTATGTTATAGTCTCATTATATGATGGCCCACCTCTTATTTAGAATATACATTTCCTGATGGATATCCTTGATGCTACTGTATTCCTGCTATTTCTCTAGGTTCTTAGGATTTTTTCTTAAAATGAAAAAAAAATTTAATCAGACTTTCCTACCCATTTCACTTCTTATATTTAGCAGTAAATTCCTCTCCAAATGAGTGGTTCTGTGTAAATTAACATCTAGGATTAGAAAGGGAAAAGGATGGAGCCTTTACTCCAAAACTCAGGTATTCAAATAAAGTTTATTGTAGGATATTCTTTACAGCTGCCTGATGCCTCGGAAAGGCTCAAGATTGGGTGCTGCAAATATCCAGTTCTGCAACCAACACAATTTATTGTGGGATTGGAGAGGAGGTAGTTTCTTTCTTTTTTTTTCTTCTTTTTGCTAGGCAATGGGGTTAAGTGACTTGCCCAGGGTCACACAGCTAGTAAGCGTTGTGTGTCTGAGGTCGGATTTGAACTCAGGTCCTCCTGAATCCAGGGCCAGTGCTCTATCCACTGCGCCACCTAGGTGCCCCGAGAGGAGGTAGTTTCAAAGATGGCTTCCCAGCTTTCCCTTTTTCTATAGTGTGGGCTATCCAGTTTTACACCTAGGATTTCTAGGTGGAAAAGCAAAGTGTTGTGTTATATCTGTTCCTTGATGTATGAAACCATTAATCTATGGGATTTTTGAGAATTGTAATTAATTAAATGGTATGAAGGCCATATGATTGGAATACATATTCCCCTCCCCCCCTCACAGAAGAGGGGTGGGGAAGGATAAGAAAGGCTGTTATCTGTGGCCCAATGACTATGAGGTCATTGGGGGCTGCTGTACACTCGTCTGTGAAACCATACTTTTGGAAATAGTGGGAGACTTCAGATATTTCAGTGGTGTAGAGAAAAAAAAATTGGAGAAATAGAAATTATATGGAATATGTGAAATAATAAACAAATGGTATGGGTGCAATTATACAAGGGAGTTCACTCTAAAACTGCTTGGCTATTTCCACGAGTGGCCTCTGGAATATTTTCTCAAATGAAAGGACAAAGGCCCTTTGTCCTAAGGGCTTTCAGCTTTCATTTGGGATACTGCATATGAATAAATACTAGCTAAGATTCTAGGAGTGGGGAAGATTTCTTTAAGGCAAAACCAAACCAAACCAAACCAAAAAAAACAACAAAAACTAACTTCTAAGACACAAGAATCCTGGTATTTAGAGAAGAGGGCCTCAGGTATTACTGTAGCTATGTATAATTGTGTTTGCATGTATACATTTTTTAACAAACAAGATCACTTAATCTATATTCAGAAAAGAAGGATGCCTTTTGTAATTGCAAAAATCCTAAATAGAATTATAAAGTCCTAGGCAAGAACCTGAAGACTTAGGGGGCACAGGTGGTGATTTCATCACTCTTCCCAGCATTCAAATGCCACCCTTTACATGAAGCTATTTCTGATGCCCCTAGGTCTTTAATGACCCCCTCTCTCAGCTAGAATTGTCTTGTAACTCTTTAATATACTCATCATGTAATTTTATTTTTAAAGCAAATATACACAATGTCTGGCTTCCCAAGTACTTAATAAATATTGTGTCTCTCTCTCTCCCCCTCCCTCTTTCTTTCCTTCTCTCCCTCCCTCTTGCCTTCTCTCTCTCCATATCCCCCTTCCTCTCCTCTTCTCTCTCCCTCTTTCCTCTCTCCCCCTCCCCCTTTCCTCCTCTCTTTCTTCTTCTCTCTCAAATAGTTATCTGTATTGATATCTTATCCTCCTTACTGAACCATGGACCAAAGAATAGCATTAGGTCAGTTGTTGACTGCTCTCCCCAATTACCACCCCCCTACATTAGAGGAGTAGAAAGCCTCTTTATATACATACTACCCTCCACAGCAACCAATTACCCCTTATTTCTTAAATTGTACACTGCTTTTTATAATGACCTAACTTTTTCTTGTCCTCTCTAGTAATGTAAACATCTCTCTTATAAACAGGCATCACTGAAGTTAAACCAGTTAAATAACTCATGGATGGGAAAAGAGGGAGAAAAATCTATTTAGGGATAGGGAGAAATCATTTAAAGCAAAAGCGTTGACATAAATCAATCAGATGCAAGAAAATAAAAATCACAAGGTCCATAATGTATTCATAACCTGAGGCTGGAAACCCTATCCTATTCAAAAATGGAAAATTTTAGAATTGCTGTAAATATAGTGATAGCTGTGGTATGGCAGCAGAGCATTCAATCAAGGGACCTGGGTTCAGGTTTGATCTCTGCCATTTAAAGCTATGTCATCTTGGTCAGGTCATTTCCCTTCTTTGACTCTCAGTTTCCTCATTTGTGAAATGAAGAAGGTAGAACTAGATGTTATCTAAGGTCTTGTATATCATTATTGTTCTATGACCCCATAAATGCCAAATGGAAGTAAATGTTTGTAGCTTTAATAATGACTCATATTTATGTGGCACAAATTAAAGATTACAGAGTGCCTTTCTCACATCTCTGTGAGATGTAGGTAGTGTATTATTAGCCCCATTTCACAGATGCAGAAAGCTCTGCTATGAGTCAACTATATTCAAGCACTCTAACCCACATGAGAATTATATTGTATGTATGTGGTTGGATACACTTCTTGGGAATGTCATTTGATATCTATCTTGTTGGGGTAGCTCTATTTTTGGTGGGCAGCTGGGGAACAAGATAAAAGCACATGGTTTTTGCTATTATGGGTAAGCAGATGAAGAGATTCTCAGCCTGTTAAAGTTGTTTTTTTTTTTTTTTTTTTTTTTTTAGTCTTCCTCTAACGTTTATGAAAGGTTACACAAAATCCCTGATTTGAGGGCTTGAGAGCCAGGAGAGAATTATAGTACTTGGGAACTTTCTGCAATAGTGATTCTTTTTCTTGTGGAAAAAAGATTAGATTTCTTCCTTCTGGTTACAAAGAAGTGTCTATGTTTTCCTGGAGTGCATTTGGCTGAATGCTTCCCAAACTTTTCTTGGCAGTTTGACTAATTCGGGGGGACCTCTGTTGGCATTCAAATAAATCTTGTGGAGTACAATCCAATGCTTACACTTTAAGTTTCCTGTTCTTGCATGGCAGACCATACTTTTGAAGTAACTTCTGGTCTTCCTCCTTGCCTCCCCTCCCCCCCACCTAAACAACTATGAGTTGTTTCTGATAACTGGCAATTCCCTATAGAGTGTCCCTTTCAGTCTCTGTTATTTGCCTCCTCCCTCCTTGCAATTTACCTTCTGCCTTCTTGTAGTAATTATAGGTTGCTATAAGAAAAATTCCAGATTTTTTCACACTTTGGGAAGTATAGCTTTAGATTATAAGGCATATCTCAAAAAAAAAAAAGCAACAAAACAACCCCAAAAACCCAAAACTTGAAAGGCAGAAGTCAGATTAGCAGCTCCACTAGGTGCAAAGTAATACAAAATCTGTATGTACACTGTGTAACTATATTTTAAAAGGCATAGAGATTCTATTTTCCTCTTATTCAAGATAGTGAGAACAATTTTCTCTTCTAAAACTGAGGTTCAAAAAACAAGCAAATCCCTTTTTTTCTTAGATAGGTGTTTAAAAGTCTTACTGAAGTTTAAGTTACTAAAGCTTTTTTTTTAAAACTTCACTAAGACTTTTGAGACACCCTATTTTTACCTACAGAAGTTCCTAAAGTGGGCAATACTGCCCCCTGAGGCGCACTTTAATGATGGGGGGGTAGTAGCCTCAGGGGCAATCGGGGAACATTGAATAAAAATAAGGGGGCAGTGGAAGCATAAGGAAAGAAGAGAAGTTTAGAAAATTTTGAAAAACCATTTGTACATGTTTCATCTGTTGTGTAATAGAGTTAAAGTTGTAGTGATTACAAGACATTCTTTTCCAAATACACATACAACATGCAAGTTATAACCCATTAGTGGTCAAGTCTGCTGACAGGTCTTAACAAGCAAGTGTTAGCAGACCAGCCTGCAACACATTGTCAGAAAGTCCAACATGCATTGGCAGAAATATGTGTGTGTAATGACTTGTTTACAATATAATACTGTATGGTTACATGCAATATTGCATCATCAAAATTTCAATGCAGGAAAAAACCCACAAATTTACAATAAATTATTAAATTTAAGATGCATCACTAAAAAGCCTATTTTATATTTTTTTAAATGATGCAAATTTAAAAAATTGTTAAAGGGTTAAAGAAAGTAGATTTCCAGGGGAGCGTGAGTAATTTTTTTTTAAAAGGGGACAGTAGGCCAAATAAGTTTGGTATCCTCTGATAGACCATGCAAAGGCTAGTAGTAGTACATGTATTTATACATGCATAATATACATACATATACATGGAAAAAAGTTCTAGATTTGTAATCAGATCTGGGTTTACATTTCAGCTTTATCACTATTGGTATGACCTTGAGGAAGCCACCAGGTTTCATTTTCCTCATAGGTAAAATGAAGTGTTTGAATAAGATGGCCTCTAAGATTCCTTCTAGCTTAAAATCTAGGATCCTAAAGTCATACTCTTGGCTTCTAGTGGCTGGGAAATGGACAACTTTGATTTTAAGCATGCACAGTTCTCTTCCTGGGTGAATTTAGTGGTAAACTGTATATATAGTAAAATGCGCATAGGATTCCAGGGCAATCATTCATTCTTACATTCAGTGAGAATTTACTTCAAAGTTTCAGCCATGTGCCAGACACTGTGGTAGGTACTGGGTATACAAAACCAAAACTGTCTCTGCCCTCAAGTGGCTTCCATTCTATTAGATAGGCTAGGTTTGAATCCTGGCTCTGATAATAACTATGTCACTTTGGACAAATCCTTGGTACTCAGTTTCTTCATCTGTAAAACAAAAAGGTAATTTAGCTAATCTTCAACTTCTCTTCAAATCCTAATCACTATATTCACATATGTATATATATATATATATATATGAAATATGTGTATAACATATATACATATACGTGTACATATGCAATGGTTGTTCTTTCTGATTTTGGCTGAACCGGAAAGAGGAATTTGTGACAAAATTGCTTCCACATCATCAAAATCAGCCTGTCATTTGCTGCCATATAACTAGAAGTCATGGTACTCATCATAGTTTGTGTTTCTGCCTTTTGTTCTCACAGTTGGCCACATGCCTTGCTCAACAGGAACTATTGAATAGGACTGGAAGTCATAGGTATGGCTATTGCTTGAAGAATACTTGCCCTGTTGTATATGTATTTATACATCCATGTACAATCTCAGTTTATAGTTTATGCATGTATAAATACATGTATACACATGTATACTTGCATATATGTATGCACATTTATAAATATATATGTATATATAAAATCTCATTTTATAGCTTTTTCTGTTAATGTCTATAATGACTCATTTGCCTAGTGGGTATTATCTCTATTGCATCGGGACTTTCCGCATAGAATCATTGTCTGCTTTTCCTCCCCTTGCTGAAATGTTTCTCAAATCTCTACAGAGATCCAAAACCCCTTCCCAAATCTCTACTCACTGCCATCATTAATCTTAACAGACAAGGATTTAGCAGCCAGGATATTTTCTTTTATATCAAGGAGGGGGAATAGATTCATAAGTAGTAACAATAATGAAAGCAATTGAAGGGCAAATTATTTGTAAGGAAACAGCTGCTTAAGACTAGGAATAGGATCTGCTTCTTCCCTTGAGCTCAACCAGCTTAAAGCAGATATGAGCTTTGAGCTAATCCCTCTTAAATGGGCAAGCAGGGGAAAATCAAAGCTCTCTCCAGTTGTTCTACAGTCTCACCAGAATGTCTCAGCCAGAAGGGGTGGGGGAAAGTTGCTCCCCAGATTTCCATTACAACAAGAGTTTGTAGAGTTGTAGAGGAAGGGGCAAAGAGACTGTACTCAGCGACTGGGCACCTTGCTTGACCCTGTCCAGTGTTCCGTCCATGTGTTAGAAAATGAGAATGGCTATTCCTCTTGGTTTCTGGTTTTTTTCTTCTGGAAGCTTCCAAAAACAGTCTCAGAAATTCGGATTCCACAGATGTCACCAAATGGTGAACTCTGAGATAGTGTCTGAGGGTCTCATCTCCATAGCAATACTATCTAGTCTGGGAGTCTGGAAACCCAGGACTACATTTCTCCTCTAGACAAGAAATTATTTAGTTCCTTGCAAAATTTAGTCAGGGGATAGTTGAAATCTGGGCAATATAGTTCAAGGGTCATAATAAACATCAAGACTTAAAAAATAATAAGAGTGATTAGCCTGGTATCCCAGGTACCATCCAACAGCACTGTTGAGAACAAACCTGCATTAACGACACATGAAATAGATGTAGCACTATACAGAGTATAGTTTGATAGACTGCTTCAGCAATTATCTAGATTACATGCAAGACAGTCCTTGCATGTCCTAAAGGCACATGCATATCTATATTATCCAAACAAATAATCATAAACAGTAAAACCAATGCTAAGCAGCTAAAATAATATCAACGGACCTAAAAATGTAAGGATAATCATTAGCATATGTGCAAATAAACAATGAGCCAAACAATGCATAGCTGACAGATCTTGCTATACCACAGGCATAGTACAAATACATAAACAAATAAACCTAACAAAATTAAATAGAAGCAGAGCAAATATTCAGAAAATAACATGTGAATCAATAAACATGTACCATTTGGGACTTTTGGATTTTGTGATAATGCAATTGACTAATAGTTCTTTCAGGTTGTTTCTGAGGCCTTCTTTCACAGTTAAAGGAATCTTTTTAGAAATTTGAATAGTTGTACCTGCCAGAAAGGGCAGGTGAGAATGGAATAATGGTCTGAAGAGCAATGGGATTTAGGATGCAGCCCAGGGTGAACTGCCCCACAAATATGAGCGGAATCATAAGTTAAAAAGGTGGAAATTCAATAATAAAGAGCTATTTGAAAATATTTTTAGAACGAAAACCAGACCTGAAAAGATTATTTGCTTCTCAAACACGACAATAGAAATGCAGGAGGGATGAACAAGGATAGCAATAGTAACAGGGTGACAACAGAGAGACCAGTAACAGACTTCTTTCTAAATGTGCGCAAGGAAACAGGAGTGAAGGTGGAAGACAGGCGGAGATAATAGTGAAAAGAAGAAGCTGGTGTATTATAATCAGAACCTTGAGACACCCTGCCTGCGGGTGGATAAAGGTGGTTTTTTGGGGGGGGAGGAAGGGAGAATACATTACAAAATGGAAGGGTGAATGAAAAGAGGAGCAGGAGGATAGGGGGTTGTGCGTGATATGGCAGGTCAAATCGAGGACTAGTAATGAGTGCATGTGACTCCTGTGGTTTCCCAGGAAGAGAAGAGTCTGAACGTGAGTTGGAGAAGAGGATGGGGAAAGAAGAGAGAGGAAAACCTTGGTTTGGTGATGGAAGGAGGTTTCACCGATGATACTACTATGAGTGAGCAGGAATGTTGTGTGAAAAGAGAGGGAGACCTTGTGTTGGGTGGTATCTGAAGGATTTAGTGCTTGAAAAGACTATTTATCCTGCCTCAGGAAAGGGGGAGTTGGAACTTCTGGGAGCAAAAGGCACATACCACATGGGCAGAAGGGCATGGAATCAGGGAGGAGATTTTGAGGCAAATGGAGAAAAACAAACACATTTAAAAAACAAAGACTTGCACAAAATAAACCTGAGAGTATGGGGGAGGCGGGGGACATTATTATGTATCAAGTGAATCCAGCAAAGCAGAACTCACAATCATGTTCTCTGACAAAACAAAAACAAACATTCAAAAAAAAAGGGATAAATAAGGAAATTACAGTATACTGAAAGAACCATAGTCAACAAAGCAATATAAGCAATAAGCTTATCTGCTCTAAGTGCATAGGAAACTTCAATATCTCTCTCAGCTTTACACATGTCTAAAAGAAAGAAACAAAATGCAAAATATGGAACTGTATAAATTGCTGGAGAAACTAGAGCTAAAAACTTATGGCATTTTCCAAATGGGACTGTGAAATAACATACATATTTCTCAACATCACATCGGATTTTTACAAAAATTCACCAGGTATTAGGACAGATTCAAGTTTTTCTATTTTGCTCATTATTTTTGCAATGCAGGCCATAAATTTTGCTCTCATAATTTTCATTTATTTTAAATAGTCAGGAGCAGCAAGTTCTATGTTCTCCTCAAATTCCATAGGGTTGGGGCAGTTAGGTGGCACAGTGGATAGAGCTCCGGCCTTGGAGTCAGAAAGACCTGAGTTCAAATCTGGTCTCAGACACTTGACGTTTACTAGCTGTGTGACCCTGGGCAAGTCACTTAACCCCAATTGTCTTGCCAAAAAAAAATTCCATAGGACAAGTACTTATTTATAGATGTCTCAACTCATTTTTTAGATCTAGAGACCACATTTCCTTTTGCAATGTTTTTCTTGTTGATTTTATACTGAACAGTAGAATATCCTTCCTGTGGAATCTCACCACCATGTTTCTTCTCTAGGATTTATAACTGTAATCCAAGTCGCAAAGCCCACATATATAGGACTCTCTCTTCATTGGTGAAGATCAATGCCTCTTACCTGGACAGGGGTGGAGCAGAGCTGGAGAGAGTGGGAGAGAAGAGAGCTCCAGTCTCTCCATTTCCTCTCTGGTTTTCTTCAGTTACTTAGGGTGCTTCTGAGAGCCCTAAGAGACAGAAGATAGATGATGCCAATCTTCAGATTGCTGAAGGAAGAATAAGATGCTAGGAAGAAACTGACATGAGAGGGACTGGCAGTCTCCATCATGGCCCTATCCCTAACTTACTACATTAGAGACTTAGGGGACTTCTCCTTGGGTGAGATTTAGGACTCTTTTTCTTGATAGAACTGAGTTACCTCACTCCCAATGGGGAAACTTCTTCATTCTGTATTGATTGGTATGTATTCTCCTATGCATACTGTTTCTGATTTCTGTTTTACCATCAACTTGGATATGTGGATTCCTTTGCTACTTATATGAATGTTCATTGTGGAACTGATATTTGGTGGGAAGGGAGTCAAACCTTGGGTATAAAGTTTAGATCCTCCTTTTCCCATTAATAAATAAGGATCAGGAATTTAGCTTGAACCTAACAACCACATCCTCCATACTAACGATATTTAAGGAAGCAGATAGATGTAATTCTAGCCTGGTACCCCTTCTCTCTGAGGAGAGCAAAGTGGCCGAGTGTCTGGCCCCAAAATTCTACTTCACCCCTTGGCAGGAATTAAAGTCTCCCTTAGAGAAGGTTGGGGATAGAAGAGGAAACATGCACACACACACTGTTGAATGCAGCGTCTGACCTTGCCTGATCCTGGAGCTGCAAATTGCCTGAGGGGGATGGAAATCAGTTAAAGGAGGACTATCACAACCAGCTTAAAAAAAGAATGTTGAATGCAGACTTCAGAAGGGGCTACCTGGCTTTGATCCCAACTGACCTTATGATTGGAGCAGGTTCAAACCAGTTTCCCCATTGCTGCACCTGGAGCCCATGACTGCTGTTCTGAGCAGATGTTACCCCTTTCCCCTAGCCTCCCCCAGCTTTCTCTATGGACTTTTGGTTATTATGCAAAATAATGTACATAACAGCTTCTCTGTAACTCCAATGAGATTCCCTTCCTGTTGAAATGTATTTAACCCTACCCACTCCCACCCCCCACCTTGGGTACTCTAGTACCTTGGTATTGTGTGGTGACCCTTGGCTCCATTAATGATCCTGGTTTCTGCTAATTTGGTAGTCTTCTTTATTTCAATTTGAATATATTTGAACATACACATACATGTGGTGTAAATGCCTAGCTACATACACATTTTAGGCTGTTTTTACAAGCATGATTCTAGGCTGTGTGGCCTTTAGGTCTAGTACAAAGCTAATCAACTTTTCTATTTCTGAAATCAACGCACCCCTACTCAGAATAATGTCCTTAAATGCATAAAATAGAATATATAGAATTATGAAGAAAACCAGTTATACTGATATATAGTTATCAACATAAAAATACCCACAAGTTTCTGATTTCTGTTTTGTTCTCAACTTGGATAAGTGGATTCCTTTGCAGTTTATGTGTGTTAAGACTCCAAGAACCCCTGTCCTAGACTTAAATATCCAGCTACCTCCTGCATTGCAGGTAAGTGTGTGTGGAGTTGGGAGAGGACTGGAGAATAGATATACAGAGGATCATATAAACAGCAGAAAAGATATAGACCTGCTTTGCAAGTCATAAAAGACAGTATTTCATAAAGGAACCATTTCTGAAATTTGTATTCCTTTGTTCAAGATATCTCATGGTACCACTAATGGTGTAGGACCATCATAAATTGGCTTTGTTCCTTTCCTGCCCAGGCCTTTAGGCCACATTCCTTCTCATACTATATCACTTGGTAGTGATTTGTAGAACAGGTCTATTTTTAGGGCAAACTAATCCCAACTTTTTCAATAACCCTTGCATAGAAAGAAAAATTGAACCCTTGGCATGCATATCATTGACTGGAGGTTTCTGAGGCCTGGATTTCTCTGACACTTTTAGAGCAGTGTGGCCTTGGTCAAGTTACTTAATCTTCCTGGCCCTCATCAGTAAAATGATTTTTTTTATTCTAGCTGAACTCTAAGGCTTCTTTTAACACTAATGTTTTACACTGCTGTGATTCTATACTGGTTGGATTTCTATCCTCCTTTCCTCTTCTGATTTTTTATGTTTTCTAATTTCTCTCTGCCATAAATTTCTGCGTAGGGGATCTGGTTCAAGAGAGTGAGAAAGTAGATAAGAAATAGCAAAGAAATATTTAAGAAAACTGTAAAGTAGCCATAATTAAGATTTTAACTAGAAAAGTAACTGAAAATAAATTGTTGTTTTATTAGTAGATAAGTTAAATCTGCATGCTGTTTGTATAAGTTATGCATATACATCAGTTTTCATGCAAATTATTTATTTCGGTCTCCCATTTCATACATCTGCCACTGGTCTTTAGGAAAGTCTAGCAGAAGCCACAGTTGTAAAAGGTGTAATATTTCAAAAACATGTGCACATATTTGTACCAAAACAGTTTATGCCTTGATCCTGAATATCTTGAGCATGACTGTCATACAGATTTTTATTTTAAGGTGGGGATATTTAATTTAAAATCAGAAAATTTGCAAAATTCTTTGTAGAGTCATTTAAGCAGAACCAGTTGCCCTCTACACTAGAATAGTGGTGCTTAATGCTAATTTTGCAATATCCTTTGGTGTCTGTCTTTCCAGAGGTATTTAAAATTTTTAGACAAAGCTAATTTATTTTAATTTTTTTTAAAAAAAGAATTAGCATAGAGCATTGGAGTTTGGAGATGAGTTTGGAGATAGTTAGAGGACAAGAGCCATAGATGAATCCCCAAGCCTTCTGTCTACTTCAGTCTAGATGAAGAAGCTAGAGACAGGTGGCATGTTGTGCCTGGCAAGTCAAAACACTCCCACCACTTTGACCCTCATCTCCCCTCAGATCCTGGTGGAGACAGCCCAAGTACCCGAACCTAAGACTCTTGGGAATAGCAGTGTCCCACAAGCCCCTAGACCTATTTCCAGACCATTATCTACAGCCATCATTAAGGGGAGAAATCATTATGGACAAGGTACCCACTTATACCACCAGAAAGGACTACTGACCAATTTCCATTAACAGCTGGATAAGCAAATAAAGCCTAGGAGTGGCAGGAACCCCCCACCCCCACCGGCCCCCTCCCAAACACCAGTCCTACTTCTAGCCCAACCCTCATAGCCATTGTCTGGGGAGCCATCTCTGGTGGACAAGCAACCAATTATCCCTACCAATTGTCACTCACAGGGCATGCAAACCAAGGTGGTTGAAGCAGCAAGTCACCCTGAGGGAAAGACAAGAGGTAATATGTGTCAGTTAAATCAAATCAACACCACCACTTTGACCACTGGGCTCTGATGGAGACAGCCCAAGTCCTTGAATCTAAGAGCCTTTGGAATAACGATGGTTCCATCCCAGTGCCCTCACCCATCATACTGGGAAGCAACTCCTGTGGCAACTGTTTCTACAACAGCCTGGTTACTGTTTCTACAATGCTACAGTCACAGCTACTGAAGACCCAGGGAAGAAAGTCTCATTATCAAGAAACTTGATATGATTTTATCAGTGGAAATGATGTTAAAGAAGAAGCATTATCATTAGATTTGCCACTGCATCCTAAGGACAATGGGACTTTTCCATCTGACATTCAGCTGAAACTTTCCATATTTATTGCCTCTACCATCAGAATGTGAGTTCCTTGAGAGCAAGGACTGTCTTACTTTTCTATTTATATCCTCTGCACTTAGAACAGTGCTTTGCACAGAGTAGACGATTAATGCTTCATTCATTCATTCATTCAATAATTCATTCATTCTTACCTGGACTATTACCCTAAATATTTACAAATGTAAATACTGTTCAGAGAACTGTGCTAGATGGAGGAGAAGCAAACTTTTTACAAGAGGTAGTTAGTCTCTGCCATTATGTCTAGTAGGACCTCACAATGAGTAATCAGTAATCAGGTAGCATTGGAAGAAGCAATGGTCAATCATCAAGCTTGCTAATATTGTTGGAATATAGGTTCCCATGTGTGAGAGGATTCTGGAACATACAAACCAGCAGAGGTACATTAGGAGTGGTCCAGTGGTTCACCAGTGGTCTCTTCATGATCTTGGCTTTCTTCTCTTCTGTCTTTGTTATGTGCATGCCTAGACACTAACCCTCTGGGGGAAGTGATCAGAAGCACACATAGTGTGTGTGTATTTTCTAGAAATCTCTGTGGGTCCCTATTTGTATGTTTGAATTGTTCCAGAACCAAGACACACACAACACATCCTAATGCAAGGGCATGGGACAGTATAGACAAAAGGCCCATTTATACTTTGGTTGGGCATGTTCTAACAGGCCCATCCTTTGAATGGGCTTGGGGAGGCAGTATTCCTCCCTCTCCAGCCACTGCACTAGAAAGAGGAGCTGAGTAACTATGACTTTGGTGTCACATATTCAGCCTAAAGTCTGAATCTTATTCTTCCAACTGAGTTCGTTTCCCTGTGACCACTAAAAGATGAATGACCATGGACCCTGGGATAAAAGAAAACATGATGAAAGAAAACATGCCATACAGCACAATCAGAGGACATGAGAGGGTATTTGTCATGAAGTCAAATGAGGAAAGGGTGTCCACTCCAAAGTTTGGCAACTCCTGCTCTAGACGATGCTTTCCTCTTTTTGCTTTGCATCCAAATGTAGCTAGATGTGAAGAGGAGTAGAGAGAAAAGCAGAAATTGCTCTTGATACCTGTTGGTGGAAAAACAGAAATTTCAACAGATTCTCTGGAGTTTTCCATGATGTACATCAATCAATTAATATACATTATTAAGTACCTGCTATTTGCCAGGTAATATGCTAAGTACTAAGTACTTCATTTAATCCATGTGGGAGCAACCTAGGATAACAAAAATTAGTGCTCAGCTAATTCTATGCTATTCAGTCTCTGTCTGCCCACGTTGGGGATTATCTCTGCCTTGCCTTCCTCTAGCAGCTGTTTTTTCTTTTTTGGTGGGGGGGGGAACATATTTTACTGTTACTTGCTAACTCCACAAAGGGAGCTTGAAGAAGCAAAAGGGGAAAATTATAATTATTTCTTTGCAATTCTGCTAACAAGTTTGATAGGAGAAGGAGTTTGGATCTCTGAATTAAATTTTTGATATTGTCTGGATTTCATTTATCTATGCTGGGGTTCTTAACCTGAGATCTGTGAACTTTTTAAAAAAATATTATTTTGATAGCTACATTTTCATGTAAATGGTTTCCTTTGTAATCCCATGTATTTTATTTCATGCAATTAAAAACATTATTTTGAGAAGGTATCCACAGGCTTTATCAGAATGCCAAGGGAGGTCTAAGTCACAAAAAGTTTGAGAACCACTGATCTATGCTAAGCCTGCCTGCTTAGATATTAGCAAATGAAACCTCCTTTCATTCTAAATATTTAGAAAGTCATCATGAAGGAGCTAATATCACTGCCAGAAAAAAAAAGGTCAAAGGAAGGGTATGTGAAGGTCCTACTTCTAACACAGACATGCCCAGAAGAGGGGAGGGCTCAGAAGGTGTTACAGAAACAGCTGTTGCTATCTTTGTGATATAGAGTCATCATCAACCCTTTGCTGTATTCTGTGTCTAAGATCTCAGGCAGTTTATTGTATGCATTAGATATTCCCCAGGGATACATTCAAATGCTATATTACTACTATGTATTACCATACATGTATTATATATATTACATTATATAGATATTGCATATTATATATGTATCACTATATATGTATTTTATATGTGTGTATATGTGCATATATGTATGTGTATGCAATATATGTGTGTGTGTGTGTGTGTATGTGTGTATTACTACTATGCATTAGGCATTTCCCTGGGATACTTGCAACAGGAAAACACAGGGAAAGCAACAGAGAAAGACAAATAAGCAAACTAAGAAAGATACCCAAGTAACCACTCTTCATAGCTAACCTACCAAATGAAGGTTCTTCTATCTTTCTTGCTCTCCTTCCAATCAACACAGTAACACAGTATAAGAACCCACTTTAGGAACACCAGCCCAGATGCTTGGGCTCTCTCTGCTTTACAATTCTGTCTATAGGCTTCCTTAGAGTGATAAGGAGACAGATCCTCTCTTAGGGCTAAGGAAAGCACTTGTTTCATCCGAGCTCTCAATTCAATTCAGTCCAATTCAATTCAATGAGTATGAATCAAGTACATCCTATATGCCAGGCATTGTGCTTGATGCTGGGATTTCAAAGAAGAGAAGATAACAGTTCTTGCTGACAAAGCATTTACATTCTATTGGAGGGACAAATATATGTATAGGAAAATACAAAATATGTACAAGTTAGTTTTCAGGGAGAAGAAGTCACAGGCCTAATTAGAAAGATAATATGTTAACAATGGTGGGGTTTCTAGAAGGCACAATAGAAGGGTGGGGTAGAATGACTAGGAATATGGGAAGGAAGAGGCGGCACAGGTGGATATAAGGGAGTAGGTGGTGGTGACTAAGGAAGAGGCTGTAAGCCCAGGAAGCCTACACCTCATAATCACAGAGATTCTGAATGGGGCCAGAGGATGGATATAGATGGTCACATTCTTCGTATTAGCAATGGTAATTTGGTGTGATTATTAATCCCTGAATAAGAGGTGGAAGAGCAGGGGTGCTAAGGAAGCCATAGAATAGAGGGTGAGTCATTGGTCCTATCCAAGAGTCAAGGCAGTGGTTGATAGATTCCTGGGGTCTGGAGATGAGGTGGGTTTGAGATACTCATCCTCCATTCCTCAGCCAGGTCAGTTCTTTCTCACAGCTATGTATCCAACGTAGTAGATGCCAGAGGTAGAATTTGAACACATATCTAGCACAGATACCTACCTGACCCATTTGTGGCTCCACGGAAGCTGTGACACCTGGAAGTACAGTGGCCACACCTTAGTAAAACTGTCTCAGCAGATGGGATAAACCAGGGTGAGCGTAACTGACAGACCTCAAACCTGTTGGTGTTGGGGATGTCCCCCCAAAACATGTGAATATTTTCCCCAGTGGAATGGGCAGATGAGAACAATTTGTTCCAATGGCCATGAAGGCAGCTGAAGCAGACTCTGTGAAATGCTTAGAGCTTGGTCAGGCATTGAAGGTCATTCCTGTGTCCTAACTTTTGTTCTTCCATTGGACTTCAAGGACTCAAGAAGAGAGACTGAGGCTGATGGTGACTTTGTGCAACTCTGCCTCACTTAAATCCAATTCACACATAAGTCAAGATGCCACCCATCACATTATGATGTCATCTGTCCTCTTGAAAATGAAGGATGAGCAACAATTCTCCAAAAATAGTATGCTGGCAGCTTCATACTCAGTATTTAATGACATATTTTTGATGTGCTAAAAGTCTGTCACTGGGAAAAGAAAAGCAGTAGGGCAAGATATATTCATGATTAAAAACCCCAGAATATTTTACTTATTGAAGTTTCAGGTATGCTGTTATTTCTAGACATATCAGGATCTTATGAAATTCCTATTTGATAAGAGAACAATATCACTTGGGGAGGAATGGGCAATATATGTCCAGCTTCACTAATTACCAGGGTTTGCAATGACAGAAATATTGCATGAGAAGTCCTCCTTGAGCACATTTTAATAGTAAGATATCCGTGAAAAAGGGAATAAATAAATATGGAGAGTTTATTTATGAACATTTTGATCATAAATGGAGGGATTTGTTATCTAGGATAAAGTTGTCAAAACAAGAAATGTTCTAAAGTTCATTGGACATTTGGAGTTTCAGTCAGCAGACTTTTATTATAAGTGTCTATCCAAGTGCTAGATACCACAAAGACACTTGGGATACATATAAAGACAACAATGTCAACAATTTCCAGTCTTTGAGGAAAATATTGATGGGATTGTACATGCATACTGATAAGCAAATACAAAACGTATATGAAGTAAACAAAGTAAGTTTGATGGGATCAGGATGAGCACTAAGAACTTGGGGTAGGGGAAGGGATCAAGAAAGGCTACCTAAGGGTCAAGACCTTTGAGTTGGGTTGAGCCTTGAGGCAATGTGGGGATTCCAAGAGGTAAAAATTAAGAGAAAGAGCATTCAAGGGATGGGGCACAATCTGAACAAAGGCATGTAGATAGCAGAGGGAAAATTAAGTACGTGTTGTATCAAGTAGGCCACTTCAGCTGAAGCATAGAATGTGTGAGTGGAAGTAAGGTGAAATTAGTTTGTTAAGTAGGGTGGAGCCTGGCTGTGAAGGTCTTCAAAAAGCAAAAATGGTATTTGTATTTTAGTTTAGAGGAAACAAGGAGCCATTGAATGTCTAGGTGGCACCATAGTGTACAGGGCACCAAAGGTGAGTCAGGAAGACTCCTCTTTCTGAGTTCAAATCTGGCCTCAGACACTTACTAGCTATGTGACCCTGGGCAAGTCACTTAACCTCTTTGCCCCAGTTTTCTCATCTGTAAAATGTGGAGAAGGAAATGGGAAACCACTCTAGTATTTCTACCAAGAAAACCCCAAATGGAGTCATGAAAAGTTGGATATGACTGAAAGAACCGAACAATCACAGAACCTTTTTAAGTAGGATAGTGTGACACAATTAGATCTGTCCTTTAAGCATATTAGAGGATAGATTGAAGAATGGAAAGACTAGGTGCGGGGAAAGAAAGATGTGATTGTGAGCAATGTTAGGAACATAGAAGGCTTGGCAATTGACTGAATGGCATGTACTGGGAAAGTTTACTACTTTTATCAAAGTTAATTGAACATTATTATTGTTGTACATAAAGCAGTAGGTTCTTAATGCTGCCGTAATGTCTTAATCCTGGAGGAATCACTGGTTTTGGCCACATTTCAAAAAAATACAAGTTGAGTATCTTTTGGATGGTGAGTTAGGGTCTTATTTGGAAAAGCCTGGCCTAGAGGCTCCATAGCTCAAAAAGCAGATATTGAATTTGTGCTTATATTAAAGCCCTTTGTTATCGTAGCTACAAGTTGGAGTGGAAAACTTCCTCAAATCATAGCTATGTGATTTGTTTTTAAAAACTACATGTATACAGTAGTTCCAAAAAGACAACTGAAAAAAAATACTTGATGCCATTCCCAGATCCACCCCCCCAACCCAGGGATATAAATGACCATGAAGTGATAGTATCATTGGGATAAATTTAACTAACCTCAATATTTAAGGTCAGTATGTGGGAAAATGAGTACTTACATGCAGAAGAGTTTGTCCAGAATACTGTCAGTTCCCTAGAAGAAAAATGGCCACTTATATTCACTGCAGCTGTTTCATTATTTTCTCAAAATAATGTAAAGTTATTTAATAAATAGAAGAATTTTTTAATCAAGTCACAAGACAGGAAGTATAAACTTTATTATTGATTTGTAAAAGATTTCTCAATAAAGCAACCAACATTTACTTCTCTCTCTTGCGTTTCTATTAGGTAATTTAATATGTCTAACTCATACTTTATATTGTTTTTCTTTTTATTACTTTATATTACAGTACATCTTTGTGGCCACAAATTGAATAGCATAATTGTTTGCCTGAGACAAAATGTGCTTTTTGTTCAAGCAGGTAATAATTTTAGACAAACTTTATTGTTTTTACTGGAAAAAAAAGTTGTACCAAAAACTTATAACAGACATTTATTTTCTTTTTTGATCTAAAACTTGAGGACTTTATGTTAGTACAGTAATAAAACAGGCTTCTGTAAACAAAGTAGCTTTCTTAAAGTTTGCATTTTGGAGCCCATGGATCCCATCACCTCTAGACCCTCAGGGATTAAATTGTGAGGAATCCCTCTTGATGCACTTTCCCTCCACCTAATTTAAAAACTGAGGTCTTCTGGAGTTATTTCAGGGCTAGGTATTCAACTGCTCACCACACCAACAGACCAAGGTGAAGAATGAGTTTGAAAGTGGGACAGAAATGATGGTCCAAGAAAACTTTCCTGCTACCCAGAGCATTAATGGCTTTCTGCCTAAGATTTTACATTTTTCTGGAAATTTATAATATGTTTATCATGCAATATTGTTTTTATAGCTCTGTATATTTGTATTTTATCTGCCTTACTTGGCCATAAGCTGCTGGAAGGAAGATATTCTGCCTTACCTAAACTATGCTGATGGTATTAATTAGATTATTACAAAGCTTTCCACCTTCCTTGGTCTGTGTAACAGGAATCTCAAGGTACCTGATAAAGTACCATTCCCAGGGGTTTACCATCTTTAAAAAATTTAAATTTTCATTCTGAACTTAATAAACACCAAATAAAATGGACATTTCTAGATACTTGATAGAACAACAAAAAAGGGGATTATACATGAAACTACATATATGTATATATAGATATAATATATGTCTTGCTTTTCTTTTAAAGCATACAATAAATCCAGTCTGTAGCTTTCAAAGCTGTCGTGCCTGTTTATTCTTTCAGGCCCTCCTTCTATTTTCCTATATATATATACATATATTTAAAAAGACTTCTCAATAGCATTCTTTTCTTTTTATTCCTCTTTTTTCCTATCCTATTCCTGTTCCCTACCCATACATTGGTAAAAGAAAAGACAAAGCCTTTGCAATAAATATAAATAATCAATCAAGACTAATCCCCATATTGGCTATGTGCAAAAATAAGTCTTATTCTGCATCTTGACAATGGGGGTATGGGTAGCATGCTTCATCATCAGTCCTTTGGAATTGTAGTTCTATTACATCACTTAGAAAACACCTGAAAAAAGTCTAGCATCCAAGACCTAAAAAAAAGCGTGTTGTAATAAAGTAAGCATTATTATATAAACTATAAACATTTCCTACGCATGGATACTGCCCTTCAGACTCACTGTCATTAGTTATCACTAGTTTCCTCTTCATTTCCTGCTCTCTCTGCATCTTGGGTGAGCTTGTCATCATAGACTTTGCTTAACTTAAAAAGCAACATTGCAGGTCACGAGAAGAGGAGAATTCAGCTATTAGCTCAATTTTTATCTGAAGGGAGTCTGGTGTAATGGATAGAGTGCAGGCCTTGGAATCAGGAAGGCCTGGGTTCATGCCCCACCTCTGACACCTACTCTTGCATGACTTGGCCAATCATTTATCCTCTTAATGTTAGTTAGGCAACTCTCATAGACTATAAATTACAAAACAGTTGCTGATCTGAATTGGTAGCAGGAAGGAGGAAAGGGGGAAAAGAAAGTAAGGGAATAAACATTTATATAGCATCTACTACGTGCCAGGCACTGTACTAAAAGTAAGTGCTTTAAAAATATTATATCACTTGATTCTCACAACAACCCTTTGTTGTGAGCTAGAACAGGCCTTTAAGATAACCCTATGATTATCCCCATTTTACAGATGAGGAAATTGAGGCAAACAGAGGTTAAATAATTTGCCCCAGGTCACAGAGGTAGTACTGTATTTTGCCTCATAATTATCACAGATTTTATGGCAAAATATTTTGCAATCATTAGGTAAAGTTTTAAAAAATGGTGCTGGTATTATTTAAAAATCATTTATTACTAAATTGTGTTTGGTGCAAGATTAGGATGCACAGAATACTCATGAATATACTTAAAATTGGATACTGACAATGCAGTGTGCTGAGAATTCTAGCCTTGTGGCTTGCAGTGCCCGAGAGATAAATGTACATCCATTTTCCACTGCTGAATACATTGCTGCTCTGTTTACCTTTTAAGCAGCATGACAAACAGACTAATAGTATGTGATGATTACATGACAAAAAGTTATAAACCAATTTTTGGACTGGAGAAAAAAAACAGGATACAATGATTACGTGGTGGTGAAGATGATGCGGTGAAATACGCAAGTGTCTGAGACTGGATTTGAACTCAGGTCTTCCTGACGCCAGACCCAGTGCTCTATCCACGGAGCCACCCAGCTCCTAATATGTGGTTCTTTACCATGAGTTCCCCATATCAATGAAATCAGAGGCCTAGATTTAAAAAAAATTTGGATAATTTGATCAATGGAGATAATTTGATTGATGGAGGTAATTAATTTGATAAATGAGAGACTACAAATTGTTCAAGAAGAGGTATTTCTATCTGCCTCATTCAGAGAATTGAGCCTATCCAACGTGTTTGATCTAATCTTGGGCATACCCTTTTTGGCTTGATCCTGCCTCATTCAAATCTGATTAAATAGTAAGGACTGGAGAATAGGTAGATATTTTGGAAGTACAGAGCGATGAGTTTTTTGTTTTGTTTTGTTTTTTAGCTCTATGGAGTATTTGATTGGAAGAAGTGGACTTGTAATTTCTACTGAAGTAGAAAAAGATCTGGATATGGGGTTATATATGGGGTTCTGCAACTTACTAGGTGTGTGACTTTGGGCAAGCCACTTCACTGATCTGGGACTCAGTTTCCTCATCTAAGAAATTAGATTAGATAATCTTCAAGGTCATTTCCATCCCCAAATGTAGGATTCCATGATTCTAGAACAAATTACATCTGTGGAAGTAGAAAATTCTCTAACTAGAGGGAATTTTATAGGGTTATTGACAGAGAAATGTCTTGCCTTGGTTTTTGGATGTTTGACTGAAGGCAAAGAAATCCAACTTGTTCCAATGGAGCAAATATCTTAAGAAAAAGGGGTAACAATGACAGAAGCCTCTCTAAGTGTTTAGGATTCATTTTATTTAGAGCTTCAGAAAAGGTCCTTGAGAATAATCTATTACTCATGATAGATGATTAAATTATAAAAATAGCCACTAAATAAAAATATCCAAAAAATCAAAGCAAAATGTAATGTATACTGCTCTAATATCTTCTCTGAAGTGAGCTGTCTTAGAAAAATGTTTTTTTTTCAATGAGAACAATTTTCACATAATTCAGTCCTTCTCCATTCCTTTTATTTTCTGATTTCCTACCTAAAATGAACTTCACAACTCCTTTTTCTATTGTCTGGAGGAAAAAGAAGTCCTTCATGACGCATAAAGAGTCACAAATTTCAAAGCTGAGGGTTCATTGCCAGGTTCAAAGATGTCCAGGTCTTCCTAAATCAATATGCCTGATTGGCCATTTCTCAAGGATCGAAAGGAAGCCTAAGGAGAGAAACTTTTCACTTTAACTATCTGAACCTACATGAATGAGAAGAAAGGAATTTGAGCAAAAAGTAACACAAAGGCAGTTCACTGAAGAAAAATTGGTGCCAAAACAATTAGGGAACTGTAATACCAAGTGCTTGAAAAGAAAAAAATATCCTGAGGAAAGAAAAGAAGAGACTTTATGAAAAAAAAAACACATTGTCCTAAGGATTTTGTTGGCCATCTATATTTAATCCTTTTTGAATGCCATTTATGATATATTTATACAAGTCTTCTTTGGCCTCCACTGGATGAAATATTTCATTGTCCTAGCATTGATCTGGAATGTTGGCATCCAGTAGGGCAGAGTGGTGGAGTACCATTGGCCAAGGAATCTGAAAAATTAAATTCTAGTCTCAAATTTCCCAATAACTGGTTAAATAATGTGGACAAGTCACGTGACCTCTCTGGGTCTCAGTTTCTTCATCTAGAAAGTGATTGAAGATTATCTTAAAGGCCTGTTCCAGCTCTAATATACTAGGAGTCTGTGAAAGGTTAAATTCCTCGTATTTGGGCTTATATTTTGGGCAAGGAAAGAAATACAAATCTTTCCTCTCTATCCTGTGAAATTGCAAACTATTCTACTCAACAAATTTTCATTAAGTACATGGCACTGTGTTAAACACTGAGTAATACAGGAATAAATAGGTCAATGGCCCTGACCTCAAACAATATGCAATCTGGTAGGGGAGTTAAGAAAGGAAAACAGATAATTCTGATATAATCGAGAAATAAAGTGCCCTAAGATTGCTGAAGAGAGAGAGATGATTAGGGTATCAGGCAGAGTGTCATGGAACACATAACACTTGATCTTGAAGGATTTATAGAGTTCCACTAGGTGAATGGAAGGTATTGTGATTAGGGGAAGGGTGGGAGAAATGAGGAGGGGAGGAAGGAATTCTAGATATAGGGGATGTTACAAGGAAAGAATTCTTTTATATGATTACTGGAACTCTACAATCTGGTATTAGGGTCACTGTGTCTTTGCATGGCAAAGTGGATATGACTACAGACTCAAAGCCAGGAAAATTTGAGTTCCAATCTTACCTCAGACCCTTACTAGTTGTGTAACACTGGGTAACCAATTCACTTAGCTTCTCTGGGCCTTGGTTTCCCTCCTCTGCAAAATGGGGAACATAATACCTAGTACCTATAGCACATGTTTGTTGTGAGGATGAAATGAAAAAACATATGTAAAGCATTTTGTAAAGTGCTATCCAAATGTCAGTTGTTATTATTATTATTATTATTATTATCAGTTTGCTATGTGAAGTTCCATGTGGTACCTTATATCTATTGTTTATCTTTGCTATTATCACATGGTAATTAAGGAAAGAGTGGGACAAGGAACTATCAATATGAGACAGAAACAACATTCCTCTGCTTTTAAAGTTTAAGACACTTTACAGCCTGACCCCTTCCTTTTATTCTCCCTGCCACCCTGTCCCAACTCTCTGATCCAACAACAGTCACATTCTTGTGGTTACTTATACATTAACTGCACTCTGTCTCCAATCTCCATGCCATTTCATTGGCTGACCCCCATGGCTGCCTTCTCACCTTTGCTCACTTCATCAGCTTCCTTCTAGATTCATTCAGCTTCCACCTTCTGCAAGAATCCTTTCATAACCTCCCCTACTGCTGGTGTCTTGCCTCTGAGATTATCACCCATTTACCCTGTATATATGTTATATAATTTTCTGAATGTTGTTTCCCCCATTAGAACGTGAGTTCCTTGAGGGCAGGGATCAAGTTTTTTTTTCTTTTCTTTGTTTCCCCAGCACTTAGCACATAGTATACCCTTAATAAATGCTTGTTGACTGACTGACTAAACAGAAATTTGTGGTCTAATGCAAAAAGGGGGAAAAGTCTGCAGGGGTGCTATTGAAGGTATGTTGTAGAAAGGAACAGAGGACAGGCCCAAATACAGCACATAGAAGCTTAACCATTCATAGACATTAATCCTGTTGGTCATGCCTGATAGCCCTTGGAGGCAGAAAATAGGATCTGATCCATTCCTGCTCATTGAATGAATCTAGCTTCCTCTCAGTGCACTAATTTCCAAATATGTGGATTTTCAGAATTTCCATCTGTAATATCTCCTGCTGTTACCTGACATATGAAGTTATCATTTGCATGACAGAGAGACTAAACAAAAATGATTGCTTCTTCCACCAAGGTCTTAAATTTTTTTAAAAGGCAAATTGGAATTTGATCTAGTTTATGACCAATTCAAAATATGTCAACATAATGGAAAAGTTTTAAGACCCTTTTACCAAGAGATTATCACCTGTTTCTATCATTACCAATTCCTGGATTAAGGTCCCATGTCTAAGTAGTCTCACAGTATTTTATTATGCCACATAGAGTTACCACAGATGAATTAGACTGACCAACTTATATTTAATGTTTGTTTAGTCATTTTTGTGCCCTTTGTAACTTCTTTCATCCATGTCTCAGCCTGGAAGCTCACAGAAGGCAGGGGCCATCTATACATACAGGTATATTTAATAAATGCTCTTGAATAATTATCATGAGCCACCAAGATTTTTATTTACAGCATTGCTGAGAATTTGCTAAAAATTGTGTCTTGTTTGATTATAGATATAGATACCTAGCAATAATTAGATATCTGTAGATATCTAGGAATAATTCTATCCTTGTTAAGTGAGAATGAATGAGGTTAGATTTGAAGTAGATTTGAATTTTATAGGATGATTCAGAAAATTAAAGGATAAGCAGGGTTTTTTTTTTTCCAACTTTCTTTCTGCAGTTAGCCTATTTGGAAAAACTTTAGACTTTAGAAAAGTATCTCAGGAGAGAGGCAATGTAGATTAGTGGTTAGAAGGCCAGCCTTAGAGTCAGAAATACTCCTAACTCTGCCACAAACTGTACTATCTTTCTGAATGTGGATGATCACTGAACCTCACAGTCAAGCAACTCTCCAAAAATTCAAATTACATATGAATTGATGGTCTGGATTGATAGAAATTCCTTAATAGGTCAGGCCATAGCTCTGTGTGCTCCATCTTGACCCTCCAAAACAAGATTCTTATAGACTTTATCCAGTGTGCCCACTCAAGTCAGGTACAGAAAAACTTATCTTGAAAAGAAGCAATGAATAAGTGGCGTTGCAGAAATATAAGCCCCTTGATTGCGTATCACTTCTTAGATCCCTTGGATAGCTTTCAAAAGTTAGCCAGTAGATTTGGATTCATAAAATTGGGTCAGAAGTTTCAAGGTAGCTCCTCACTTTGTACTGGAAGCTTCTGAGGAACAGCTTATTTGTGGAATTAAGGCACAGCAAGTATAGAAAGAAAGGTAACAGAAATTAACTCCACTTTTCCTGACGCTTTGAAAATAATTCCCCTTTACCTTTGGGTGATGTCTGCATTTTCTTCTATGCTTAATCTGAAGCAAATTCCAAGACGTGTGGTAATCTGAGCATTAGTCACTTGATAAATTTACATGGTCAGAGTGCCTCTTCTTTCTATGTGAAAAACCATCAGTATCCTCCAAGTCTTTTAAAAGACATTGATGGGGTGGCAGAAGACATCTGATTATTCTGTACAATCATATGAAACAATTGGAATTCATACATGAATGTATATAGATATATGCATATAACATAAATGCATTATAATACATTCTTAGACACTGCGTAACACAACTACATCTACAGGAACATTTTAGTTACAACAAAAGGAAAGATCATTGCATGTAGTAGGTGCCACCTAGTGGACAAGAAGAAAATAAATAGCTGAGAATAGGTATGTTAACAAGTTGTAATTTTTCTTCTGACAATTGGGACTTATTATACCTTATAGATTTAACAATCTTTAAGGGTTTTTTTTTTCGGGGGAGAAGGGATTTTCCATGGACACCAAGGCCTGTTTTCACATTTGGCCATGTATTTTAAAACTCTGAAACGTTATCAGTGAAAATCAACCTCAAACATTTATCTTCCTTCAATCAATCATTCAACAAGCATTTATTAAGCACCTATATTTATCAGGCACTGGGGATATAAATACAAAAAGTGAGACAGTACCTGTCCTTAAGGCATTTATATTTTATCGAATGTTAATTTGATTTGATGACCAAAGGGTTTTGCTATCATGAATGCCCTATAAATGCTTATTTTTAAAAATATCACCCTGATTGTAAGGAAAATGGGACACTAACCCAAGATAGACTTTAAAGCAGCTTTTCTTAAAGTATGGGTCATGACCCCCGGTGGGACTGGAAAGATTGTGGTTAAGTTCCAAAGGATATCTCTGAACAACTGTTCAGGGACAGTGGCAGCTGTTCCCAAATCTTTCTTAGCAAAACTTTTCCCCCAATAGTGATGGCCTCTGTTCTCCTCCCTCTTGTCAACAGTCAGTCAACAGCATTTATTCATCTCTGTGCAGAGTTGTTTATCATCTCTCCTTTTTGTCACCTGTTATGGCCTGCCTTTTTCCCCCTGCTACTTTCCTGAGCTAAAAAAAGAAAGGTGGTTACTATCTGCTCATCTTCAGATATGGAAATCCTGTTGCAGTGTATTTGTTTTAGGAAAGGAGTAGCACGGGATAGGAAGAGGTCAAAGGAGCCCTTAGGGAATTGACATATTTAAAAGTTTGGAAACCATTGCCTCAGATAAATGATTTAAAATGGAAAGCATCAAGAATACTCATTGAAACAGAATTCTGAAACTGGAAGGACTCTTGATAATTAGATCGTTCAATCCTCATTTTAGAGATGAAAAAAAAAAACAACTGAGGCCCCAGAGAATTGGTGATTTGCTCATGGTCACACATTCAATCAGTGATACCAGCTGTCTAATTACCAAACTAGTGTCCTATTGACTACCTAGCCTGCCTATTATTAATTCTTTTACTGTTCATTTTGGGTAATTTTTTGATGAACTTCTATCTTCTTCTAATTATAAATTAAACAGAGGTAGCCAAAATATCATAATGTAGATAACTAGAAAAACAAACCAATAAACCAAACTATCTTTCAGGCCACTATTATTATGCCTGGGATTTTGTATAATGAGCTGAAAACACCCTACCCCTTTTGCCCTCAGAACTCAGGAAAGAAGGATATAGTGAGGGTTGTGGATAAATACTAGAAAGTCTCAATCATAGACCTGCCCCATTAAGAGAGGGAAATGAGGTCATGTTCTGTCCTAATTAAAGCTATCATGACTTTGAACAATTTCCACCTGGGGGGCTCTCCAAGGTTGCCTCTAGTAAGTGGCAATGATCTCAACCAGCAGGCTTAGAAGCAAACTTCTGGCTATAGAAGAGATCTCCCACGGTACCTTTCTAATTTCTGAGAGCTACTGTTCTCAGTCTTGTAAATAACTTCAGGAAAAAAGTCTCAAGTCTGCATCCAAGTCACTGGACTAGAAATAGACCACCTTAGAAAATGGCTCTCTTCTGTGATATTTTTTATAATGCCGCTTCCCTCAGTTTTTCCCTTCATTCTCCTTTTTATTTTCCTTCTCTTCCCTTTGCTGATGGGGAAGCCATGGTTAGAGTACTATTTGCTGAAGGAAATACTCCGCAGACGAGGTCTTGCAATGTTGAAGAGAAGAGAGTATTTTAGGCAAAGCAAGTGGGGTGGAAGGAGGGAAATGGAAGTCAGTCACCATGCATTTATTGGGTGCATACTGTGTGCTACACATCTTGCTAAGTGCTGGGCATATAAAGAGTGACAAAAACATTTTTCCTGCCCTCAAGTAGCTTGCATTCTAACGGGGGAGTCAACGTGCAAAAAATTATATATATAAGCTATATACAGTATGAATAGAAGGTCGTCTCAGAGGGAAATCCCTAGCAAGGGGGAAACAGAGCTATAAAGGAAAATTATGCTATAAATATATAGTATATATATATATGCATTACAATAATATAGTAGCATATATTATATAAAGAACAATTACATTAAAAATATATAGTATATATTATAATAGCGTATAAATTCATATAATATTATATAAAAGACAGTTATGGTGTAAATCAGCATGGATCTATAGGCTGAGGGACTGAGATTATATGAGAATTAGAAGGAAAAAAAAGACTGCCAGCAAGTAAGAATTTAATAAAAATGGAAAAATACAATGAACAGCACAAGACCTCTGCTTCTTTCAATTGCTGATGCTCATCAGTATCAGATATTTCATTACTGTTATTCTGGTAAGGGTAGAATGATCTGGGAAAAATTTTATAGGCTAGTACAATTCTTTTTAGGGGGAGGGCAGGTATAGATATGTTGAAACTATGAAAAATGTCAATGAGTAGGAATGGATTTGGGGGAGTGAAGTATATAGCTATGTCATAATTATTTTAAAAAGGGCCATGGGTAAGAATAGCTTTGGGGGAGTGAAATCTGAAGAGGAATGAGCTTAGATAGTTTTCCTGATAAGTGTATTTTTTATAATTTAAAAATATAATAGATTAATATTTTAAAAGGGATTGAACAATGTTGAAGATGAGGAGCAGGAATGAGCTCAGCACCAAGCCAAATTAGGGAGCTTTTGGCTTAGCTGTTTGTTCTTTAAATGTTATAAATTTTGACATATTTGAAAGGCTGAGGTGATGCCTTGCTCACTTCGTGCTTGGTGGCACTTCAGGTAAGAATGAAATATTTTTCTTCTTCAGTTTGAACCAAATTGTTAAAAGTGAGAACTGGAAGCCAAGTTTCTTTCTCCTTTACAATTCCCAACTGTCCTGAAGGGTATGCCATTAGGATAGTCCTGTCAAAGGATGACCTCTCCAGCAGAGGACATTGAAGATCTGTGGATGACTTCTCTCATCACAGGCCAACCTTTGTCTCAGTCCCAGGAGAATGTATCACTCTCAGATTTAGAATGGAATTGGATCCCACCTACAGAAAAAGCTTCTCCCCCTTTCCGCCACAGTTGCTGCTCACTCAGTCTGTTGATGGCTGTGTCCATTGGCAGCTGAATACTAGCCAGAGGAAAGCTGTATGCTTTGGTTCAAGACTTGAGGAGTCTCCTAGAAAAGTAGCGTAACATCCTCATTAGACGTGCTGCTGCAGTAACAGGTTCTTGGTCTATTTTGGGCCCTTAATTCCTAGTTCCTGGGCATATCTTGATAAAAAGGAGAAACATGCTTTTAAGATTTGGTCTGTGTTCACTTCTTGTTCCTCATCTGTTATGGTAATTGTCTGTTTGTGCTATTGTTGCTATGGAAATACTTATGAAACGACAAATAGGAGAGAGAGTAGAACTTGAAGAAAAAAATAGGGAGCAGATGCAAATTAACTCTTGAGAAACCAAGGTACAGCACATTCCCCTTTCTTGCTGCATAGAATAGACTCTTGTGTTATCATGGAAAATGGTTTCAAAATGGGATGCTTTCTAACTTTTCTGAGAAGTTCAACAAAGTAAGCATAAACACAACAACCTTACAAACAAAATGTTCGTTGTATTGGAAAATTTTAGAGTGCCTTATACTCTGTAGCAGTATACTAGACTGAGGGCTTGAGGGGGCCTTAGAAGTCATCTAGTCCTAGCCTCTTGTTTGAAAGCTGAGGAAAGCGATGCTTCCAGAAGTTGTAACTTGCCTAAGATCCCAAAGGTAGGAAGTGTCAGAGTCAGGATTTGAATTCAGATCATCTGACTCTAATGCTTGTCACCATGTCCACTGTACCATGCTCTCTTCACCAGTGACCAACCACCTGCTCATTTCTACAACAAACAACTTTTATTCAATTCTTTGATCTAAAATTTTTATGAGAAAGTTTGGTAGAGAAGCCAGTTAAATTGAAAGTGATTTTTATAAAGTTTCTTATTTATATCTCACTTAGTTTCTCTTCTGAATTTAATAGGTATCAGCTCTTGTTGTTAGTTCTTAGGAGAGAATATTTTTGCAGAAAAGCAGGGAGATTGATGTTCATCTGTGTTATTGCAGCTTAGATAATTTCCCCCTAATTCTTAGGAACATGCCAATTACAAATTGATCTTCAAACTTTAACAGTTTTGGTTTCAAATACACTTTATGATAAGCCATCACACTGTACTAGAGGTAGATAAAATAGTGTCAGTGCATTTTGGTACTTCAAAAGGATTTAAGAGGAAGCCTGATATAGCAAATACTGCCTGTCTATCTCCTGTGCCTAGCACAGTGCCTCACATATAGTAAATACTTAATAAATGTTTACATCCAATGTATCAATTTTTTGCTAGTTACATGTTGAATTTATTACATATTTAAAAGGAAAAGCAATGTATACATAAAAGAGACTTGTAGCATCAAGTACAGTTTCCTTTTCTGTTCTGTTCTGAATAATATGGACATTTTCATTTTATTTAGAATTGGGAAAGTACCAAATAAAAAATAAGATTTGAAAAAATAAAATAAATGTTTTGATGGGAAAAAAGGAGGACCTCATAATAGTCAGACAAGGGTTAATAATGTGTGTATTGATAGGGAGTTGGCCTTGAAGTCAGAAAGATTTCTCCATCTGACACGTATTAGCTCTGTGATCATGGACAAATAACTTACTCTTATGATTTATCAGGCAACTTCCTAACACAATAATGTTATAGAGACGTTGCCAATCTGTGTTGGCAAAGAATATTTCTACATAGAGTTTCCTATGTTGAATATATTGGAGTCTAGATCAAGGGAAAAAAATTAAACTAAAATCAGAAAAGAAAAAGATTTGTCTTAGAGCTTTTTTCAAATATTGAACTTTTCACCATTTAATTAACAGTGAACATCAAATTGTTATCTCTGCTTTAGTGTTAGGATTAATTACTAGTTGCCTAATTATGAACTTAACATCTACTTTTCAGTTTCCTCATCTGGGAAATGGGAAAAATACCTGCATAACTTACTTCACAGGGCTGTTGTAAAGAAAGTGCTTTGGAAATCTCAACACACTATATAAATGGTAATTATCATCATTAACAATAATTTCAATTGGAGAATGTGCAATGGAAGAATACCCTGATGTTCAGTTCTGGTTGGCATGTTTCTGGGAAGTCAGTAACAATTGTGACCAAGAAGGGCCTTGAGACCATACCATAAGAGAAATAGTTACTAAATATATTTGCTCTGAATGGCTGCTATGAAAATATTAAAGGAAAAGTTAATTGGATTGCAGAAGTAAAATTATAATAGTGGAAAATCTCTATGTACCCCTTTCAGACCTAGGAAAAATTTAACAAATTTATAAAGAAAGAAGTTAAAGACCTGAAGAGAACTTAAAAAATCTTAGATATAACAAATCTCTGGTGATAATTGAATGAGAGCAAAAAGGAGTTTACATATTTCTCAAATGGGTAAGATACCTTTACAAAAATTGGCCATATCTTGGGGGCACAAAAACTTCACAAATAAATGCAGAAAAGCAGAAATAATAAACACATCCTTTACTGACCGTAAGACAATATATTATATTGAATAAAAGGCATTTGGAGAAAGGACTGAAAATTAGAGACTAAATAATTTAATTCTAAAGAATTGATGGGACAAAGAACAAGTCATGGAAACAATAGGATTTCATCAAAGAAAATGATATTGAGGTAACAGACCAAAACTTATGTGATGTATGTAACGCAGTCATTAGAGGAAAATTTGTATCTCTAAATACTATCATTAACAAAAGAGAAAAAACAGATTAATGAATTGAATATGCAACTAAAAAAAAAACTCTAGAAAAACATCAAATAAAAAACCAGAAGAGAGTAACACAAGTTAAAGCAAAATGATCAATTAATTAATAAATAAAACTCAATGATATCATGTTTATTTTTTCTCTCTCTCTGGTTTAATAATGTGTTTTTTACGTTAAAATGACTTTTCTCCCTCCCACACCAAAATTGAAAAAAAAAACTATTGTAACAAATATGCATAGTCAAGTAAAACAAATTCCTTTATTAGCACGTACTCTTTCTTTTTATCTAAACATTTTAGATTAAATTTTTTTCAATTATATAATTTCTTTTCCCATCCTCCCTCCCCTTAAACACACAGACATAGACACACACACACGCAAAATCCTTTTTATAAATAAGCAGAGTCAAGCAAAACAAATTTCCATACAAGCCAAGTCCAAATATGTGTCTCATTCTACATATCTATCTATCAGGAAGATGGTCACATTTTCATCAGTAGTCTTCTGGAATCATGGATGACCACTGCATTGATCAAAATTCTTATATCATTCAGAATTATTCATTTTTATACTACTATTGTTAGAGTATATTTTTTCCTCCTGTTTCTGCTCATTTCACTCTGCATCAGTTCATAAAAGTTTCTCCAGGTTTTTCTGAAACCGTCTTTTTCTTAATTTCTTATAGAACAATAATATTCATTAAATTCACACAGTGTAATTTGTTTAGCCTTTTCCCAATTGATGGACACCTCTTTATTTTCTAGTTCTTTGACATTAAAAAAAAAGCTGGTATATTTGTACATACAGGACCTTATCCTATTTTTTAAAAATATATTTGTGGTATAGGCCCAGTATTAGTATTCCTAGATTAAAGAGTATGTACAGTTTAGTAACTTGGGAGGAATAGTTCCAAATGGCTTTTTAAAAATTTAATTTTCTTTGGTTGCATTTTAAGTGCCAAACTGTCTCACTCCCTCCTCCTCCCCATCCCTTACTAGAGAAGACCACCATTTCACTCATACACACACACACACACACGTACGTGTAAAACCATGCTATGCATACTTCTATTTATCAGTTCTTTCACTGGAAGTGGATAGTGTCTTCCTTCATAGGTCCTTTGTGGTTGATCTGAATGTTTATAATACTCAAAATAGCTTAGTTGTTCATAGTTATTCTTCAAACAATTTTGCTGTTACTATATATAGTGTTCTTTTGGCTCTGCTCATTTCATTCTTCATTATTTTATGCAAGGCTTTCCATATTTTTCTAAAATCAGCCTGCTCATCATTTCTTATAACACAGTAGTATTCCATCACAATCATATATCACAACTTGTTTAGCTATCACCCTCAATTTCCAGTTCTTTGCCACCACAAAGAGGGCTGCTATAATATTTCAGAGCATATAGATTATTTTCCTTTTTTCCCTGATCACCTTGGGAAATGGACCTAATAGTATTGTTGCTGGGTCAAAGGGTATACACAGTTTTACAGCTCTTTGGTCATAATTCCAGATTGCTCTCCAAAAAGATTGGATCAGTTTACAGTACCCACAACGGTGTAACCAAATTGCTTTCTAGAATGGCTGTAACAGTTAATAGCTTCCCCAACGGCGCATCTTCTTTCTCTTATTACGCAGCTCCCCCAACATTTGTCATTTTCCTTTCTTTTTTCAATTTTGACAATCTGATGGTTGTGAGGTCAAACCCCAGAGTAGCTTTAATTTATATTTCTCTAATTATTAGTGCTACGTAGTTTTTCTTTCATATAGCTTGATTTCTTCCCTTTAGAAATGTCTGTTGATATCTTTTGACCTTTTATATCAATTGGTTAATGGGTTTTATTTTTATTTCTCGTATATCTCGGAAATGAGATTATCAGAGAAATTTGCTCCAATTTTTTTTCTAATTACTTGTTTCCCATCTAATTTTAGCTCCACTGGATTTGTTTGTATAAAAACAAAAATTTTATGTAATCAAAATTATCCATTTTATCTTCTGTGATCCTCTTTGTCTTTTGGTCATACATGCTTCCTGTCCATATATCTGAATAGTCATTTCTTTTTTGTTTTTCTAATTTGTTTAAGATGTGACCTTTTATAGCTAGGTCAAGTTTATATTTAGAGCTTATCCTGGTATATTGTGTGAGTTGTTCCATTTAAACCAAATTTCTGTCAGGTTGTCTAATTTTCCCAGGAGTTTTTTTTTTAAGCAAATTCTGAATCTTTTCTCTTTTATTCTTCAGTCATTTTAGTTATGTCCAATTCTTCAAGACCCTATTTGGGGTTTTCTTGGTAAAGATACTAAAGTGCTTTGCCATTTTCTTCTCCAGCTCATTTTACAGATGAAGAACTAAGGCAAACAGGGTTAGGTTACTTGCTCTAGTTGCTAGTTGCTCTTGCAACTAGTAAGTGTCTGAGGTCAGATTTGAACTTAGGAAGATGAGTCTTCCTGACTTTGGGCCCCATGCTATATGCACTATGAAACCACCTAGCTGCCCCTAAATCTTTGCTCTAGTACCTGAGGTTTTGGGGTTTATTGAACACTACGCTACTGTGTTTTCTTTTCTATGTTGTATGTCTAAATTGATCCACAGATCAACTTCAATGTTTTTTAACCAGTAATTGTTTTCATTATTGCTTTGTAGATCTGATGATGCTAGGCCTCCTTCTTTCCCATTTTTTTATGTTGTTATACTTGAGATTTTTCAAATTTGTTTCTCCAGATGAATTTTGTTATTTTTTTTTAGTTACATAAAGTAATCCTTAGGTAGTTTGATTGGTATGGTACTGCATAAATGACTTAATTTAGGTATTGTTATTATTATTATTATCGTCATTATTGTATTGGCTCAGTCTACCCATAAACAATTAATATGTCTCCAATTATTTAGATCTGTCATTATTTGGGTAAAGAGTATTTTGTAGTTTGTATTCATTTAATTCCTGTGTTAATCTTGGTAGATAGACTTCTCAGTATTTTATACTTTTTGTAGGCTTTTTTTTTGAGCTTTTACAAAGAGATGCTTACTTTAATGTTAGAAGAACAAAAATACAAACATTTCCTTCCCAAACCAGGGAGCTCACTTATTCTTTTCATATGAGGAGAGTGCACTCAAACTCAAAGCACTTTTTACATAGCATTCACCCCACCGTGGTAGATGGGCAAATGAAGCAGACTTTGCTCCTCACCATCTGATTTCAAGTAAATTTTGACATTGACTTCCACTCTTGGCCCACCTCTATCTCACAGTTCTTACTTGGGTCATTTACCTGTGGGTTAAATTTGTGAGCTTGGGATGAAAAGATGAACCACTGCAGTTTCTCCTTAAATTTTTTTTATCCACTATCTGGTCTGGTATTCTTCTTAGATCTTTGTTAAAATTTTAGACTCCAACAATTGGGTTGCACTGCTTCCAATTTTGCCATCTTAGATGGTCTCTGAGCTGTTCGAACAATTACCTAGTCATTTAAAGAGAAGGGAAAATCTAATTGTATCAAAAATGAAAATAAAGGATTCACAACAATTGAGGTGACATAAAAGAAACTACCAGAAGCTATTTTGACTAATACATGCCAATAAAAAATAACTTAGCTGAAATGGATGAATATTTGTGAAAAACACTAAAATTAACAGGATAATAAATTGATCAATATGGGAAAAATTTACTTTAGATTGAAAAATTTTTGGGTAGCTGCTACAAGTTGTTTTATTTTTTATGGCAGGTGTTATACATTTTTCAATATAAGAACCTGTAGTGAATTTTTTTTTCAGAAGTAAATTTGTTAGGAGAATGAGAAAGCAGTTTGGCAGAAATTGTTACTTTATGATATCTTATACCACAAACCTAAGTAAGATCAGAATGAAAAATCTCTTAAATCTAAAAGGTAACACCATTAAAAACCATTAGAGAAGAACAGTATCAACTACCTTTTGTAACTACTGGTTAATGGAAGAATTCTTATCTGAGCAAAGGATAGAGGTGATCACAAAAAATAAAATAGCTTATCAAGAACAAGCCATGCCAGACTAACTTTATTTCCTTTTTTTTTTGCCAAGATTACTAAATTAGTCAATGAGGGGAATACTGTGGATATAGTTTACCTAGATTTTTATAAAAACTTTTGACAACGCATCTCATACTATTCTTGTGAGAAGAGGAGAAATATGGATTAAGTGAAAATACAATTATATGGATTCAGAACAAGTTGGTTGACTAGACTTAAGGAGTAGTTGTTACTGAAGAATTCAGTGCCCTAGAGGTCTGGGCATGGCCCTATGCTGGTTAACATTTTTCTCAATGACTTGGATAAAGCCATATATGGTAATCTCCTTAAATTTATATAAAGCTGGGTAGGATTGCTAACCCACTGGATGACAGAGTCATGATTCAAAAGGATTTTGATAGCTAAAGCATTGGTCTGAATCTAGTAAGATGAAATTCAATTGTAAAAGAGAATAACTTCATACTTTCTATGGAGTCATATATTCAATTCTGGACACCATGGTATAAGAAGGACATTGATAAGCTGGAAGTCATCTAGAAGGGTACCCAGGATGGTGAAGAGTCTTGAGTTTATGGAAGGAATGAAGAATAGTAAGCTTGGAGAAAGAAGATTCAGAAGGGACATGATTCCTGTTTTCAAGTATTTTAAAAATTGTCATGGGAAGAAGAGTTAAACTTGTTATGTTTGGCTCTAGAAGACACAATGAAGAATAGTGCGTAGCAGTTGCAAAGAGGTGATTTAGGCTTGTTGTCAAAAAAAAACATTTAGGGCTCTTCAAAAGGGGAATGGTTTGCCTTAAGAGATGATGGAAGTCTCCCCCACCCCTTCTTTGAAGTCTTCAAGGAGAGGATGGCCAAATACTTCTTGTATATTTTGTAGTGAGAATTCCTTTTGTATGGCTTGGACTAGATGGCTGCTGAGGAGCCCTTCCAAATCTCTAATTCTACAGTCCTTTTGTTGAAGAGAGGGAGTGTGTAATGTTGCATACGTTGTTAGAAAAAAATCACTGTTTTACTCAATTGATTTTTTTTTTGTAACAAGAGAACACCCATTGGGGGTGGAAGGAAGAGGTAATATATCCAAAATGAAAGGGTATCAATAATACTTAAAAAAAGAAATTACATAATTTGATTTGTTATGACAATAAGAACATAGATTTGTAGCCAAAAAGGACTTCAGAGATCATCTGATCCAATCTTACTTTACACATTAACAAACCAAGGCTCAGTAGGTCAAATGATTTGCTCTAGGTCATTAGGTATTATGTGATAGAGTCAGTAATTGAACCTTGGTCCTTTGACTCTAGATACAGTGCTTTCCCCACTATACCAAAAGGCGTATCTTAAAATAGTTTTTAGATTTTGGATAAAGACTTTTTAAAGATTGTTAAATGTCTTCCTACCAAAAATATTGGTGTAATTAATGTTGATTTGCTTTTTACGGCAATAGCTAATCAGCAAATCCAGCTGTACTTTCAAAATGTTCTTAGTCAAAGGCAATAGAACATATCATCAACCTAAAAAAAGAGTACAATAATGATCTTATTTCATATAACAGAAGGATGAACCTCTAATTCTCTTACCAGCTGTGCCAAGTTGTTGAGACAAGGACTAAAGAGAAGGACTGCCCAGCCACTGCTTTCTTTGACAGCATTTAAAACTGGTCTGTCATAAGACTATTCCTGTTAACTAAGTTTTTCAGTGGCATTTTGGTTTATTCTGTAAAGAATCACTAATACTCTAGAGTCTATACCAAGGCTCCATACTTTGTTTATTGATTCTAAAGCTGATGATAAATTAATAAGCACTACAATTTTTTTCATCAATTTCATTTTTAGCATTCTTATGTAAAGTTTTGAGTTCCAAATTTTATCCCTCCCTCCCTCCTCTCCCCATTCCTTGACATGGTAAGCAATCAGATATAGGTTATATGTGTGCAATTATGTAAAACATTTCCATATTAGTCATTTTGTATAAGAAGACTCAAATAAAAGAAAAAAAAGAAAGTGAAAAATAGCATGTTTCAGTTTGTATTCAATCAATATCAGTCTTTTCTCTGGAGGCAGATAGTATGTTTCATCATTAGTCTTTTGGGATTGTCTTGGATCATTGCATTGCTGAGAAAGCTAAGTCAATCACAGTTTTTCATTGAACAATATTGTGTTACTGTGTACAATGTTCACAGTAACTGTTCTGTTCACTTCACTATGCACCAGGTTTTTCTAAAATCATCCTTCTTGTCATTTCTTATAGCATAATAGTATTTCATTACAATCATATATCACAGCTTGTTTAGCCATTCCCCAATTGATGGGCATCCCTTTAATTTCCAATTCTTCGCCACCACAAAAAGAGCTGCTATAAATATTTTTGTACAAATAGATCCTTTTCCCTTTTTTTGGATGTCTTTGGGATATAAACCTAGCAGTGGTATTGCTGGATCAAAGAGCATGCACCGTTTTATAGCCTTTTCGACATAGTTCCAAATTGCTCTCCAGAATGATTGGATCAGTTCACAACTCCACCAACAGTGTATTAATGTCCCAGTTTTTCCACATTCCCTCCAATATCCAACGTTTTCCTTTTTTGTCATATTAGCACTCTGATAGGTATGAGGTGGTACCTCAGAATTGTTTTAATTTGCATTTCTCTGATCAATAGTGATTTAGAGCATTTTTTCATATGTCTATAGATAGCTTTGATTTCTTTGTCTGAAAACTGTCTGTTTATATCCTTTAACCATTTATCGATTGGAGAATGACTTGCATTTTTATAAATTAGCCTCAGTCCTCTACATATTTGAGAAATGAGGCTTTTATCTGAGATCATTATTGCAAAATTTTCCTCCGAGTTTTCTGCTTTCCTTATCATTTTGGTTACACTGATTTTGTTTAAAAACCTTTTTAATTTTATAAAATCAAAATTACTTATTTTACATTTTGTAATGCTCTCTATGTCTTCTTTGGTCCTAAATTCTTCCCTTATCCATGAATCTGACAGATAAACTATTCCATGCTCTTTCAATTTGCCTATGGTATCACCCTTTATGTGTAAATCATGTACCCATTTTGACCATATCTTGGTATGTGGCATGAGATGTTGTTCTATAGCTAGTTTCTGCCACACTGTTTTTCAGTTTTCCCAGCTATTTTTGTCAGATAATGAGTTTTTGCTCCAAAAGCTTGGATCTTTGGGTTTATCATATACTAGATTACTATGATCATTTATGACAGTGTAATTTATACCTAATCTATTCCACTCATCTACCACTCTATTTCTTAGTCAGTACCAGATTGTTTTGATAATTACCACTTTATAATGTAACTTCAGATCTAGTATGGCTAGATTACCTTCTTTTACATTTTTTCATTGATTCCTTGATATCCTAGAGCTTTTGTTCTTCCAGATGAATTTTATTATTGCTTTTTCTAGCTCTGTAAAATAATTTTTTGATAGTTTGATTGGTATGGCACTGAAAAAATAGATTAATTTAGGTAGAATTGTCATATTTATTATATTGTCTTGGACTACCCATGAGCAATTAATATTTTTTCAATTGTTTAGATTTGACTTTATTTGTGTGAAAAATGTTTTATAGTGTGTTCATATAGTTTCTGAGTTTGTCTTAGCAGGTAGACTCCCAAGTATTTTATATTGTCTATAGCTATTTTAAATGGAATTTATCTTTCTTTCTTGATGCTGAACTTTGTTGATAATATATATAGAAATGTTGATGATTTATGTGGGTTTATTTTGTATCCTGCAATTTTGCTAAAGTTGTTAATTATTTCAACTAGTTTTTTTAGTTGATTCTCTAGGATTTTCTAAGTATACCATCATATCATCTGCAAAGAGTTTTGTTTCCTTGCCTTTTATAATTCCTTTAATTTTTTTCTTCTCTTATTGCTACAGCTAACAGTTCTAGTACAATATTAAATAATAGTGGACATCCTTGCTTCACCCCTGATTGTACTAGGAAGACTTCTAACTTATCCCCATTACAGATAAAACTTGCTGATGATTTTAGATAAATATTACTTATCAGTTTAAAGTAAGTTTCATTTATTCCTATGCTTTCTAGTATTTTTAATAAGAATGGGTGCTATGTTTTGTCAAAAGCTTTTTCTGCATTTATTGAGATAATATGATTTCTGTTGGTTTTGTTATTGATATGGTCAATTATGCTGATAGTTTTCCTAATATTGAACCTAATTCTTCATTCCTGGTATAAATCCCACCTGGTCATAGTATATGATCCTTGTGACATATTGCTGTAATTTCTTTCCTGTTATTTTATTTAAAATTTTCCCATCAATATTCATTAAGGAAATTGGTCTATAATTTTCTTTCTCTGTTTTGGCTCTTCTTGGTTTGGGTATCAGCACCATATTTGTGTCCCCAAAGGAAGATGGTAGGACTCCTTCTTTGCCTATTTTTCCAAATAGTTTATATAGCATTGGGATTAATTATTCTTTAAATGTTTGGTAGAATTTCTTGTGAATCCATCTGTTCCTGGGGATTTTTTCTTAGAAAGTTCATTGATGACTTGTTTAATTTCTTTTTCTAAGATTGGGTTATTTAAGTATTTTATTTCTTCTTCTGTTAATCTGGGTATACGAACAGCTTTGACTAGTTCTGAACTATTTTCTTGATGAGATGGGACAGGGCATTATGGTGATAAATAGTAGTATTCAGGTTGTTGCAAATACAAAATATTTTCTGAAAGGTATTGATGACTACTTATAAGAATGTATTCATAAGTAAAAACTAAAGACCTATTCAATTGATTTAATCAAGAGTAAAAAAAGAAACAGTTATAGAGCTGTCAAAGTCTCACTAGCTTCCTGGCAGTTTACTAAATCAACAGAATACAGAAAACCGTATTTCATTTTCAGAGAGGAACCTGAGAGAATTGAACATAATGTTCTGGGAGATTTTAGTATCTTCATTTAGGCCCTTTCTCTGGCCCAGATGATGGATGAACTATTTTTTTCTTTTTTTCTTTTCTTTTTTCTTTTTATAAATTTTTTAAAAATTTTTAACAAGTGTTTTTAAAACTTTGGGTTACAAATTTTCTCCCTTCCTCCCTCCCCACCCACCCTCATTGAAAAAGCAAGCATCTCGGTACAGGTTATAGATGTGTAGTCATGCAAAACATTTCCATAGTAGTCCTGTTGTGAAAAACTAAGTGTATTTCCCTTCATCCTATCCTATGCCCCATTTATTCTATTCTCTGTTTTGACCCTGTCCCTCCTCAGAAGTGTTTGCTTTTGATTATCCCCTCCCTCGATCTGCCCTCCCCTCTATCAACCCCCTGTTCTCTTGTCCCCTTCCCCCCCTTATTTTTCTGTAGAGTAAGATAGATTTCCATACCCCATTGTGTATGTTATTCCCTCCTTAAGCCAGATCCTATGAGAATAAGATTCACTCATTCCCTCTCACCTTCCCCCATTTTCCCTCTAATGTAAAAGCCTTTTCTTGTCTTTTTCATGTGAGATATTTTATCTCATTCCACTTCTCCCTTTCTCCTTCTCCCAGTATAATCTTCTCCCACCCCTTAATTTTATTTTCCAGATATCCCTTCATCTTCAACTCACCCTGTGTCCTCTATCTATCTATCTATCTATCTATCCAAACATATGATTTTTTCCCTCCCACTACCCTAATACTGACAAAGGACTCATAAGTTACAAATATCATCTTTACCTGCAGGAATGTAAACAATTCAACCTTAATAAGTCTCTTATGATTTCTCTTTCCTGTTTACCTCTTCCATGTTTCACTTGAGTCTTGTATTTGAAGGTCAAATTTTCTATTCAGCTCTGGTCTTTTCCACAGGAATGCTTGAAAGTTCTCTATTTTATTGAATGACGATTTTTTACCCTGAAGGATTATACTCAGTTTTGCTGAGTAGGTAATTCTAGGTTGTAGTACTAATTCCTTTGCTTTCCGGAATATCATACTCCATGCCCTCTGGACCCTTAATGTAGAAGCTGCTAAATCTTGTGTTATCCTGATTGTGTTTCCAAAATACTTGAATTGTTTCCTTCTGGCTGCTTGCAATATCTTCTCCTTGACCTGGGAATTCTGGAATTTGGCTACAACATTCCTAGGAGTTTTCCTTTGGGGATCTCTTTCAGGAGGTGATCAGTGGATTCTTTCAATTTCTATTTTGCCCTCTGGTTCTAAAATATCAGGGCAGTTTTCCTTGATCATTTCTTGAAAGATGATGTCTAGGCTCTTTTTTTGATCATGGCTTTCAGATAGTCCAATAATTTTTAAATTCTCTCTCCTGGACCTATTTTCCAGGTCAGTTGTTTTTCCAATGAGATATTTCACATTCTCTTCTATTTTTTCATTCCTTTTGATTAGTGTTACAGTGACTTGATTTCTCGAATTGTCCCTCTCTTCCAATTTCTCCATTCTAATTTTTAAGGAAGTATTTTTTTCAGTAAGCTTTTGGACTTCCTTTTCCACTTGGCTAAGTTTGCTTCTAAGGGCATTCTTCTCCTCATTGGCTTTTTGGACCTCTTTTGCCATTTGGGTTAGGCTATTTTTTAAGGTATTATTTTCTTCAGTATTTTTTTGGGCCTGCTTTAGCATCACTCTCAGTTTTTCCTCTACTTCTCTTACTTGCTTCTCAAAATCCTTTTTGAGCTCTTCTATGGCCTGGGACCAATTCATATTTTTCTTGGAGGCTTTGGATGCAGAAGCTTTGGCTTCAATGTCTTCTTCTGGTTGTATGTTTTGATCTTCTTTGTCATCAAAGTAAGATAATATAGTCTGACTCTTTTTGCGCTGCTTGCTCATGATCCTGGCCAATTACTTGAGTTATGAACTCTTTGTTAAGGTAGGGATCTGTTTCCAGCGTGGAGAACGCATTGTCCCAAGCTTCAGGGGTTTTGTGCAGCTGTGTACAGAAATACTTCTAGTGACCTGTAAATTTTCAGTTCTTCCAAGGTGGTATGATCAAGAGCGAGGTGTTTACTCCTTTCCTGGCCTGTGTTCTGGTCTATGAGCACTCTTTTCTGTCTTGGAACTGTGAGGAGGGTTTCCTTTCCACAGCCACTACAAGCTCCATCAGACCAGTGCTTCTCCTCGCCCTAGGTCCATCACCCAGAACTGTGACCGAAATCCAAGCACGGGCAAAGCAAGAGAATCCTGCACCAGCAGAGAGATTCCTGAAATCCCCTTCTGATCAGTCACTCCATTCCCCCTCTGTCTGAGGGCTGGGAGCACAGGAGGGCTGGCTGCCCCGAGGGCACTCTTGGGACTTGTGGCTGAGACCTAGGTCCTTCTCTCACTGCAGTCACAGACTTTTTCCACTGAGCTTCTAAGTTGTCTTTGGCGTTCCTGGGTTGAAAAGTCTGGAAACCGCCACAGCTGCCTGCGATTCAGTGCTCTGAGGCCTGCTCCAGGGTCTCTGAGGCCTGCTCCAGGGTCTCTGCGGCCTGGGTGCCCATGCCAAATTGGGCTCTTCTCCTAGCCCGGCGCAATATACCTTTCCAATCAACCATTCAGGATATCTTGGACTGGAAATTTGTTTCACTCTGTCTTTTTATGGGTTCTGCTGCTTTAGAATTTGTTTAGAGCCATTTTTTATAGGTATTTGGAGGGGTTTGGGGGAGAGCTTAAGCAAGTCACTGCTTTTACTCCACCATCTTGGCTCCGCCCCCGATGGATGAACTATTCAAGAAAACACTGGACAATGGCATTTAACATTTTTATCAATCGTTTGAATGAAAACATAGATGGCATGCTTATAGATGACATTGAGGTGGGAGGGATATTTAGCTTGTGAGATGACAGAATTAGACTCCCAAAGGCACTAACAAGTTAGAATTATGGGACTGACTCTAATAAGATGAAATTTAATAGTGATAAATATAAAGTTCTCTGCTTGGATTCAAAGAATTGATTGTTCAAGAACAGGATGAGTGAAGCATGGCTAAACAGCTGGTCATGGGAAAGAGATCTGCAATGGATAAAAGGTCACAAATTCAGTGTGAATCATCATGGTGACAAAAAAAAAGTTAATGTCTACTTTGTACATTCCCAGAATCCCCAAGATCCCCAAACTAAAAGGTACCTCATAGACCATCTTGTTCAATGTGGACTCAGACAAAATTCCCTCTATGACACAGCTAACAAATGGTCATCTGGCCTTTGCTTGAAAACCTCCATTCAGGAGAAACTGAAATTGTATATAATATATAATTAATGCAATGTATTTCACTTTTGAATAGTCCTAATTATTTGTTTTCACTTTGATCCCAAACCATGCTCCTTGCAACTTCTACCCAGTTCTGTCTTCTGGGACCACAAACAGCTTAATCCTTTTTCCACAATAACTCTTCCAAGAATCTCATCTCTCTTCCACAAGTGAATCTTTTGAAAACTTAAAGACTGCAAGTATTTTCTTCCTCTCCACTCCAATCCCACTTTTCATTGTCTTCTCTAGGCTAAATACCTCCAGTTTCTCTAACCAGTTCTTATGGAGGGCTCTTAATCATGCTATTTTTCTTCCTCTGGTTGCTCTTCAGTGTTTATCAATGTCCTTTCAAAAAGGGTATGCCCAGAACATTACAGAAAACTCTAGATGTAACCAGAAGACACTGCAACAGTGTGCTTACTTCATTAATCCTGGATGCTTTGTCTCTTTTGATTTAGCTCAAGATTATATAAGCTTTTTTGGCCACCATACAATATTGACTCATACCGAGCTTGTAGTCCTCTAAAATCCTTACTTCTTTTCCAGCTAGACCAGCTAGACTTATACAATCCTGAACTCCTAAAGTTGATTTTTTTTAGTTCAGGTATAATATTATACATTTATCTCTATTAAATTTCAGTTAATCAATTCTATACCATCAAAAAATGTTTGAAATTTGACTGTCATTCAACTTGTTGGCTAACCCAGCTTTGTATCTGCAAATTTGGTGAGCATGCCATCTCTGCCTTTATTCAAGTAATTGATAAAAATGTTAAATAACACAAAGTCCCTAAAGTACTACAGCTAATAAATGTCTGAGGTAGGTTGTAAACTCAAGTCTTCCTGATTCCAAATCCTATTCTCTATCCACAATCTCACCTAGCAGCCTATTTTTCCATCTTGTCCATAAGAATTTTAAGAGAGACCCACATACACTAAAATATTTATGGCAGCATTTTTTGGTGAAAGCAAAAAATTGAAAATAAAGTAGGTGTCTGTTGATTGGGCAGTGGCACATGAATATAATGGAGTATTACTGTACTGTAAGAAAAAAACCAAACATGAATATAAAGAAGCATGGAAAGATTTACATGATCTGATGAAGAGAGAAGTAAGCAGAACCAAGAAAAGAATATATTCAATGACTAAAACAATATAAATGGAAAGAACAACCCCAAAACAAACCAAAGTTAATGTTGCAAAATTACAAAGAATAAGCATGGCTCCAAAGAAGAAATATGAGAAGACACCCCCATATCATTCTTTAGCAGAGATGAAAGGTTCATAGACATGGAACATTGTATATATTTTCAGAATTTTTCAAGGTAATGATTGTTTTTTTCTGACTTTTCTACTTCTTTTTCTTTAAAAATGGTGAAGGAGGAAGAAACTGGGAGAAATTCCTGTGATAGCAAAATCAGAATATTTTAATAAAATTTTATTTTAAAAAATTGCAAGAGATATTTTAAAATCTTTTGTTAAAATGTGGTTAAGGGTCATCTACTGTATTCCTTAAAACTTCATGTCAAAAAAGGAATTGAGGTTAATCTGCCACTTTAAAATTTTTTAAAGTACTTTAATTTTTAAAAAATTTCATATGAATTTTTTTTTTAGGCAAGTGGGGTTAAGTGACTTGCCCAGGGTCACACAGCGTGTCAAGTATTTGATCTGAGGCCAGATTTGAACTCAGGTCCTCCTGACTTCAGGGCCGGGATCTATCCACTGCACCACCTAGCTGTCCCTCATATAAAAATTTTGATATAAAATTTTGGATATGTTAGACACATATCAATCAACATAAACGTAACTTCACAAAACACATTATATAAAAGCAACTGAGCAAAATACATTAAAACAGTGGTAATAGTTGATGATACATGTCAATTTCCATTTTAACAGGTATTTGGAGAGGTTTGGGGGGAGAGCTCAAACAAGTCACTGCTTTTACTCTGCCATCTTGGCCACTTTTTTTTTTTTTTTTTTTGCCTATGCAATGGGGTTAAGTGACTTGCCCAGGGTCACACAGCTAGTAAGTGTCAAGTGTCTGGTCTGAGACTGTCAATTTCCATTTTTGTAGTTCGTTATTTCTAACAGAAAGAAAAGATGTGTGCTTTAACTTTGAGCATTTGACACCAATTTTCATAGCATGGCCTCTTTTTGTTATCGCTACTTCCTTTTCTGAATTTTCACTAAAACATTCTAGATGTTAATAATACAGTTTAGAGTTTTACCAGGAATAGAAATCAAGTTGGCTTTTAGTTTGTAGATTCTACTCTTTTTTCACTTTTGATAATTAGAAAATCATTTGCCGTTTTTTAGTCCTATGGCATTAGTCTTATTCTGTATAATCTTTTAAAGGTCTCTGAGAGTGGCTTAGTAAATATATCTTCCAGGTCTTAAGGTACCTTGAGATTTAACTTATCTGCTCCTGGTTACTTGAACTTATCACATCCAATTAAGTGCTTTCTTTCTATCTCCCTGCTAATTTTGCATTTTAACTCCCTATTAACAAGTTTTTTGTTCTTTCAAGTCCAATGATCATTTTTAGCAAAGAAAAGAAAAATAGAATTGAACAACTCTGTCTTCTATGGTCATCGTCCCATTCTTTCTTTGATCATCCTCTTTTCTTAAATATAATTAATTATAATACATAATATTAACATATAATTATATATAAATTATATGTAATTATATAATATAATTAATATAATTAAAATTTCTGGTTTTGGTGAACTTAACTTTCCTTGTCAATCTCACTTCATCCTGACCTCTATTCTTACATGACCATGCCAAGCTTTTGTCTTCATCCTTCATTACCAGTCTTTGCTGCCATTTTCTATATATAGGACTGATGAAAGAACTGTAACCACTTTATCCATAGTGATGTTGATCAGGGTATTAAGTGATACTGAAGATAGCTGAAGTTGATGACCAGTTGAGCCACAGAGCAGCATCTGTTGGGGAGATCTGATGATATTGGTAGAAGACAGAGGATATTTTCCAGTGTAGAGACATGAATTACTCTTTCATTGTGTGTGCCCAGGTTGCAGGTATTCTCCATGCATGAGTACCCCCTAACATATTTTCTATGATGATCTACTCTGCCCATTGAACATATATATGTTGATGGGAGAGTAATTTCAAGATTTATGGGAGAGAGTTGTTCTGTTCTTTATTTACATTGCTTTTTGATTAAAATGCCTTTGTTATGAACTGTTTATCTTCTGGTTGATTAGTTAAAAAAAGGTAAAACATGTCTGGGAGCTCATAAACTATGATTTTGAGAGAATTCTTATTCATAAAATACCTAAAACATGGGATAGAAAACTGGATGGCAAACCCAGAGGGAGGTGGCCCTGTGGATTGGAAGGGAACTTACTATAGTTATAATTTAGTCCCATATCCTCATTTTATGGGTGATAGAATCGAGGGCCAAAGAGGTGAAATTACTTGCTAAATTCATTTAACTGGTAAGTTGAAGAGTGGTGCTCATATGCGGGTCATTCCACCCCAAATCCAGCATTCTTTCTACTGTATCACATTGCCTCACATATTTGCTGCCTTGCATTATTATTTAATTGCTTCATATGTCTACATCTTATCTCCCTGCACTGATTCAATTTATTTGGAGGAAAACAAAACAAGACAAAACAAAACTATGCCTCATATTTCTTTCTTTAAAAAAGCAAGTTTAAATTAATGTCTTTTTTCTTATCACCACAATTTTCCCTAGTATCCCTTCTCTCCAATGCTGGAGTGCTATCCCATATAGTAAGTAATATTTTTAAGGACAAAAGAGAGAGGAAAAAAAATCATCAGCTGGTTATTACATTGAAAAAATTGGAAAATATGTGCAATGTAATGAATTTGTGGACCTTTTGCATCTGCAAAAGAATGGAGGTGGTGATATCTTCTCATATGTATTCTTTGTAATTTTCCAATATGCAATTCTATTTATTTATTTATTTTTGTTCTTTCCATTTGAATTATTGTAGTCATCATGTAGGACAGCTAGGTGGTACAGTGCAGAGCACCAGGTCTAGACTCAGGAAGACTTACTTTCCTGAGTTCAAATTTGGCCTCAGACACTAGCTATGTGATCTTGGGCAAGTCACTTACCCCTATTTGCCTCAGTTCCTCAGCTGCAAAATGAGCTGGAGAAGCAAATGGCAAACCACTCCATTATGTCTGCCAAGAGAACCCCAAATGAAATCACAGAGTCAGACATGAGTGAAAAAAAAAGTTCTTGTGTATATTGTTTTCTTGACTCTGCCTACTTCATTCTTCAATATATCCTTTATTTTAAAATTTTTACCTAATGGTGCTATGTGCATGGTAGGTTGTTTAATGAATGCTTATTGAATCTATTGACTCAAGTGCTATACTCTACTGATGGGGAGTGGGTGGAGAATTGTTGCTTATAGATTGAGATTCCCCCACACTTTTCTAGCACTCCTACCACTCCAGAGCTTTGCTGTTTCTACTCTCATCCTATTAAATCCCATCCTAACTCTGCCTTGGGACTATTAAGCTACTCCTTTCAGAGGCATAATGTCCAGAAAATAGGGAATGACATCCCCTTTGTACGATGCCACAACACTACATCTGAAGTATTGCATTCTGGACACCACCTTTTAGCAAGAACACTGAAAGCCTATCCTAGGATATTTAATATCCTAGGATAATGAAAGTCTTTGAAATTAAGTCATATGGGAATCAGCAGGGGTCATCACCAGTTGTCCTGACCTATGTCTTGCCACTGGACTTAGGTGACTCTGGAGGAGAGAGTGAGGCTGATGACTTTGCACAGCTCTGCCTCTCTTAAATCCAATTCATTTGCAAGTCAAGACATAGCCCTCCTGATGTTATTGGTCCTCTTCAAGAAGGAAGGATAAACAACAATATGGGAATAAATCTAAGAAATTGGAAATGTTTAGCTCGAAGAAGGGAATTCTTATGGGGTAGGGGAAGAAGCATAATACTTGTCTTCAAGTATTTGAAGGATTATCCTATGTAAGAGAGATTGATTTGTCCTATTTGACAGAGGGGCCAAGAGTTAGAAGAAAGGGTGGAAGTTTTATAGAGGCAAAGTTAGTCTTCATATTAGGGAAACCTTCCAGACACTTAAGAGCTTTTCAGAGTTGGAAGGGGCTGCTTTAGAAAGTAGTGAGTCTCCCCTCACTACTATAGACGGCTTCAAGCTTGTTAGAAATGTCTATGAAGTGTTTCCTGAGTAAATAAATGCTCATGGGTTGGAGTAGATGGTATTCAAAGTCCCTTCCACTACTGAGAATCTTGGTAATGTCTTGCTAATGGAGAATGTGGGGTGCCACTTTCTCTGGCCTCATAGAAATAAGGAAAGTCAATATATATTTATATATTAATTATATTAATACAATAATATATTTATGTGTATATTTTATATATAATTATATTAAAATAATATAATATATTAATATGTCTACTCTCTATTTTCTACTCTTCTCTGGGGCTTTCCTCTGGTCAGTGGGGAAAAGTTTACCTCTTGGTGCCAGAGATTCTAGAATAGGGGTTGTTTATTTAAGGTCCATGAGCTTGTTTTTAAAAATATTTTAGTAACTGTATTTCAATGCAATTGGTTTTCTTTGTAATTCCATATATTCTATACATATGTTATATATTTTACATAGTCTATATACAATAGTTTTTTTTTGAAAAGGGATACATAGGCTTCACTAAATTGCCAAAAGGGCCCATGGTACAAAAAAGATTACTCAAATTCCAGGAGCTCAATCTCAAATCTATCTCTCAAAACTTTGTGTATGAGTATAAGAAACCATAAAGAGGAGGTGTGGTATAGTGCGGAGAAAGCTGGCATTCATCTAGGGAGGCCTGGGTTCAGGTCCTTTACTTCTGGACAAGTCACTTAGCCTCCTTGTGCTCTTGGAAATTCTCTAAGATGAGTTTACAGAGAGGATATTGACCTACATTGGTAAAGGGAGTTTCCTCACCTGGCAGTTGCCTATAGCCATGAAATCACAGGCCCATTTCTTATTCTTATGAAAAGCCACACAGTTAAATATAATAAATTTGACCAATAACCCAGTCCCATTGCAGTTGCAAAATAATAATTACTATGTCTCTCTAAATGCTATAATAAAAGTTAGGTAGTTAGCTGCTCACATGCTAATAAATGTTTGTAGCTTTCTCTATAAAAGCTTGATTATGTACTGGAAACTTACTATTATTTTATTGGACCATAAAACTGCTTAGAAAGATACTTCCTCTCACCCAGAGCTAAGAGAAAGAAACATTGAGCTACCTTACCGTACTCATTCTCAGAATCCATTAGCCACTTACTAAATCGACCATGAGCATTGGCTTTTAAGATATATAACCATATTGAGAAGAATTTCTCATCTCCGAAAGATTAAGGAAATGTGATGAGAATCTATGGTATAAATGTGGATCCTGGGCATATCAATTTGGTCCTCATAACTACAGTATGCGAAGGGTGCATCTGAGCACAAGATTGCCACTTTGTATAGAGAGTGTTCTCAATATGTCCTTTGAGAAATTCATTAACACTTTGACAGGGACATTGCATACACGGGTCATTCAAGATGCATTATCTTTGATACATGTTTGTTAATGATGTGGTCACATTGTGCTCTCTGCTTTAGGATGCAGACCTGCAAACAATTCAGGCTTCTTCACTGAGAGGTAGTGATCATCACCTTTACGTGTATTTTCTCCAGTTTTCTCAATTGCCACTTCTGCTTTAAGAGAGTCACAAACCTTAAAGATATTTTATAGTGAAGCTGACTTTAATAAACAATAACAATGCAAGGATATTTGCAAAGGGGCCTGTGTTCTCCTTGGCTCTAGCCAAAACTGTTCCTTTTTTCAAAAGTAGTGAAGGCCAAATGATAGTTTTAAACCAAGCTGCTTGGATATTATTCTTCTGTTCCTCCCGTGAGAATAGGATTCAATATCATTTCTACTCTCCTTTATGTTGTGAACAGTCTCAAAACTTCTGAACTTCCTGAAATAAAGATGAATTTTTCTATCTATCTAAGTTAGAGGATGGGGACATCTAGGTGGCACAGTGGATAGCATGCCAGCCCTGGAGTTATTTTCTTGAGGTCAAATGTGACCATAGACACTTACTAGCTGGGCAAGTCACTTAACTGTGTTTGCCTCAGTTTCTTCATCTATAAAACGAGCTGGAGAAGGAAATGATTGGCAAATCACTCCAGTATTTTTGCCAAGAAAACCTCAAATTAGGTCACAAAGAGTTGGACATGAAATGACTGAATAACAAGTCAGAGGATGAGAGACAGTATGGTGAAGTAGATAGAAGGCCAGCCTTAGAATCAAATACTGCATAGAAGACAGAAAGTCCTGGATTCAGTGGTCAGGGACATCTGGATTCAAGTCCTTCCTCTGACCCATACTGACTGTGTTACCCTGGGACGATCACTTTATCCCTCAGTGCTGTAGGCAACTCTCTAAGACTATGAGTTATAATCCAATCCGCATTGATGTCCACAAGGTATAGTCGAGCAATTCCACCTCTCCCCTCTCCAAAAAAAGAGATGGCAAATGTGTTTTTCTCTGATTGACTGTTTTCCCACTAGATTCTTCTTCCCTTCTAGTCCTACAATTTTTCTACTATGAGAGAATGGATTTTTTAGTCACAAAACATATGTTATAATGTAATATAACTCTAAAAAGTAAGCAATTTAAGTGAAATATTTAAACTTAAGTATTTTTAAATCCACACCTGTGTTTGCAAAAGCAGAAATTCATTGTATATGCAACAAAACACCTTTTTGTGTGTGTGTGTGGTGGGGGGAGGGTGCCACCAAGTTGACCTTGTGTGTACTATGTCAATAATTGTGAAAATGATGAGTTGACAAAATTATACAATATGACCATGTTTGGAATTCTAGCTATTATCAATCAGTATTTGTGATTTTTGTTAGCTAAAGAAAAATGTAAAATCATTTAAAAAATCTTAATTTTTATTCTCGAATCATTTTATAAAGAAGTAACACCTGGATAATATTATATCCCATGGAAACAGCATTTGCATGATCTTTGATTCACTGTTATTTCTTCTCAACTTGGATGTGATAGTATTTGACATATAGTCAATAATTAAGAGACTACCAAAAATGATACTTTTGGTTAAAAACAAATGTAAATGAAGTAAAGAACTCTGATGGGCTTCTATCGATTTTGATTTATGAATTACATATTTCCTCCTCTCACATTCAAGGATAGTCTTGCATATGCTTTACAACCATTTTGCTGTTTAAGATAGTTTCTCACCAGTCATCTTATAACTAAGGAAATTTACAATTTAAAAAATCAAGAATTATCTTTGTATTAACTTTCTTAGCTGTAGTTACAATTGCTTTGGGGTTGTCCACAGTTACTTTACTTAATGTAAAATAATTAACAGAGGCTTAATAAGTATTATCATCAGGTATTGATTCACATATAATTTAAATGTAAAGCATGTCTTAATCTTCATTCCTTTCACTATTCTGTTTCTGAATCTAACAGATCATTTTTTTCTTTTGTGTTTTTATTTATTTATTGTTGTGCCTAGTATCTTTGAAAATAAAATGATAGTTCTGGAGATAGATTTTTTTCTTTCATTTATTTTTTTAAAATTGATAACAGTGTAGTTAAAAAGAAACAGTATCTAATGGTACCATTTCATTATTAATTGTCCAGCAATTAACATGCCTATTAAAATCCTTCTAAAATTAATTCCTGCTATTAGATTGCAAGAAGCTGCAAATGTTGAGAAATGCATTCATTTTACCTGTTTTTAATTTACTGAACTTAGGTACATTATTTGGTGTATGTCCTTACAACAAAAACTAGGTAAGATTCATATTACCTAAGATACTGAAGAATTTAAATTAACATAGAGGTAATATGAGATACAGATAAAACAGGTAACCAATTTTCTCTAATTGATTTGCATTCCTAAATTGAACACTGCAGGTAGGAAAGATTCATATGACTTCAAGTCAAATAAGTAGTTTTAGAATTGTCCAAAGTATTTGGCTGCAAGTAATTATATAGCCACAGTAAAATAAATGAAATTTGGTTCATCTGTCTGAAGAATGCTATTTAATTCTTACTATTAATTTCAATAGTGAAAATGAGCATGCCTGGGGATTTAAAAAAAATTGGACTATGTCTGAAAAAAAGTAGGCACTGAGACTAAAATATATTAGGCAGTGTCACTAAAATAATTTTTAATAAACTGTACCTATCGCTTTGCTTATTTAACTTCTTCCTTTTATTTCCCCTGTAAACCTTGTCTTTCCCACTCTTCCTCTTCATGTTGAATTATATCAATTGGAAATGCATTTGGCTAATCTCAAATCTTCTTTTTTCTCTTAGCACCATTCTATTAGATTTTCAAGGAATATGCATCTGTGGGTATAGTATGAGCATACTTCACTGTAGACAGATGCTGATGTTTTCCTTGTCGAGGGATGTGAGAGAAAGAGGAGAGGATGGATGAGCTAGAAGTGTATGTATATGTTTTTGTGTGGAGGGCATCACTGGTAAGTATGGGTGGACTGGTAAAATTTTTATATGGGCAGGGAAATAAAAAAAAAAAACCACAGAAATATTCTGAGCCTATTTTTGGCCTCTCCTGCAACTGCTCTTTGTGCCCTGATTTCTTGTCAGTATTTCCTGAATGTGACTAGCAGCCTCTGAATGGAGCCCTATTATTTATCCTTTATTAAGTGCCCATAGAATGCTGAGGGCTGTGTCTGACACAGGGAACGAACCCTTCCCCCAAGGATAGAAGTGTTTTAAATTAATTCTGAATAAATTCTCCTGGGCATCAACACAAAAATAGATCCCAGAGTTTTCCTAATAGCTGGGTTTGAGAAGAAAGTGATGAAAAAATCACAACAGTCTTCGAACCAAATTTTCTTTCTGACTTCCTGGGCTCTAGCTTCAGAAATTCGTACTTCTCTGACCAACCACTAGTGAGCAAATCATCCACTTAAGGGCTGTTGAAGACAGTAGCTGCCATTCAAATATTAAGTTACTTTCTTCTACTTGGCAGGGCTCACTTGGAAGCTTTTTGGCATCCCAAATTTTGTTCTCTCACTCCTTAATAGCCCAAGTTTGTTCCCTCCTATCCTGCCCTGCCACATCTAGCTTTCATACTTGACTGAGAAAACTAAGGCCAGATCATAGAATCATAGGATTATAATTTTAGATCTAGAAGGGGACTCTGAGACCAATGAATCTATCTTTTCACTCTCACCCCCCACCCACTTTATAGATGAAGAAACTGAGACTAACAGAAGGAAGGAAATAAGCATTTATTAAGCACTTACTATGTGCCAGGCTGTGCTAAGTGATTTAAAAAATATCTCATTTCATCCTTGTAACAACTTGGGGAGGTAGGTGCTATTATTATCTCTATTTTACAATTGAGGAAACTGAGGCAGAAGTTAAGTGACTTACAGCCACATGGCTACTAAGTGTTTAAGGCTGAATTTGAATTTAGGTCTTCCTGACTCCAGGTCTAGCATTCTATCCACTAAACTATACTATCTTTCTGAAGGGAACTCCTTTAACCCTCCCCTGCTTTCCTCCTCCCCCAGTCTTCTGCTACTCCAAACTTGTTAGCATCATGTTCCATTCTCTTTTAGTTTCTTCATGTCTCTGGGGCAGCCACATTCCTATTTTCAGAGACTAACATTTTTATTTCTACAACTTGATTTCATCCCATCCTCTAGGACCTTGTTCCAGAAATCTCCAGTCCTCTATAGCCCCTCACACTTTCATCAACTTCATTTTATTCCTCTGCACTGATTGACTCTTTCCTATCTATCTATAAATATCTTTCTACCCTTTACTACCAAATTTTTTAAAGGTATTTACCCCTAATCCCTTTGCTTTCCCATCAACCACTCCTTATTCAAACCCTTGAAATCAAGCTTCCACCCCTACAATTTTTCCTCTCCCGGATAATTTTCTTTCGGATTCTACGACAAAATATAGTTCTACTCCTCTAATCACTTAGCTGGTGCCTTGTTCTTTGTGTGACCTTGTGTGGTCCCCAAAGTCTATGAACTCAATTTTTCCTCACCTCTTATGTCCAGTCATTTACAAAGTCGTGAATTATACTTCCAAACTATATCTTCCATCTACACCCCCCAACTTGATTCCTGGCTAGACTATTTAAATCACCTCCGAATAGACCTTCTTGGCTCTGCTCTTTCCCCATTCTTTACTATATCCCTCACATTATTACCAGACTAATGTTCCTTATGCATAGCAGTGGTCATTGTCACTGCTCAAAATTTTTTTGATGACTTCTGACTGCCTAATGAGAGAAGTTGAAACTCCTTAGTTGAGTATTCAAGGGCTCTTCAGAGTAGTATCCTACGTTTCTTGCTTTATCTCATGTTACTCTGATATATGCACTAAACATTCTAGCCAAACTGAGCTACTTACCATCCCCTATCCGTGCCCTGTGTTTTCTTCTATGCCTGGAAAACCTTCCCTTCTTCACTTTATAGACTTCCTACCCATTGTTTAAAGTCTGAATCAAATGCTATCTCTTCCAGGAAGCCATCTCTGACCCTCCTCTCATTCTCATACCAGTTGGCAAAGACCTTACCTTGTTGGATATTATATAACACTTTGCTTGCCTCCTATCTATATATTTCTGGTGTATTATTATCTTTTATAGTATTTATGTTTATGGGCAGGCATGTGTATGAGCATATAATGTGTTTATAATAGTTTCCTTTTGGCATGTGAGATCCATGAGATGTTATGCTTTTATGTCTAGCAAAGTGCTCTGCACACAATAAATCCATTGGTTCTTGCTTTTTAATCTAAATACAGGACTTTTCAATTGTCCTTATTTAAATTCATCTTATTAGATTTTAAGTCATCATTCCAACTTATTGTGATATTTTTGGATCTCAGTTCTTTTATCCAACAAGTTAGTTACTCCTCCTAGCTTCCTATCATCTGCACATTTGATAAACATGCCATCTACACCTCCACTAATATAAACCAAGGAGTCCAATTCTCTGCACGCAGTAGATGTTTAACACGCATTTGCTTAATACAATTAATTGTTGGGGTGAAATTATAAATGAATACTGTCAAACCAGTAATAATTTTGACCACTTTGTGTTTCATCTCTTCTCTGGTGGAGTAGTTCTCAAGGAAAGTCCAAAAGGCAGGTAAGAGGAAGAAGAAATGAAGCCACAAAATGAACAACCAACTACTGATTAGAAGAGAACTGACTGCATTTGGCTTCACTATCTATTCACTTGTAGAGCCTGAGAGAAATAACAATGGCTTCAGCAATCCTGTAGTAATTTCCACCAAACACTGTGTGGAGACCAGAGCACCAGATGGGCTCAATCAGTCATCTTCCCTCCCTACTCTTATTGCCACTTTAAATTATGCCATCTTTGAAGAGTGCTATACAAACACAATAAATCCTGTTAAATCATTATATTCCTGACAGACAAAGTCTGTGGTCTTTATTTAGAATCCTTTGAATACTAAGAAAACAAATAGATCCTGCTCTTAGAAAAAAATATTGTTCATGAAATGCATGTCTCCTAAAATAAATAGCATCTTTATTTCCATGTCAGAGTGTTTGTGTTAAAAAAAAAAGCAAAATGCTTCTTTTCTGGGCCGAGGAATAAGAGGAACTTCTACATAGGCCTCCCCACACTTACATTGTGGCATATTAACTTTTTTCCTTCCATTTAGTCCTCTGTACCACATAGGATGTCTATGGTTTACTTGGGGTTTATGTTCAGAAATCCTTGGGCAGAGACTGTGTATCTGTGCTATTTACAATACTGAGCACAGAATAGGGGCTTACCCCATCAATTCTTCTGTCTCTCTACCATTTCTCTGTCATGCTTTAGGCATTAATTCTTAGATAAGCTAATCTTTATTGGATTGTGAACATAGGGTACAAACTACCTAGAATGAGACTAAAAAATAAAGCCTGACTTTATAGCTAAAAGTTGGAGACATTGTTGTGGTAGCATTTGGGCATTCCTTCATATATGGGCCCCCAAGAAAGGTCTCCCATGTTTGGGTGTTAGAGCATTTGAGGGACACTATGGGATCAGCACTTACCTAAAACCATAGTTCAAGAGCCTGCCAAAAAGGACATATTAACTCAAAAGACATTTAATTGAATAGCACCAAAAGGCAAAGATTATACCCTTTTCCCATGCACACATGGTCTCCCACAGGTTGCCTGACTGTGATCAATGGGAGAGGTTATATATACAAGTAACACATATAGAGGGCATGCATGTCCAGAGAACATGGGTGAAGGATTAAACATGTGAAAGGAATGGTCAGGAGATTATGTGATTAAGTATATATGGATGGAGGAAACACATATAGTGATTTGTCTGGTCAGGACACACCCATGGCCAAGGCAACCTAAATCTCCAATGCTCCCATACGATGCTTGAATGTATGTTTCCTAATAATAATAATACAATATTATAACATTATTATGATAATATAATAATATTATCAAACAATATTATATATAATAAACAATATAATAATAAATAAAAATAAATGTTTCCTAAAATATATAGCATCTTTATTCTCATGTCAGAATGTTTTTGTTTAAAAACCAAACCAAACCAAACTAAACCACAATTCTTTCCTGGGCTAGGGGAATCAGAGAAACTTCTATGTAGGTTCCCCCTACATTTGCTCATATTGTGGCATATTAACCTTATTTTCTTGCTTCTGTGCTCCTCTGCACAAACAGGATGCCTATGGTTTGCTTAGGTTTTATCTTCTGAGGTCCTGAGGTTCTAAGGTTCTAAAGTTTGTATCATTCTCTCCTACTCTCCTACATTTTTGTCTCTACTCTCTGCTGGGCATATATTACTGAATGAATGATTTCAGATGGTTATTATGTCTTTGTACTTGGTGGGTCCATTGCTCTTGTGATTGCTGAGCTGTTCTGCTATTAACCTGCTGGGCTTAAGATGCCTAGCTTCTACAGGGCTAGATGCTACTCTCTACTGCCATCTGCTGGGGTTGCACAAATGAGGACCATGAGCCATCATACCCAATCAGGTAGGCAATCGAATTCCCCAGAATTTGAAAATTCCTTTTTTAACTTCTGGTCCATTGTTGATTGGAATTCTGTGTCCCTAAAACCCATTCTATTGACTATTCCAGAAAATCCATCAGGAGCTGAAACACAATGAAGATTTAAATAAAGCAGTCTTTATTAAAATAAATTAAAATAATTGAAGAGATATTCATTATTCATATCTAGGCTGTGCCAATACAACTATATAATAAAAATGATACTGCTAAAATTAATTTATAGGCTAAGTGCTTACCAAATCACCAAAGGTCTACATTATAGAACTAGGAAAAAAATTCATCTGGAGGAAGAAAAAGTCAAGAATATCAAGGAAAATATACTAGAAATGTGAGAATGAAGAGGATAAATAATTATCAGATCACAAATTATACAACAAAGCAGTAGTTATCAAAGAAATTTGGTATGGGTTTAAAAAAAGTAGATCAGTGGAACATAAAAGACCAGCATGATCTAGGAGAAATGGAACAGAGTAGTCTGGTATTTGATGAACCTAAGAATGCAAATGAATAAGGCAAAAAATTTCTATTCAAGAGGAACTACTGGGAAAACTGGAAAGCAATTTGGCAGAAAATTGCATCATATGCACTAAGTTCTACCTAGATATAATTGTAAAATGGATTTAAACAGCACAGGAAGCTAGATGGTACAGTGAGTGCAGCGTCAGACCTGGAATCAGGAAGACCTGAGTTTAAATTTGACATGATTTTGAATGGGGGCAGCTAGGTGGTGCAGTGGATAGAGCACTGGCCCTGGAGTCAGGAGGACCTGAGTTCAAATCTGGTCTCAGACACTTGACACTTATTAGCTGTGTGATCCTGGGCAAGTCACTTAACCCCATTGCCTAGCCCCCCCCCCCCAAAATTGACATGATTTCAAGACTGATCCCAGACACTTACTAACTGTGTAACCTTGGTCAAGTCACTTACCTTATGTTTGCCTCAGTTTCCTCATCTGTAAAATGGGGATAATAATAGCACTTCCTCTCTGGGTTGTTGTGAAAATCAAATGAGATAATAATTGGAAAACATTTGGAACAGTGCCTGGCACATAGTTAGCACGATCTAAATATTATTTATTATTATTAAACATTAAAGGTCAAATCATAAAAAAGAGGAGCCTGCACCTTGTATAACTATGACCAAGGAAAGAATTCTTAAACAAATAATGTACAGAGAAAATGAAAAAGATAAAATAAACAATTTCTATAACAAAATTAAAGAGATTCTGCATGAATGAATACATTTAGAAAAAGAAGAGCTGTAGAGTTGGAAATAACCTTCCTATCAAGATAAAAAACTAATTTTTAATATATATAAAGATTGCCACAAATATACATTGAAGAGCCATCCCCAAGAGTTCAATGGTCAAAGAATAGAGACAAATGCTTTTGAAACGAAGAAACTCATATGAAAATATGTTCCTAAAACACTAACAATTAGAGAAGTAAAAATTAAAACAACTCTGAGATTTTATCTCATATTAATAAATTAGCAAAGCTGAGAAATGATGTAAATAGCCAATGCTTGAGAGGCTTTAGGAAGTCTGATGCACAAATACAATGTTAGTAGAGTTGTGAATTGGTCCAAAATAATTTGGAATTATTTGAAAAAAGTGACTGAAGTATTCATAACTTTTGACCCTGCAATCCCTCAGTGCATCATGTATGTCAAGAAAGAAAAATGCAAAAATAAAAGTCCCATATACAAAAATATCCATAGCAGCAATATTTGGGGCAACAAAAACCTAGAAACAAAGTGGGTGCCCACTGATTGGAGAGTAGTTGAACACATTGTCATTTTTGAAAGTAACGAGCTATTCTTATACTATAATTTGAGGAATTCAGAGAAACATGGGAAGACTTGTGTAAAGTGATATTTAGGTAAGTAAGCAAAAATGGAAGAAGAATGTACAACCAGGGAAAGAGGGGGCCCCACATGTATAGAGAGATCCACTTGTGGTAAGTGGACTGTACTTGTGTGTATGTGTATCAGTGTGAGGCAGAATAGACATCTCTAGCTCTTCTTTCCCAATCCTTCTCTAAAGGAGACTTTTGTTCCTTTCAGGAGAAGCAAGTGGTTGAGGCTGGAGGACACCACTCTGTTCTCCTCAGAGAGAGGGAATGCCAGGCTACAAATACATCTATCTGCTCCCTTAAATATTGTTCAAATGTTGTGATTGCTTTGACGTTTGGGTGGGGTGGGGTAGGGGTGGGGAAAAGGACTCCAAGTTCTATGTTTAAGGCTTGACCCCTTTCCCACCTAACCAGTTCTACAGCAAACATATGTGGCAAATAGTAAAGAAACCTATTTATTCAAATCATAGTAAAACAGAAATCAGAGAAGGTATACCTAGTACAATATATGTCAAACAATACAGAGTGAAGTGAGGTAACTTACACTTTCGTTGGAAGTGAGGTAACTCAGATCAACCAAGAGAGACGTTTGTGGACCTCATCCAAGGTGGAACTCCCTGAAATCCATAGAGTAGCAAGCTTGGAATACGGATAAGATGGAGATTGCTCACTCCTGTCATGTCTTCCTAAAGTCTTTTTCTTCAGCAACCTGAAGTGAGATTGGCCTCTTCCATCTTCTTTCTCAAAGCTGGAAGCCAGAAAGAATTGGAAATTGAGAGGATGCCTATCAATTGGGGAATGGCTGAACAAGTTGTGGCATATGAATGTAATGAAATACTATTGTGCTATAAGTAATGATGAGCAGGTGGATTTCATAAAAACCTGGAAAGACTTGTATGGTCTGAGGCTGAGTGAAGTGAGCAGAACCAGGAGAATGTTGTACACAGTAACAGCCATGTTGTATGATGACTAATATTGATAGACTTAATTCTTCTCAGCAATATAAGGATTGAAGACATCTCCAAAGGCCTCATGATAGAAAATGCTATCCACATCCAAAGAAAGAATTATGGAGTTTGAATGCAGATTGAATGTAGATTGAAGCATACTATTTGCTATTTTTTTTCTTCTGTTGTGTTTTGCTTCCTCTTTCTGGTGGTTCCTCCTATTGATTCTAATTCTTCCTTACAACATCACTAATGTGAAAATATGTTTAATAGGAATGTACATGTATAGCTTATATGAGATTGCGTGCCATCTTGGGGAGGGAGGTGGGGAAGGAGAGGGAGAAAAATTTAAAACTCAAAAACTTATGAAAGTGATTGTTGATAATTCAAAATTAATTAATTAAAAAATTAAATTAAATTAAAAAAAGGCCAAAAAAAAAAGTTGGAAGCCAGGAGTAACTGAAGTTACTCAAAGCTTGAAGAGAAATCTTGAAGTCCCTAAAGGGGTCCTTGAAGGTCCTAAGGGAGACTAGCAAGGACTGGAGCTTTCTGACCTCTCACCAACTCTGTCCTATTTCTCACACAGGGCAGGTCATTCATCTCCAACAATAAGGAGGGTTCACACCAATGGGCTCTGGGACAGGAGTTATATGCACAATGACTACAATAATACAGATTTAAAAAAACCACAAAAAGTTAATTAAATTCATGACTTTGAATGTGGCAGACACAGATGGGCACAGATATTGTACTGATCAATATTGTTTGACTGTTGTTTTTAGTTGGGGTGATGGGGGTGAAGGGGGCATAGGGAAATTATTTTGTTATTAAAAATAAAGGCATTAATCATGTTTTAAAAAGAATAGGAGATATGTGGGGTATGGAGAGGAACTCCCAAGATTCTCTTTGATTTGACACTCAAATGAAGCTAAGAGTATAAGAAAAGTTGAATTAAGTAAAGAAGACATATCCTTTGCCTTCCACTCCACTGTTTCACACTCCTTGCTCTTTATTCTGTATATCTACTAGCACCAAAACTCTTTAATTTTGTGCCATATCATGATCAGTACAAAATCTCCTTGTGTCTTGGATTTATAAACTTGTAGGATGCAGTTGATCTCTTTCTCTGAGTGAGCCATTTTCATTCAATAATGCAATTCAACAATACAACTGCATGGTTCCTTTGTTCCTTATTCTTTGGCTTAATTTAGTTCATCAAACATTTGTTTTCAAAGTTTTCCAGATAACTCTCCATTTTCTATCAGATGCTCAGCTTGGTTTTGACTCCACAAGAACATCATGCCTCCCCCAGGGATAAGCTAATCACCTAAAATTTCATCACCAATGTTGCATGACTGTTTTTGATACCCAACAAGTTCACTCAACTGCCTCTCCCATCAGATTAGAGGGCTGGAAGTAGAGTAATAAACTCCTCCCAAAGCCTTCCTTTATTGAGGGCTCAAAACTTTCCAAACTTTCCATTTTCAATCAGCAGCTCTGCTTTGTTTTGATTCCATGGAACATTTTTACCCCTCCACCCTCCAGCTATGGCTCCTTCTTCTCCCACTCTTCAGCTTCCTTTTATATGTTGCCTTCTGGCATTGAATTGTAAGCTCCTTCAGGCAGGGACTGTCTTTCTTTTTCTTGAGTTTAGTGCACATAGTAGGAACTTAAGAAATGTTTATTGAATTGAATTGAATTGAAAAAGTTCCCTAGGTACTGGGATACCAAGACAAAATGATAAGCCCTGACCTTAAGGAACTTAAATTTAAAGGATAATATTTAGGAAAGGTAGCAGAGAGAGTTTTCTACTCTCTATGTGTAGTAGGTCATGTTTCTACTTTCTTCCCAGATACAAAAGGGTCAGGAGCAAGTGTGGGCCTCTTGGTTGTTTTTTTAAATCAAATTTGCAGATGACAGGAAGGTAGGAGGGAGAAATAATTTGCTGGATAAGAGAACTGGGACCTAGCAATATCTCAATCAGCTAGAGTGGTGAATAGAGGAACATTAGTAAAGATCACTGTTCCATGCTTGGATAAAACAAAACAAAACAAAAAAAACCAACTGCTCAAGTATATTATGTATATGTGCGGTGTGTTTAGATAGTTGTTTGGGGGAAAAAGATCTGGGATTTTAGTGGACTGAAGTAACAATGTGAGCCAACAGCATGATGTAGGAGCCAAAAAAGTTAATGTTATCTTAGGGTATATTAATAGAAAGACAATATCTAGAATGAAGGAAGCAATTGTCTTACTGTACTCTCTCCTGGTCAGATTAAATCTGTACAGATGTGTCTAGTTCTGGACACCACATTTTAGAAAGGTCATTGACAAGTTAGAATAAATACAGAGAAGAGTGATTAAGATGATGAAGGAAGTGAAGAATACTTCATACAGAGTATCCCCAAAATCTTAGTCTTAAACTTAGCTCAAGCTTACTTAACTAAGCTTACTTGAGTAAGCTTACCTAAGTAAGTAAGCTTAAGCTATTAAAGATTAAAATTTACTTAAGTAAACTTAAGTATAAAGACATCTTATATAAGGTAATGGGAATATTTGTCCTAGAGAGGATGACTAAGGGTAGACAAGCATTGTGAAAAGAGAATAAATTTGTTTTGCCTTTCCCTGGTTAGGATTCTAGGATCAACAGATGAAAAGCTAAAAAAAAAAAAAAGAAGTAGATTTTGGCTCAGAAGATACTAAGACAGAAAAAAGGCAAAATAAAAATATGAGCTATCTGATCAACAGATGTCTGATCAAAAGTAAGAGGAATGAAAAGAAAGGAAGAAGTCAGGAGAATTATCTTGCAGACAATAGACACAGAAGGCCTTGTTTCCATCAGAAAGATTTAACACCTATACCTGAAGAAATAAGTAGCATCATATGGCAAGAAAATGTAGGAGAAGTCCCAGAAAATGGAGGAAAAGCCATTTGAAGTAAAACTTTGCTCAAGGTCCCCCAGGAATATAGCCTATAGTGCAGCAAACAAGTGTGGTCACAGCCTGCCCTAGAATTTAGTCACAAGAGTTGAACGTGAGAGCTAGCAATAAGAGCAACAGAAATCTGAGGATTTGAGTTCCAGCAAGTATAGAGAGCAAGAAAAATTTGCCAATGGCTCTGATAGTGTGTACAACATCCATGCTTCTGTTGGTAGCAAGTAACAACTATATTTGTGCACAATTCAGTTTGGTCTCTCAACTAGAAAGGGAGGTGAAAAGGCTAGAGGAAAGAGCCTCAGCTTTCGAGTTATGCGGGAAAATGAATTGTTCCTTGAAAGAATAGAAGATGTACTTCAAAAGGAAATTGGAGGGAAGTGAAATTTGAAGAAGCAGGGAGATAGCCTAATTTCCCCAGAGACTGGAAAGTTAAAGAATATCAAATGGAGAAGGAAGAAAAGAAGAAGAACTGTTGAAGTCATAGAATGAGGAGACAGGGTATTTTCTAGAGCTGACTGCTTGTCTAACTCACTTTGTCTTCTTATAGCTTTGGAATGTTATTGTGGCTGTTCATATTCCAAGAGGTAGTGAATAGAGTTCCAGGCCTGGAGTCAGGAAGATCTGCATTCAAATCTAGCTTCAGATACTTACCAGCTGTGAGACTCTGGGCAAGTCACTTAACCCTGTTTGCCTGAGTTTCTTCATCTGTAAATAAGCTGGAAAAGAAAATGACAAACCACTCCAATATCTCTGTCAAGAAAACCCCAAATAGGGTCACGAAGAGTCAGACACAACTGAAAAACAACTACGTCCCAAATCCATACTTCAAATTGATGCGCTGGTGTATGCTGATGGATTTGTCATGTTTAACAGGTCTTTTCAAGATCCACCTGCATCAGAAATTCCAGGAGCAGATAGATGACAGTGTAGTTAGGAAGATTCCAAATTGATTGAATGTCTAGACTTCCCCAAATAATAATTAATGGATCAATGACAATCTGGAAGGAAGTCTTCTAAAGAGAGTTCTTGGGGATCGATCCTTGGCCTTATTCTCTTCAGCATCTTTGGCAATACCTTGGATGACTGCACAGATGGCATGTTTATTCAATCTGAGATCTAGGAGAGATAGCACATTGGATGATACTGTTGGGCTCCACAATAGGCTATCAAAATAAACTTCACCTGTTAAAGTTGAACATGAACAATTGTAAAGCCCCACACTTGAATTCAAAGAAACATTTTAACAAGTAAAGTCACTTCCTCTTGTAGTTAGGAGACCGACCTGAATTTTGCACAAATATAGCTATTACTTGCTGAGAGAAATGATTATTAATAACCAATGATCTGGGGAAATACAGAGATCTCCCTTTTTCTATTATCCTCATTTCAAAATCTCAGTCTCTGAAGGTTGAGTTAACTTTTTCCTCTACATGACCCCACCCAACCTTACAAGGAATCTCTAGTCTAAGGTGAATTCTACTCAATCAAGCTTGGGTGGAGATAGATTCTTTTGTCTAGATTGCCCAAGGCTAGGGGCTGTCTGAGTGTAGGGATAGTCTATCCAAGAGTGACTTGATGTCACTTTCAGCCCCTCATTGGAGTGAGCTCACTTCTCTTTGTAAAGTCCACCTCTCATTAATTGTTAAGCAGAGGTGATTGTGGTATGCAGGATCACCTCTCATTCAAGGGCATATAAAACTCAAGATGTGGCCATGCTTCCTCTTTGACCATTGAGAGGATAAGGAACCCCTTTTCATCAATCATTTGCTGGAGTGATTGATAAAATTGATTATAATTTACCCCAAAATTTTGTCTTTCAAAATTATTTTATTTGCCACATGCTGCCAAGAGAAACATAAATGTAGTAAACTCTGTAAGGGTCACTGGCAAATTTCGCTTGTTCTCTGTACTTGTTGGGGTGCAAATCCTCAGTTTTCTATTGCTAATAGTGCCAGTTCTCATGTTTAACTCTTATGGCAAATTTCCAGGGAAAACCACCATGGCCATACTTGATTGCTGCACTGAAGGCTATGTTGCTAGGGACCCTTGAGTAAAGTTTTACTATGAAAAGCTATCTTGTAATTTTCTTGGAAGGCATAACTCTGCAAAACTGAAAAAGATACAGTCAGTCCTAGTCAGATCACATCTGGAGCATTGTTTTCAATCCTGGGCATCACATATTAGGAAAGATATTGGTAACCTCAATGTCTAAGAAGGGGATTTTCAGGATGTTGTGGGGATTTGAGACAATGCCATTGCCTCACTTGCTCATTGTTTGGGTTCTGATGGTTCAGAGTGAATGTGAATAGCAATTGTTTCTGTTCTCGTCAGAAACTCTGGGGATCTTCTCCCAGATTGATTCTTTTATGAAGGCAAATTAGGCCATTTTGTGCCTCAATTCTTATATAGCCTTTAACTACTGAATGGGTGTTGCCTCAGACAGACTGAGACCTGGGAAAGACCCAAGCTTAAAAAGGCCAAGGTCTCCTACTGCATCCTGATCCATCTCCAGTTGCCCTGACCTATGTCTTGCCACTGGACTCTGATGACTCCAGAGGAGAGAGTGAGGCTGATGACTTTGCTTAGCTTTCCTTCACTTAAATCTAATTCACTTGCAAGTCAAGACATGACCTTCGTGATGTCATTGGTCCTCTTTGAGAATAAAAGATCAACAACAACAACAATATGAGGATCAGTGGAAGTAATAAGCTTAGTCTGGAAGAGAAAAGACTTAGGTGGGAAGTGATATCAGTCTTCCATTATTGGGAAGGTTGACATTTCAATCTGTTCTGACTGGCCCCAAAAGATGGCTATAGATGATCTCTCCTGGCTCAGATTTTTCCTAGAACCTTCACCAGGATCTTTCCTTTGCTTATTCCATTCCATTCTATTACATTTATTTGTGTGTTTGCATGTTTCATATCTGTTACTATTTAATTGCCCTTCTTTAAGGGCTCAGACTGTAATGTTTCCTGTCTTTGTGTCCCCAGAACTTAGCATAGTGCTTTACACATAGTTGATGTTAATCTATTAAAATGAATTGAATGAAGTGAAATGAATGAATTGAAATGAATTCTATTTTCATTTCATGTCAGGAAAATCTTCCTCGTAGTTAGAGCTGTCCCAAAGTACAATGGGTTGCCACTAGAGGTAGTGTTTTTTTCTATTTCAAAGAGAGGTCTTTAAGTGGAGGCCAGATGGGATATTGTAGGAGGATTGCTATTTAACTGTGAGCTCCAGTCTTCCTTCCAATTTAAAAATTATGTGATTGTCCCCAAAATGTATGTCTCAGGCTTAGTCTTTACAGTAAGCCAGGAGGTTGTAATACAAATCTTTTGTGGAATGTAGGAATTGGAGAGGATAATCTAATACAGCATCCTAATTTTGCAAATGAGTATACTCTAGTTCAGAGAAGTTAAGTGACTGATCTAAGGTCATGACAGTTACTCAGTGGCAAATCCTGGAATAGGACTCAAATACCTTTACTTCTAGTTCATGTTAACACCTATCTGCCCAAGAAAAGGCACAAAAGCACAAGGTGATATTCCAACAGAGCAGTGCTTCAGCAATGTGAAAATCAACAGTCTAGCATAACCTTACCAAATCAGACACACTACAGGAAAAAATACTCTGATGCCCACAAAGGGCTTTCTTTTTTCAACTCTCTCAAACACATTTTGATATAAGGCATTCCATTATTAGTTTCCTGAGCTTTTAAGGACAAGTTCATGAGCATATGACATCTGTATGGGAGTTTTTTTTTCAGGGGCATCCAGTTTTTTGAAGAGAGGTCACCATTACTACTTAGCAACAGCCAAGGGGATAAAATGATAATAAAAATACTACAGTGATGATAACTAAGATTCAAAGTAACACCTATGGTTGAATTTGTGGTTCTGACATTAAATTCTTGACTCTCACCTATTAATTATTGGTGAGACTTCTGTATGGAGGATTCAATCCATATTTGCTATCTGGTCAGGGTAATATTTGCTTTGAAATCAGTTTTCAGATAACTGGAGAGAAGAAAGTTCTGGGATCAGTACAATGATGGAAAAACCAGGAACCAACTTTTCCCTCAATTAAAAATTACTCAGAAGTCCCTAAATCAATACAAGTTTGACTCATGGCCAGTAAAATTCTGGTCTGGCTCTACTTCTTACAATATAGCTCAGCTACCTTGTGACTTTGATGGCAACGGACAACAGCAGATAGATGAGCTGTGATCAATGGAATTGAGTTGTTGGATGTTAAAAAAAAATTGAATGCTTTCCAAATAGGGCTGGACATTCATAATTTTAGAGCCATTAGTTTGGATATTATTCCTGTTCTGTTTTTTTTTTTTCCCTGAAGGGTCATTTGCAGGGTTGAGTGCCAGGAAGAAAACAGATATCCAGAAATCCTTACCTCACAATTTAAAAGCACCCAAGGGCTTCCTTAGGTCAAAAAAGCCAGAGATGGTTATTCTAGCAACTATGGCAACTCAATGTTGAGAAACATAAAGAACACTGGTCAAAAAATCAGCATATTTAAGCATGCAAGGCTAGTCCTGAACAAAAACTATGAAGTAGGTGAAATTTACTTTTATTGTTCCTCTATTCCTTAATCATCAGTTCTCTTGTGTCCTTTTTGATTTCCTTGTTCCCTGATTACCTTGCCCAGTGTCTCCATGCTGCCCTATCTATACAGAACTCTTTCACTATGGAGCTAGGCAAGCCTCAGTCAATCTCCCATGTTCTATATTTTTCCCTGTTTACATCAAAACTTGTCCTGTGTCTCATTTATTCTAAGCCCACCTGGGTGGCGGTTAACTAATCTGATAAATTTGAGCCAATGTCTTAATTGCCAATAATGACTTAATGTGTCTTACTTTCCAGGTAACTTTGTATTTTTGCAATTGCCTTTAATGCCTTATATCAAAAGAGGGATAATTGTAATTGCAGACAGGGCTATTTAGGTAGAGAGATCTTTCTTGGTGCCACTTACGTAAAATCTTGAAGTTGGCTACCATTCCATCTATGTGAGACACTCTGCCTTCCCCACTTATGAACCCCTAGAATACTACCCCAGGTTCCAGCATCTCTCTGAACCATAGATCATGAGCCCCAATGAATATGTTAACTTTTACTTGTCAACCAGAAGATACACTTGGTTCAAAGCAAAGGCCTTCAATGAAAGAGCATAGTAATAAAAGTAAAAATACGTTTCCTCACCCTCATAAATCTAGAGCATACTTTCCAACAAATATGCACATTCTCAAGAAAAGTGGATATACAAAAGAATCACATGAGATCTACATATATGGTGAACATATATGGCCAGGGTATACATGGTTATAGGCAACTCACATCTTCAATATGACAGAGATGCTGACATCTGATGATGTCATCATCTTGCTTACAAATGGGTTTGTTCTCTCCTGTGCATTGTGTCTTTGCTGCTCCCCAACAGATGTCATATTTGTTGTTGTTGTTCAGTGGGTTCAACTCTTTGTGACTCATTTGGGGTTTTCTTGGCAAAGTTGGAATGGTTTGCCATTTCCATCTCCAGTTCATTCTACAAATGCGGAACTGAGGTAAACGGAGTGACTTGTTCAGGGTAATATAGCTGCTTAACTGTCTGAGGCTGGATTTGATCTCAGGAAGGTTAGCTTTCTGTCTCCAGTCCCAACACTCTATCCACTGTGTCATCTAGCTGCTACAATTAGTCTTTGTAATCCAGCTATCTTCAGAGTCACCTAATGCTCTGTTTACCAACAATGGATGATATAGTTAGTAAGCCTCTAATCTGCAGGGGAAGACTGTTGTTGTTGTTTGGTCATTTTCAGTCATATCCGACTCTTTGTGATCCTATTTTGGATTTTCTCAGCCAAAATACTAGAGTGGTTTGCCACTTCCTTCTCTGGCTTATTTTGCAGATGAGGAAAATGAGGCAAACAGGGTTAAGTGACTTGTCCATGTTCACACAGCTATTGTCTGAGGCCAGATCTAAATACAGGTCTTCTGGACTCTAGCACAATACCCATTGCACCCAGCTGCCCCTACAGGGGAAGGCTACAGCTCTGTTACTCAGCTCTTTTATCTACCGCCATCATTCATCTGAGAGAGGTTCTGTGGTTAGCAAACCTCTCCCCTATGAGAGAGGTCTACAGTCCTCATCCAGCTAATGCTCATGAAGCTTTTCCCCTTAGTTGGGCTGCTTACACAAGGTAGCAGATGACCAGGTTAAGATTATACCTGCTCTTTGAACTCTTATTTCCTCTACTGTATTCTCTTATTTCTTCAGTTTAACTTTTAGCAGATTTATACTTAGAAATCTATTTTAATTTTTATTTCTTAACATACTCCCTCTCTGTTCCCATCTGGAACAAATATTCTGAGGGCTCTACTTTCTCAAAAGAAAAGGAGGTAGGTAAAAATTCCTTTAACCTCCCTTCATCATATTCTTCTATTCTATGCAAATGATAAGGGTTGATATTTAAAAAAGACTGAAAAAGATGATGATCTTTGTCCCACTTCCTTAACACTAAATCACAGTCTGACATCTTTCTGATCTCTTTATATATGGGGCAGCTAGGTGGTATAGTGGATAGAGTGCCTGACCTAGAGTCAGGAGTACTTATCTTCCTGAATTCAAATCTGGTTTCAGACACTTACTAGCTGTGTGACCCTGGACAAGTTCACTTAATCCTGTTTGCCTCAGTTTGCTCATATGTAAAATGAGCTGGAGAAGGAAATGGCAAGCCACTCCAGTTATCTTTGCCAAGAAAACCCTAAATGGGATAACGAACAGTCAGACACAACTACAATGACTGAAAAGCAGCAACAACAAGGAGGCTGACTCTTCAGGTAACACAATGGTGTTACAAGTATAAGATACTGGCCCTTTCATATGTGAATAGTTTGATTGCTGAAAGGGGCAGAACTTTTGTGCACTAAGACCCAGGTGTGAAGAAACATAGCTTTTCCATTAAAATTGAGGAGAGATGCACATTTCTAGGAGGATCATATGGAGAACATCTCAGATGAATGAACTGTGAGGACCTGTTTGAGAGCAAGGAAATAATTGAGGCTATATGGCATTGTTATCTCTTGGCTCATTTGCATGTGAGAGGTTAAAACTAGTGGATGAATAACTGTTTGGAAACTATGGGGAGATTAAATGAGACTTTGGTTTCAAAACTGACAGAAAGGCATATTACTTGAGTTTAATCTGATAGATAAAAGATAACTACCAGGAGACTCTTATTTGGGTCATGGAGAACAGTGAAGAAATCAGAAGGTGAAAAAGTCAGCTGTGATGGAGCTGAGTTAACAAGTCAGAAAGAACAATATGAACATAGCAGAAGAGTCAGTTGACAAGAAGACTAAAATTTTTGTACTAGGAGACTACTGATTGGAAGAGAGCAGAACTCTGTTGCAATTTGAGCTATTAATTTTGTTTTCCTCTTCTGGTTTGAGAAAGAGAAACTTAGGGGGAAATGCTCATTTTGTATCTCTTTTGCTATAACAAGGTGCTGAGAGAAGATTGGATAATTCAAAAATCTTATTGGGTGAAGAGCTAGCTGGGCCTGAATTCCCCAGGGAGCCAACCTAAGGAACTTTGTAATTCTCTGGCTTAAGATAATCACTTGGCATTATTACAGAATAATGTTAAAAGCACCCTGGCAAGGGTGATTGTAAAATGAAAGAGCTTGTCTGCTTAATCAGTTCAAGAGTAAAAAAGGGTAGGATTTGCGGTGAAAAACAGAAGAATAGCTGGCAGAGAAGTGACCTCATGCAGTTCAGATCGTTTTTGAAGGGACCAAGGATATTCAAGGTCTACAGTATAGAATTGTGAGATGCCTTAAGCCCATCAATTTCCCTACCCATTTATCTTCTATAAGTGTATTCAGAGGATGAGATGAATAGTGTCATGGAAATAAAAATATGTATTTGGACAAACTTCGAGAGATAGTGGAGGATAGAAGGGTCTAGGGTGATATAGTTCATGGGATCACCAAGAACTGGACATGACTGAATTACTGAACAACAAACAACACTTTATCCTACAGACATTGGATATGTAAGTGGAAGAAGTGACTCAGGCTTATGGGTGGGCTGTAATTTAATGATTATTCTTCCTTTCATGTTACCATTAAGTAAATATTTTATGTTTAAGAATTAATGAGACTGATAGATTTTCTGTATTTGGGAAGCATGTCAATGGGGTTCAGGAACTACAGTGGTCAGTAGTAGAAGTATATACACCACCAACTCCCCTGACCCCCAATAGACACAAATATGCAAGAGGTTAAATCCCAGCATCCTGAGAGAATTTGAGTCATAGCAACATAGTGGTGCCTCTCTTTGGGAATCCCAGAATTGCCAAAGTGAGGGAAGGTTGATTGAGTGAGCCAGCCCAAAAATAGGGGTGGCCATGAGTCCTCAGATGCTACATAAGGAAGTAAAGTTTAGAAGAGCATGGAACTGAGACATGGGTCTAGAAGTTGTTTTAGACCAAGGGTATTAGAAAATTTGTGCAATAAAATGTTCTCCTGCCTTTTGCCACAATTTCTACTGATATTGTTTCTCATATCACCCTTTATGTCTGACTTTACTCATCTAGAATTTCTGTAACTTTAGGGTATTTTAAATGAACATTTAAACTTATGATTATGATTATGTAATGTCTTGAGTCTTATTTAGAACAACAAGGAGGTCATCAGATTCATCTGTGGAGGCTGTCAGCCTACATAGCAAATGATCACCCGTCTTGAGAAGAAAAAGAAAGATTACCTTTTGGGGGCCAACAAGCAACCTCTATTATTTGTTAGTATGTTGGATGATAATGTAGGCATATTTTATGGAGGCAGGGTAAGAATATGTGGGGCAAGAGCAGTTAAGCCACCATAATGAACTTTTCTGTTTGTATACACCACTCCGCTTAATCTATTCCCTCACGTTTTATGCTTTTTGATGGCTCAATTTTCCTAGTTAGAGGCAGCACAACTTTGAGGTGAAGTAAGCTGCTAAATTCAGGTCCCATGCTCACTCCTCATTTTGTGATCTTTTGTTTTAATGTCTTCCCTCAAGAGCTCAGTAAATGGACTCTCATTGCCATAATTGCTCATTTAGTTTGAGGTATTATTTTTCTTTTTTTAATTATTAACAATTATAGTCTAATGTTGATGAGTTTACATAATTAAACCCTGCTTTTAAAATGCCTGACACTCTCTGAATATGAAGAGACAGCTTCTTTGCCCTCAAGTTGCTTATTTTCTAGGTGTGTGTGTCCATGCAGGAGAAATACATATCTGTCTGGGAGGCCTTAGTCACACTCTTTCCTGAAGGCAGAGCATCAACCTAGATGACCTCATGAATCCTTTAGGCTCCATGGAATGAATTTGAGTTGAATTAAAAAGAATGTTGCTACTAAAGTGATCTTTCTTTTTTCTTCTGGATAATTTCATTTACAGAAATATATAAAAGCACTAGTACGAACAAATTAGAGGGTACCATGGTAACTCATTAGTGACAGCAGGAACAACAAATGTTTAATTAAGAATAATATCTTTCCATTAGGTGTCAGAGAGTTCCAGAGGCAGGTTGATACCTATTCACTTACATTTAGGTTAACACATCAACTCCAGGGCAATAGCAATGAAATCCAGTCATTGTTGTTTGGATAAATGCATCTGGCAACAAGGAGGGGACAATTATTTTGGCTGGGGATGTAACAACAAATTAGGCTGAACTGCAGGAGTCATATGCCTATGATACCTCACTACTGCCCACCATCTCTTTTATACCTACCTAAAATTGGCAAGTCACTCCAGTGTTTTTGCCAAAAAAATCCTAAATACGGTCATATAAAGTTAGACACGACTGATATGACTGAACCACAACAAATATACATACAGAAAAGTAGCATGGTATAGTGGATAGAGACCTGGCTTGAGAGCCAGAAAGATCTGGGTCCTAGTTCCAACTCTGCCACATACTAGTTGTGTAATTTCTATTAGCCAGTTCCACAATGGTGACTTTTAGTTATTTATCTATTCAATCAATAAGCTTTTATTAAGAAGCTTGCTGACTATTAAGAGACACCTCTGTCTATCTCAGTTTCTTTATCTGCAAAATGGGGATAATTATATTTATATATAATTTATAATTATAATTATATAATAATAGTTGAAACAATCAATAATTTTAGCAAAGTAGCAGGATTAAAGTAAATGCACATAAATCATTAACATTCCTATATGTCACCAGCAAAATTCTGTAAGAAGAGTTAGTAAAAAATATACCCCATTTAAAATAATTCTAGACAGTATAAAATGCCTGGGAGTACACCTTCCAAAACAAACCCGGAACTATATAAACAAAATCACAAAAAACTTTTTTTTATACAAATCTGGCTTCAGATACTTACTAGCTGTTTGACTTTGGGCATGTCTCTTAACCCTGTTTACTTTGCTTCCTCATCTATGAAAGGAGATAGGGAAAGAAATAGCAAAGTACTCCAGTATCTTTGCCAAGAAAACCCCAAATGGAGTCACGAAGAATCAAACACGATTGAAAACAAGTGAACAACAACAACAGATTTGGAATCAGGAAGTGGAATTTAAACCCTGCCTGAGTCACTTATTAGCTGTGGGGATAATAGTACAATGAAAAGGCTGAGCAATTGGTAGGTAGTCCAGTCTTCAGAGCGTATGCTGACAACCTAGTGAAGGATTGGTGAAGCTGCTTCAAAAGCACATCATGATATGTAGCTGAGGGGCCCTGCCTTTGACTCAGAGCATGTACAGATATTCTATGACTATTTCCTGTCTATTTACTGCATGGTGAAATTCCTTTTTACTGGTTACTGAGCTGAACTGAAAGTGAATATATGATTCCAATAGAGAAACTAAGTCTCTTTCCCTTCCCTATGTCTATGAGGAATAAGTATAACTCTCTGAGTTCACTGCCTTTCCCCTACTAGACTGGCCTGTGAATGCATGGCCTCCTATGCAAGCCTGTGTCTGGGATGCGCCCACCTTGTCTGTACCTTTTTTCTTTTGGTACAGGGCCTTGTGAGATTTCCAAAGGATGGAAGAGACATCAGTGGCTGAACTCAAAAGGGAGCCAGCCCTGAAGACCAACCAGCTTAATCCAGCCCAGCAATGGATTGGTCAGGCAGCTACGATGTCCTAGAGGTAAGGGAGTGACCAGTCCATCAGTTATATTGCATTCAGAAGTAAACTCTGTAGTAGGAAGAATGTTTGTGGTTGCTACTTTAAGTTTGGGCTACTTTCCCAGGGACCAAAGTATAGAGGAGAGAGCAGACCCCATTTTGGTGAAGGTGGTGGAGGGGAGGAGGGACTGTTTTTGTACTTTGGCTCTTGCTATTTTTCAATAAATATACTTTTTTAAAAGGTAATTGATATTAATTGTTTAATCAATATTTAGAAATCAATGGATTAAATTGATAGAGGGGCACGAATCATTGGTATTGATAATATAGAAGAGATATTAATTGGCCTTGGCAAATGATACCAGAGAAAATGCATCAAAGTAGGGGTTCAAGCTGATAGAATCAGAGAAAATCCCATATTCCCATTAGGGTTCTAGCAGTAACTCTGGCGAACTGAATGAACAGTACTAGTAGGGCTCAAGAAAGTAAGTCTGGAGCTTATATGGGCTTCAGTAGTATCACAAAGGCAGATTGCAGGGTTGCTTTATAACCACTCAGGAGCAAGAAGCTATCTCAGAACAGGTATCGTATCTCATTTGGAGGAGATAGGTTTAAATCCTTTCTATTATCCTTTTTTCCAGCATAACCTTGGCTATATCATCTAATTTCTGTGAGTTTCAGTTTATTCAACTACAAAATGAAAGAACTGATGATTTGTAATGTACCTTCATATTCTAAATCCTAAGAAAGGTAGAGAGTGGGTCTAGATAACTTTTGAATCTCCCCAAAAGCCTAGCTCAATACTATGTACACAGTAGGTATTTGAGTATTTGGTGAATGAATATTGAATGAACTCTGTGTCCATAATTCTGAGATTCTAGAATACAGTTGAATAAACCTTGCAGGAAGATCCTGATTTAAAGAGGCAGCATGGTGTGTGGATGGAGAGTTGGCTTCAGTGTCTGGAAGACCTGGGTTCAAGTTCTATCTCTAAGATGGGCTGTATGACCCTGGCAACTCTCTAAGACTATAATTTGCAGAGCAGATAACAAGATGACTTGGTGGAGGTAGCCCTACCGTCACAAAATCTTTCACATTTGTTCCTTTCTTTGCACTCTGCACTCACACAATTCAGGTCTTCATTCCCTCTTACCTGGACTTTTACAATAGCTTTCCAATAGGACTTGAAGGCAGGGATTATTTCATTTTTGTCTTTGTTTTTCTAGTGCCTGAGACATAGTAGATTTTTAATAAATGCTTGTTGATTGATTGATTGATAGACAGACAGAGAACTACAATATGAATCTAGTGTGTGGTAGCCTCCATTAAATGAGATTCTGATATGGATGGAAGTGGAGGGGGGGAATAGAGCTAGTAATGAAAAAAGAAAGAAAAAAAGCTTCAGTGAAACACATAGAAAAATATATAGAAGGCACCAAAGAATAGTTAGAAGGGGCCACAGACAAGGACAGTATTGATATTTTTATGTTAGAGTTAATATATACTTAAATAAAACCAATCTGTACATGGTAGATTCATAGTTTCATATGCAATCTTTTTTTTGGCTTTTGCATATGGAAATGTTCATGGTGATAAATATATAATAAAAATAATTTTAAAAAAAGAATATGAGCCCTTAGAAAACAAGGGCTATTTTACTTTTATTTTTGTAACCCTAACGCTTGGCATATGGTAGTGTCAATAAATGTTTGTTGATTGATTAAAAAAATATGAGATGCTGATTTGAGTAGAGTCCCTCTCTTATCCTAATCAAGCAATCATTCAATAATCAATAGACATTATAGAATTATAAATGTATAAACAATATGATTGAGATGGATTCTGGGAGGATGGCAAAATACCTGTCTCTCCCAAATTCCAGGAAATTACCTGTCTCTCCCAAATTCCCACACAAATAATTTAAAATAATACCTCAAAGTGAACTTTAGAGCAGCAGAAATAAATAAAAGTTGGGGTAAAACAGTTATCTAGTCTAAGACAACTTGAGAAGACATTAGCAAAGACCTGACCTCCTGGTGTGGTGGTCTGGTCTGAGTGAAGTGCAGATTCTTTGGGGTAAATACCACTGAATCAACAAACAACAAGCCCTTGGGGCAGCTGTCTAGGTGGCAGCCTCAGCTGCAGAAACTTTTCCCTATGACAGTGTAGGGGGCTGATGGCTGATCAAAGGAAGATTGCAAAACTCTCTGCTAGTGATGGCCTGGGGGCCCAGTTGCACTGACTGGATAAGTGCAGAAGAGTGAAGGCCCTGTTGGCTGTGGTCACTCACAGGAGAGCAGAGTCCCAGGTTTTGGTTCCAGGGCAGAGGGGTGAGGTAAACTTGTAGCCACAGGATGGATCACAGGGAGTAAGAGCATTACTTGGGGCCCTGGTCATGGCTCAGGGGCAGAGGGGAGTACCTGAGGTCATGTCCCCAGATAGAGGTCAGAAAACAACAGCATGAAAAACCTGAAGCTTGAGACATTATCCCTGATACCTCTGGACCAGAACCTAACTCTAAAAGTTAATAGCCAATAACCAAGACCACTTTAAAAAAAAAAAGAAGCAAAAAAGAAAGAACCTCACCATAGATAGCTATCATGATGATAGAGAAGATATGGGTTTAAACTCAGAAGAAGATAGTAAAGTCAAAATAGCTATTTTTATTTCAAAGAACAATGTAAAATGGTCTTAAACCCAAAAAGAGTTCTTGGAAGAGCTTAAAAAGGACTTTAAAAATAAAATAAGAGAGGTTGATGAAAAATTAGAAAAAAAATAAGAGTAATTCAAGAAAACCAAGAAAATTACAAAAAGAAAGTCAACCATTTGGAAAAAGAGATCCAAAAACTTATGGAAGAAAATAGCTCCTTAAAAATTAAAATGGGACAAGAGGAAGCTAATGATTTCATAAGACACCAAGAAATAATAAAACAAAATCAAAAGAATGAAAAAATAGAAGGGAATATGAAACATCTCATTAGAAAAACAATTGTCCTGGAAAATGTATCAAGGAAAGACAAAATAAGAATTGTTGGACTACTTGAAAGTTATGATCCAAAAAAGAGTCTAAACACCATATTTCAAGAAATTATTAAGGAAAATTGCTCTGAAGGTTTAGAGCTAAAGGGTAAAATAGAAATTGAAGAAAAAAATCCACTGATCACCACCCAAAAGAGAGCCTAAAATGAAAACTCACAGAAACATTATAGCTAAGTTTCAAAGCTCCCAGGTCAAGAAAAAATACTATAAGCAACTAGAAAGAAAGGATTTAAATACTGTAGAGCTACAGTCAGGATAGCGCGAGATTTAGCAGTTTCTACATTAAAAGACCAAAGGACATGGAACACAATATTCTGAAGAACAAAGGAGTTGGGTGTGCAGCCATGGATACCTTACTCAGAAAAGCTGCATATAATCCTGCATGGAGAAGAAATGGATATTAAATGAATTAAATACTTTCAGGTATTTGTGAGGAAAAGATCAGACATAGAAGGAAAATTTGACCTACAAAAATAAGGAGAAACACAAGAAGGTAAACATGAAAGACCAATGCTAAAGGATTTAGTAAGGTCAAACTGCTAACTTCTTATATGGGAAAATGCTCTCTGTAGAATGTTATTATTACTAGGGTAGTTCAAAAGAGCATACATAGATGGAAGGCTTTGGGTTGCGTTAAATACGGTGGGATGATCCTAAAAAATAAAATTAGGTAGGGAGAGTTAAAATGGAGCAATTATATCATACAAACAAGATATGAATGGAAGAACTGTTACAGTGGAGGGCAGAAGGGAGTGGAGGGCTGGTAGAACATGATTCTCATTAGAAGTGGGTTAAAGAGGGAAGAGCATATACATCGAGAAGGGTATAAAAGTCTTAACTTACAGAGAAATTGAAGCATGAGAAGATAAGACAAAAGAGGGACTCTTACAAGGGCGGGTAGATTAAGGAATAGGAGAACAAGGGGAGAGGATGAAAGGAATTCTTAGAAGTGGTATGGATTTGGAAGGCAGTGGTCAGAAGTAAATTAGACATTTGAGGAGTAATAGGGTAAAAGAGAGGGAGAGAAGGATAAATAGTGAGGAAAAGTAGGATGGAGGGAAATATACAACTAGCAATTATAATTGAATGAGAATGGGATGAATTCACTCATAAAACAGAAATGAATAGCAGAATGTATTAAAAATCAGCATCTGAAAATGTGACAATAAACACATTTAAAGAGAAATACATTACAAGAAACACATTTAAAAATGAGAGCTACACAGAGTAAAAATAAAGGGCTGCAGTAGAATCTATTATGCCTAAACTGATTAAAAAAAGTAGAGGTAGCAGTCATGATTTCAGACAAAGGCAAAGGTAAAATAAGTCATCCTGCCATTGATAAATAGTCAAAGGGTATGAACAGGCAGTTTTTTGAAGAAATCAAAGCTATATATAATCACATGAAAAAATGTTCTAAATTATTATTGATGAGAGAAATGCAAATGAAAAAACTTGAGATATCATCTCACCTATCAGATTACTGAAATGATAGAAGGGTAAAATGACAAATGTTGGAAGGGATGTGAAAAAATTGGGGCACTGATGATCCACTGTCAGTGGAATTGTGAACTGATCCAACCATTTTGGAGAGCAATCTGGAATTATGCCCAGAGAGTTATAAAACTGTGAGTACCTTTTGATGCCAAAATAACACTATTAGGTCTGTTTCCTAAGGTGATCTGGGAAAAAGGAAAAGAACCTATACATTCTAAAATATGTTTAGTGGGTCTCTTTGTGTTGGCAAAGAACTGGAAATTGAGGGAATGCCCATGGATTAGGGAATGGCTAAACAAGTTGTGCTATACGATTGTGATGGAATACTACTTTGCTGTAAGAAATGATGAGCAGGTTGCTTGTAGAAAAATATGGAAAAAACTTGCATAAAGTAATCAAGAGCAAAATGAGCAGAACCAAGAGAACGTTGTATACAGTAACAGCAATATTGTTCAAAGAGTAACTGTGAACGACTAAATTATTCTGAGTATTATAAATACTCAAATCAACTACAAAGGACCTATGAAGGAAGATTCTCTCTCGTGAATAAAAGCATGCGTAGTATGGTTTTACGTGTGTGTGTGTGTGTGTGTACAATATGTATTTGTGTCAAATAGTGACCTCTTGTGTGGGGTGGGGAGGGAGGGAGGGAGACAGTTTAGAACTTAAAATATAACAAAAAATAAATACAATTAAATAAAACATACGATTTAAATCCTGTGATCTTTTTATAAGGTATGAATCTATTTGACTGGATCAAGAAAAAAATCAAAATGTTTGACTGTCAGTCGTACATGTTGGGCCTACGTATAACATAGGACTCAGTTCATTGGTGAGTCCAGTCTAGAGGGATCCAGCCTAGTGGTGGAAGATTACCGATCAAGCCTCCCTGAGAGGCCTAATTGCGCTCTCTTGCTTCTGTGTTTGCGTCCTTAGTGCTTAGTACAGAATTTGGCATGTAGTAGGTGCTTAACAAATGCTTTTTAATGCTATTAATTAATTAATTGCTCTTTCTACTTTCAGGTTCTGCTCTCTCCAATCTATTCTCCATATAGCTATCAAACTGACATTCTTAATTTATTTATTTTTAGGTTTCAACTTTCACTTCCATAAGATTTTTTTTGTTTTGTTTTGTTTCGGTGAGGCAATTGGGGTTAAGTGATTTGCCCAGCCCAGGGTCACACAGCTAGCAAGTGTCAAGTATCTGGTCTGAGACGCAATTTGAACTCAGGTCCTCCTGATTCCAGGGCTGGTGCTCTATCCAATGTGCCACCTAGTTGCCCCACATTTCTATAAGATTTTGAGTTTTAAATTTTCTCCCCCTTCCTCCCCAAGACAGTGTGCAATCTGATATAGGCTCTACATATACATTCATATTAAACATATTTTCACATTAGTCATGTTGTAAAGAATTAGAACCAATGTGAGGAACCATGAGAGAGGAGAAATAAAACAAAACAACAAAAAAAGAGAGCAAATAGTATGGTCCAATCTGCAGACACTATAGTTCTTTCTCTGGATGTGGATAGCATTTTCCATCGTGAGTCTTTTGAAGATGTCTTAGATTCTTGCATTGCTGAGAAGGGCTAAGTCTGTCATAATTGAACATTGCACAATGTTGCTGTTACTGTGTACAATGTTCTCCTGGTTCTGTTCACTTCATTCGGCATCAGTTCGTATAAGTCTTTCCAGGTCAAACTGACATTCTTAAAATATGGATCTATCATTCCTCCTACTCAAAAATCTTTACTGGCTCCTCATTGGCTTTTGGATAAATTATGAAATTGTCACTCCGGCTTTTGATATTCTTCACAATCTGGCTTCTTTCTAATTTTTTTTCTATTTTTATTTCATGTTACTCCCTTTCATACATTCATACTAATCCAAGTAGCCTGTCAGTGTTCCTTATACATGATATTCTGTCTTCTTTCTCTGTGCTTTTGCATGGAGTAGTCCTTGATGTCCAGAATGCACCTCTTTTTCACCTTGAAGTGGTAGAATCCAAAGCTTCCTTCAAAATACTGATCATGAGGCCTTGCTTTATCTCCCAAATTAGTGGCTCAGTGAGTAAGAGCACTAGACTTGGAATCAGGATGCCTTGAGCACAAATCCTGCTTCAGACACTTACTAGCGGTGTGACCCTGGGCAAGTCACTTAACTTCTCTTAGGCTCAGTTTCCTCATCCATAAAATTGGGATGATAATAATAGCACTAACTTCCCAGCACCATATATAGTGCTTTGCAAACCTTAAAGAGATAGGTAAGTGCTGACTATTATTATTAGTACTCCTCCCTCTTGAAATTGTTATATACTATATAGTTATTTATTTGGGTACGTGTGTTTTCTTTCTAGTAGAACGCATACTCCTGGAGATAGGCCTTTGTATCCCTACCACCATTTAAGTTCTTAATACATGTTTTAGTTGAATTGATTTCTAGCCTTTTTGCTCATTTCTTCACCGTCCCAGGTTTTCAGAGGAAAACCCTAAAGATCCAGCTTATTATTTTTATTTGACCTCTGGCTTTGTTTTACAGACAGGCTGCTGCTACAACTCCTTGAATGTTTCTTGTCTAACAAGTTAATAACCATTGACCTGCATTTATTTTGATGCCGTCTGATACCTCAAGATGTACTACCATTCAGTTAGATGACCAACTTGACCACATCTCTAGCCTAAACCCTGGAATGGATAGAATAGCATATGTTTTGAACAATGTATTTTTGCTGTGAGTGCAGCTAATTTCTTTATTTTTTCTTAATCAGAAGAATTTTCTATTTTTATTGTATGCAGCATTCTGTGTGGTCCTTAATCCATTGATTTTTTTCAATGACCCTTGTCACTCATGACATATTGGCAAGAAATGTGTCCTAAATGGTAGGATTTTTTTGGAATGAATATTTTAGCTGTCTATTTCAGGTTGTGGCAGTTTGTCAGGAACATTTTGGCTTTGATTCATTGATAAATAACAGTCAATTATTAGGCCTTTTTTCATCCCTACTCCCTTCTCTTTTCTTATCAACCAGTGGGGAACAAAATGAGGCAGAGATTCTAGGTGCTGATGCCTGACTCCCCATCTACGCTGCTTCCTATTATTATTCATATCATCATTCTTCTTCATGACCTGGTTTTACTGCTGCTCAATTAGTGCAGTCCTAGTACTTGGTCTTGATCATGAATCCTGAACATGACCATAAATTGATCATGACACAATACAATGAACAAGTGATCTATACCATGGTTTAGCTCCTTCCTTGTGTATAATAATATCAGTTCTTATTATCTTTGGCAATCAAGAATTCCTTGCTTTGTGCCTTACATTTCTTGTGGGTTTTTTTTTTGTTTTTTTTTGCTTTTTGGTGAAGCGATCAGGATTAAGTCATTTGCCCAAGGTCATGCAGCTTCTAAGTGTCAAGTGTCTGAGGCTGGATTTGAACTCAAGTCCTCGAGACTCCAAGGCCTGAGCTCTAGCCACTGAGCCACCTAGCTGCCCCTGTGCTTTATATTTGTTAACATTTCAAGGCTCAGCTCAAATGTTACTTTTCCCATATGACCTTCTTCGATAGCCACTGCCAGAAGTGATTCATCCCTTTCTGAACTCTTGTAGCACTTTGTGCCAACCATGCACTTCCATACTCTGCTTTGTATTTCAGATACTTGTATATGCCTTATTTTCCCTACTAGACTGCAAACTTCTTAAAGACAGGTCCACAGTTTTTTTTTTAGTACCCCCATCAAGTCCTTACACAGGTGCTATCTGTCAAATTAAATAAGAATAGGTAAACAAAACAAAACATAAAATTTATTAGAAAGGTCTGATAACTTTATCCCTGAAAAGAAAAGTTTATTGCTGTACCACTCTGGTTATTCTCACCTCTTGATCATCATTTTCATCATACTAGACTTTTAAAAATCATGCATCATTAATTACTGCATTATCATCATCATTCTTAGCACCATTTCTTTCAAAGCCATATAATTACTATTTTCATTATCATCATATTTGATGCTGGTTTGAATACTCCTATAAATACTTCCCACGCTCAGACCATTATTTTCAAATTTTCTTGTGTGTGTCTGACCTAAGCAATTGTCCAAGGTGACTGCATTCTTTGCTTGTTCAATGTTTTCATTCCTTTGTTTGCATAATGGTACTTCTAAGTGGCCCTTAAATTTTCCTGTTTTCCTATGTATAAAACTATCCCATTTTTTTTTGACCCTCAAGATGGGCCTCCTCTGTCACTACTGAGTTGATGTGCATTGCTTATGAGCGGCAGAGAATCACTGATGTGAAGATCACAGTACTCAGATTGAAAGGACTTTCCATTAGGTCATCTTGCCCATCCCTTGAGGTCCCGCTGCAGGACTGTTTCCTACAGAATATATCTTCTAGTGCATTTTCATTAAAACATTGAGCATTGGGGAATCACAGGTGGCTCAACTGTTTGCTTTGCATGCTAATGCTGTGGTGGAAGACCTAAAATGACAACAAGATAGCAGTACCTGAATTTAGCCCTTCTTGACTCAAGCAGTTTATTTTGCATAACAGCACTCTGGGAGCAGTGGGAGTGGGAGTGAGAGAATTGCTAGTCCCTGAGATAGGCTAGGATTTGGACACAAGCCAAGGTTGGACATTTTCCAGGGACCACCAGGGCTAAACCACTTTTGGTTGAAGAAGCAACACAAGGAAGGCCCATGATGGGAAGCTGAAACAAATGTAAGCATGGGGCCACCTGAGCTCCCTTCTTGATTCAGTTGACCCTGTTTGAACTCTTTTGAATGTTACCCTGCTGAGATACCTTATCTCATGTGAATTAAAAAGGCATCTGTCTGATAAGAAAGCAGTCTGACTATTAGAGATCCTACCAGCTGGTGGCAGTATAGGGAGAGCACAGAAAATCCTTTATGCTCTTTAGCTCCTTGAAATAAAAAGTGAAAATGTGGATAAGGAAAGGACTCCCTATTTGTTGGCTAAAATTATTTTTCTAGTATGAGATTAGTTTAGATTTCACTGATATGCTCTACGCCACTATAGGTAGATAACTGGAGGAAAAAGCAGTGGAAAAACCACAGTGTTTCTACACATCCTTTTAGTGCTTCCTTGTCTTAAAAAATAATGTAAAATGCTTTTGGATTCTAAGAATGAAAGTCCAAAGATGGCAACTACATCTACTCTAAGCTGAATGGGGTAAGGCTAAGGGAGAAAGGAAAAATTTCCTCCTCTGCTCCTGGCTTCTACCTACAAATCTTCTCCCTTGGCTTCTTCATCAACCATCAAGGGCCTCAAGATGGTTTCTGAGCAATGTATTTGAATTCCTCCAAAATCTCACCTTGACCCATTCATTTACCACATCTCCTCTTCCTCCCTCACTGTCTGTCTGTTTGTTGTACCCATAGGTGCCAAATGCCTTAAGAATAGAAAACAGAGAATACAGAAGCCACTCCAGGGTGTTTTTCTATGCACTCTTGTTCAATGAAATGTCCCATGCTAGATTTGTGCCTAACATCATTCCTTTTTCCTTTTGTCTGACTTCCACCTCTCTAAGCTTTAGCATACTTGTCTTTATCTTTCTCTCAATTACATATGTGTGTATGTATGCATGCATGTAGGTATGTATGCATCCAGCTTTCTAGCTATCTTTCTGACCCACCTTTACCTTGAATACTTTTCTACTTGTTACCATGAAAGAACCAAGATGTATCCTGAGATGGACACATCTTTTTATTTTATAGCTACTACTCTTCTCTTTACTCCCATCACTAGGAGCTGATATTTCATTAAATGAAAGAATACGCCTCCATAGTCTTTAACCTGAACCTAGAAATCCACATTGCATCTCTAAAATAAATATTGTCAAAGTATAGAAAACCCATATGTAATTAGTTCTGTTCCCCTGCCTGTAGCATGTGGGTGTTGCTGTGTGGCTTGAAGGGAGGCAGAATGAAAATACATCTACCCTTCTCCTAGGGAGACTTTCTTTCCTGCCAGGAGGGGAAGCAGGAGGTTGGGGCCAGAGGCCACTCTGCTCTCCTCAAAGAGATGGAGTACCAGGCTTGAATTATGTCTATCTGCTCCTTTATATTATTAGTCTAGGGAGTATGATTGGATTCAATCAAACTTCTAATCACTGTGTCTCACTATTATTGCAAGGGAGTAAAGGATACCCTAAACTCTGTATCTAAGGCTATATGGGAGACACTGGCACATGCCTGTCCAGCATGGTGTGCCCTCATCAAAGAAGGTACTGTGCTCTATGAGTAAAGTAGAATTCCCGTAACTCAAAAGAAATGTGAGATGCACAAATTTAGAGACATCTTATATTAGTCTGAGCAGCCAGTCAGACACACTGTACATTGGTCCCAACATAGTGATGTCATTTTAGTCTTCTTTGACCATGAAGGACAGCAACCACCAACCAATATTCAAGACTTGACCCCCTTTCCATCAAATACCAATGAACACACACAGCTAACAGCAAAGAAACCCATTTATTCAAATTATAGCAAAACAAGTCAGAGAAAGCGTATGTAGGAGAATATATTTTTGACAATGCTGAGTGAAGTAGCTCTCCCATTGGTAATGAAGTAACTCAGCTAAACTGAGAATCCTTGACCTCTCTTACCCAAGGGGAAGTTCCTTGTAATCTCTAGTATAGCAATAGGAATGGGAACATGATGAAGATTACTGGCTCCTTTGATGTCTCCTCAGAGTCTTTTCCTTTGGCAATCTGAAATGGGTTTGGCCTTGTCCATTTTCCCTCTCAAAACTCTAGAAGTACCTGGAGGAACTCAAAGCTTGAAGAAGACCTGAAGCTTTTAGGATTCCTGAAGAAGACTTGACACTGGAAGAATCTCAAAGGTGAATCAAGGCTTGAAGAGTCCCAAAGGCAACTGGAGAAGGCTGGAGCTCTACCCCTCTCACCAACTCCACCCTGTCCCTCATGTAGGGTAGGACACTCAGCTCCACCAATGAGGAGAGAGATCCATATCAATGGGCTTTGGGATTGAAGTTATGTAAGTATTAAAATACAGTTACTGCACATAAATTCCTTACCAGGGCAATACCTGGTAAACAAAGTACAGTAGAAAGAGCATCAGATTTAGAGTTAGAAGACAAGGATTCAAATTTCAGCTTTGCCACTTACTACTGTATAAGCTTCAAATAAGTAATGTAGCTTTGGGGAATTTCCTCATTTCTAAAATCTGTGAGGGTTGGACTAGATGACCTTCCTGCTCTAAATCCATGACCCTGTAACTCTAAGGACATTAGTTAAAATTATTGACCACAGTTATTTGTGAGTACATCTATTTAGAAAGACTCTTTCTTGCCTTGCATATACTAGATGCTCAATAAGTATTTGTTGGAGAAGTGACTTTCTCATTTAATAAACTTCATTCCCTTTCAGTATCCCTATGGACATTTGGTTAGGACATAAGGATATCATATCAATTGTTATATTATATCAAACTGTATCCTTTCTAACGAATTTGGGAAAATGGAAAATTACTGTTTTATTTCAAACCCAATGCTTACTGGTCTCTCCTCCCTCCCCTTCGTTCTCCCCTCTGCCTTAAAAAAAAAAGACTCCGGTTATTGGAAATTTCAAAGCTTTATTCTTCCTCTGATACACAAGCAAGAAGAATCAGGGCAAAGAGGTGAGTCAGGGTCCTTGAGTCGCTGAGTCAGGAAACTGCGTTGTTCAGGACTCCAGGACTTGTAAGGATTCCATGTGACATGCATTTCCACCCAGAGGGCTGCCAGGTCTCATTGGCACGAACATATCTCCTCTGAGAGTCCGCTGTTACCTATGCTTCATGTTCTTAATTATTTTCCCTGGGTGGATGGTGGATCAGCCGACCACATCTGGTTTCCCGTACAGATACCAGCTTTAATTATAATTTAGGGATCAGAATAACACTGTACTCAAATATTTGTGGTTGGAAGTTTGATTTGCTGCCACAAGATGGCGGTGTAATCTGCTGATACAACACTGGAACTCACACAGCCGATCGGAATATTTTTCTCTGCCGGGTTGTTTTAATAGTATTACAATGTGATTGGAGACTTCTTGAGTACAACAAATACATGCATAAGACAAGAGGAGGAGGAGAGTAGGGAAGAAGATGAGACAAGGAGAAAACGCAAAGGGATGAAGAAGAAAGAGGAAGAAGAGAAATAAGAGGAAGGAGAGGAAGGGGGGGCAAGATGAAAAGGCAAGAAGAGAAAAACATTAAACAAACAAACAAATCAATCTTGCAAGCCCCTTCCCCACTCCAGCTAGTTAAGGTGTACCTTTAAGGTTGTAGTATTAGCATCCTATATTGATGTCAGAAAGCCAGGAAGATCATATTGGATTTTGTTTATGCAACATGGTGGTGGTGGAGACAGGGCAAAATGGCCAATAAAGGGGCACCCTTGGATTGGTAGCAAGTAGAGTCTATTGCATATGCTCCTAGGACTGGGTCCTCAGTGGTTACCCTCCTCCCCCACTGCCCTTATGAGAAACAGTAACTTCAATCTCCCTAAATTGTAAGCTCTTTTAGGGTAGGGATAGTTTCATTTTTATTCTTGTATTCCCAACACCCAAGAATGCTGCCTGGCCTCTAGTATGTGCTCAATAAATACTTGTTGATTTGTTGAATTATATCTTTCCTTCTTCAGAATATCACAAGTAGCTGAACTCTCTCCACAAGTCTGTCATGTTAGGATAAGATCAGCTTATTTGTTATTTCTTTCTTCAGTTCACTTCATATTAAGCATATTAAGTGACTATAGACGCATAGGATACAAAGACAGAAAGGAAACAATGGTGTCCATCTTCAAAGAGCTGAGTCTCTCAATGTCTCTCTGTCTCTCTCCATCTTTCTCTTTCTCTGTCTGTCTATGTCTCTGAGTCAGATTAAGAAACCAGCAAGGTTTTCTTTTTCCTCTCCCTTTTGGAGTTTGTGCTGTGTCAGAAAACATGTTAACTCCTACTTTCACATTAACTATCTTAAGAGGTAAATTTAGAGAGCAATTTATAATGTGTGCATTGTTATAAGACTAACAAGCAAGAAAACTGAGAGTTACATTAGTGTCCCATTTTCTGACAGTTTCTACTTTTTTGTGGACTTTCAGTGGCTGAACAGTATTATTTTTCTGGCTTTTCTCAATGAGTCTTCAGTGTAATCATTTAGCAGTGGTAAAAGCTCATGGAGCATACTTCATGATATATACTTTTATTTCTTTCTTATTTTTACTTCTATGTAAGCTTGCTTATCTTACTGTTGGCATGATGGTTTGATGACTTGGTCTTATAGTTTAGGCTTCTATTTGGATGTGCCACTTATTGAATCTAACTAATTCTTATTTTGGTTATTTTTGGATACTCAGACAATGATGGTTCTGAACACTTTAGATAGAAGATATACCTCTGACATTAGTGTAAATGATAATACAATTTGGCAAAAGAGACTAAGTATGTAGCATACAACACAACTGATGCAAAATATATAGTGCACAATTCAACTGACACATAATGCCTGAACCTAATTTAAATAGCTAACCTGCTCCAGTGTAATTGTTGTTTCTGTCTAGCCACCCACATCCTAATTCCACAAACCTAGGCATCTGACAACTCACCATCTCCAAGAAACACACATTCATCTTTTTCTTTTTCCTTCCTTCCTTCTTTCTTTCTTTCTTTCTTTCTTTCTTTCTTTCTTTCTTTCTTTCTTTCTTTCTTTCTTTCTTTCTTTCTTTCTTTCTTTCTTCTTTCTTCCTTCCTTCCCTCCCTCTCTCCCTCCTTCCTTCCTTTCTCTTTTTCTTTCTGTATGGAAACCAGTCTACTAAAGCTATTTAAATAATGACCTCAGCATGAAGCTATTCCAGTACTTTAACAAATACTATGTATAATATATGTCCATGTCTTTGTCTTTTATTTCAACAAATGCTTATAAATTGTAGAGTCCATTACAATTTGCTTAGTTTAAAGACCATATTTAGTTATGGGAATTATAATAATTTTGTTTTTCTTTCTTCTTCCTCCTTTCTTTCCTTCCTTCCTTCCTTCCTTCCTTCCTTCCTTCCTTCCTTCCTTCTCTTTTTCCCTCCCTCCTTCCCTTCCTTCCTTCTTTCTTCTCTCCATCTTGTTTTCCTTGTCTTCCTCTATCAGAAAAAAAAAAACCTACACACTTGAATTAGTCATTTAGTCTCATACCTGGATAAATGCAGTGATAAACTAATGAACCTAGTTGATGCAAATTTGCTAAGTTAAACCCGAGCTGCAGAAGAGCTAAATAGAAAGCAGACATTCTGCCACAATGTTAAGATCCTTCAATGTGCCATGTGTATTAAAAAAGGTGAAGGGCCATTGTGAGGCTGGCCTTCTGCCAGACTTCAAGTCAAGAACTGGGAGTTTGGTGCCATAGAAAAAGGCTGATTTCAGTATGGAACCTTGTCAGTTTAAAAATACAAACAAGGCACAGATATCTGCCTGGTCTTCATACTTCAAATGGTATAAATCTGTGAACAGTGAGTTTCAACATTTTCATCCTGGACTCTGTTTACATTTTCCTGTGCTTAAAAATCACCTTGTCAAACCAGTATCTCTAACAACTACCTTGAAAGAAGACATCACAAACCACCACCTATTTGTAACAAATAATCAAATCTATAGGGTTGTGTGGGGGAAAAGAGATGGAAAGGGTTCTGCTGAAGGTTTTTGTTGACATGAATTGTGCAGGTCTCCAAATGTATTGCCTTTTAAAAATAAAAATGTGCTGAGCCTAACTAAGCCTCTCAATGGACATTTAGGTAGCTTTACTTCATGTTTGTCCCAGTAAACTACTTCTTTCTAATTCAGCACCCCCCTGAGACTCCCTTAATTAAGACTCAGTCTGTAACCTGGGTGCCACCATTTATCTCCATATTGTTTGTGAATTGGGTTCACCAGGAGCAGCAATCTGGAGTATTTGTTGTGTTGTGTGGGTGCCTTCATGAATGCTTGTGTACATGTGGTTGTGCTCTTCTGGGATGGAGGGTAGAGGAGGCAGGTGGAAGAGATGCCTCCCTCACTTAACACTTCTGTACTTATGGTTATCAGTGGGAAAATATGCAAGGCTGAGTTTTAAGTCCCATTCAGATTTCTCCCTCACCCTGTTTTCATTCAAAGAAACTTCCTGCTTTCCTTCTTAGCTGAATTGTTGATTTTCTGATTCTTTTCTTCCAGTCTTGGAACAGATGCCATTCACACCTCGATATGTCCTTAAGCAGACTCCCAGAGAGCTGGACTCCCACCATATCCTACATTCCCCTCACTGCTTCTTGAGGAAAGAAATAGAAAAGAAAGGAGAGAAAAAAATACCACCTCAGTATCCATTTTCTTTCTCAAACTGACATTGAAACTAAATAGTCTTCCAAGTGTTGTTTTGGTTCTCAGTATGAATGGGGCTGTGAGATGGGTCAGGGGAATGATGATATATGAAGCTATAAAAACGCTTTGAGCTGCCTTTCATATTTTTTTTTAGAATTTCTTTTTTTAAAGGAATTTTGCTCTTATGAACAATAAATGGAGATAATAAAGCTCATAAGAAAAGGCATCATGGTACAATCGAACAAGCTTTGATTCTGGAAAGGAATCTGGCTTCAAATTCTGCCTGCAAGAACTTGGACAAGACACCTAATTTACCTGCACCAGGGTTGAGGAACCTGTAGCTTTGAGGCCACAGGTCCAAATTTTATAGAACAAATCCTTTCATTAGAGGGATTTGTTCTGTGAAGTTTGGATTCAGTCAAAGGGCCACACTTGAGGTCCTAGTGAGCCACATGTGACTTTGAGGTCGCAGGTTTCCCACCCCTGCCTGACCTAGACCCTTATTCCCTTATCTGTAAAATGAGGGAGTTATATGATGACCTCTCAGGTTCCTTCCAGCTTCAGATCTATGATTCTAAAATAAAAGTCAGCACTCTTAAGAGAAGTCTAGAATAGTTTTCAATGTAAACCCACATTTAAAGGGGAAAAAATGTAATTTATACTTTATTTTAAAAGTGTCTTTGAAAGGTTTATAGGTCAGAACTAAATACACTTAAAAAGTTTCATTAATGGCTTTTTTTTTTGGTGAGGAAATGGGGTGAAGTGACTTGCCCAGGGTCACATAGCTAGTGTCAAGTATCTGAGGCCAGATTGGAACTCAGGTCCTCCTGACTCCAGTGGATGCTCTATCCACTGTGCTACCTAGCTGCCCTAAGGCCTCTTTTTCAAACATAGGATTGTGGACTTAAGAGTTGGAAAGGGCCTCAGAAACCATTGAGTCCAACCCCTCATTTTACAGGTGAGGAAACTCTGGCACAGAGATATTAAATGCCTTGCTCAGGTATACACAGATAGTAAGTGTCTGAGGCAGGATTTGAACTCAGGTATCATGATTCCATTCTGCTTTACAACATAGACATTTTTGGAGGTACTTCTCCCTTTTTGCCCCACTCCCAACCTAGAGAGCTCTCCCTTGTAACAAAGGAAAAATGCTAAGCAAAACCAAACACAACATAACAAGGGTGTCTAAGCCGTCAGACGCCGTCTTCCAGTCTTGGAACAGATGCCATTCACTCACTTTCAGTCTTCTTTTTTTTTTTTTCAGTCCTGTCTGACTCTTCATGATTCCATTTGAGATTTTTGTGACAAAGATACTGGAGTGGTTTTCCTTTCCTTTCCATTTACTTCTCCAGGTCATTTTACAGATGAGGAAACTGAGGCAAAAAGGATTAAATGATTTATCCAGGGTCACATAGCTGGTAAATATCTGAGGCAGTATTTGTATTTAGGTCTTCCTGACTTCAGGCTTGGTGATCTATCCATTGAGCCACCTAGTTGCCCTACTTCTCCAAGGAAAGAAGAGAGGTGCATTTGTTTATCTCTTCTTTGGGTCCAAGTTTGGTTACTAGAGTTACATATTATTCACCTTTGTCGTAGTGTTCTTTTTATTTACATTATTGTACTCACTGTGTATATTGCTTCCCAACAGACATTTTAAAAGGCAATCCTTTGTATAGTTACATGAAAAAAAGAGAAAATTCATACCACTGTAATAATAGATAATAAAACTATGTGCATATCCTTAATCAGCTTCAAGCAATGCCGGCCTGACTCTGAATTCTTTTTAAACTTAAAATCTGAAATCTGGGGACCAGACTGTGATCAAAAACTAGAGGCCAGAAAGGAAAATACCTATCCTATAACCGAGCACTCCATGCTATAGAGTTAAAAAAAAAAAAAGAAATCAGCTTGCTGTCACATGATCCTGACAGGCCAAGTGTACAAGTGGGTCAGAAATGATTGAATATCCCATAGTGCTGGTTGTCATGTCCCATTTTCTTGGTGAATTTCGACAGAAACTTGCTGATCTCAGAGGTGTGCAAAAACAACCCTGGCTGATGCTGACATGCCTATCCCCCATTTGAAGAAAGCGTCATAACGCGAAGAAGAGACACCTCCCCCCTTAAAAAAAAGGTAAATATCATTTCATATGTTCTTGCTTGTACAGCCTGATTCCTTTTTCATAAGAGTGAGAACTCCAAGGTAGGTGGGAAGGTGGAAGAGAGTCAATACAACTTCTAGAATTATCAGTGATTTGTGATAAGACTTAGAAGATGTCCTCACAAAGAGATTTTGAAAAAGACTTTATTTTAGAGAAAAAGCAAGGATAGAAGCAAAGCCAAATTCATACTTAGAAAGAAGAGATTTTCTGAAATTCACTTTCAAAATCAATTGCAGCAGGGAGTTTTATAAGTAAATAGAATTGCCACCATATATAATATATAGTACAAATATATGTATAGATGTCTACACACATGAGTGTGTTTGTTTACACGTATGTATATACACATACATACATAGCTATATATATGTATATATCCACAAACATGACAAGAATTATAAATACATGAAATGCTGCTATAAATAGTCTTTCTCCATATAATGTATTAGTTCCACAATTACTACTAAATATCATAGGTTTAAGATCACTAGATCATAGGTTTAGACCTGCAAGGAACGTTACTGGATATTAATCTCCCTCATACTCTGTGATCCAGCCAAATTATCCATCTCTTGGTATTTCACACACAATACTCCATCTCCTGGGCTGCTAGGTGGTACAGTGGATAGAGTGCTGAGCCTGGAGTTAGGAAGACAGGAATTCAAATTTATCCTTAGACATTTGCTAGCTGTGTGACCCTGGGGAAGTCACTTAACCTCTGTTTGCCTCAATTTTCTCCACTGTAAAATGGAGATAATAATAGCACCTATCTCCCAAAGTTGTTGTAAGGACCAAATGAGATAATATTTGTAAAGTGCCTAGTATGTAGTGTTATATAAATCCTAGCTATTATTACTATATTATTAAGGCTTAGAACAGTGCCTCACACATAGTAGGTGCTTAATAAATACTAATTTCCTATTAGCCATAATTAAAGGAAAATTTTGTGCTCAGATGGATAGTTTTGGTAATAGATACATGTAAAGCTCACTGGACTAAAAGTTAGAAAATTTGGGTTGTAGCTGCAACTTTGCCATCAACTAATTAATTAATTAATATAGCTCAGACTTTGGGTAAATCATATGACGTCTTGGAGTTTCAACTCCCTGATATGTAAAATGAGGGTTAGATGCTATGTAAGGTCCTTTCTACTTCTAAAATTAAATAATTGTTGAATTAACAAATTTGCTAATTGCTTTTATGGACCGTAGTCTAGGGCTGGGAGTTGAGATGATAAATAGAGGGAGACTCTGGAGGTAGCTTCTGTTTTCCCTCAAGGTCCAGGCCAAAGTACCAGGAAGGCCAGGGTGGCTCAGTCCTGACTCTCTTAGTGGTCTCATGGATGCCACGGTCAAGCCCAAGTTCAAGGCCAAGAGTAAGGTCAAGTCTGAAACCCAGCAATCTAGTAACGATGCCAAACCTTGTAGCCTTAGCTCTATGACTCATGAAGCCTCAGTTAAATAACAGATTAAATAAATGAGATTAGGGAGGAGGGGATGTGTATGTGTGTGTGTGTGTGTGTGTGTGTGTGTGTGTGTGTGTGTGTGTATTTCTGTCGGGAAAAAAAAGGGAAAAAAATGCATGAAATGGAGTTTCCGGTGAAGTTACTCTTCACAGTACCTGGCATATAGAAGGTGCTTACTAAATGCTTATTGACTGATTGTTGAATTGTGACTTTGTGTCTGAGGCTCTGAGTACTTCTGGAGGGAAATGGGGGCCTTATATGGTACTGATCTGTGTTATCTGGGGTCTTGTTGCCATGTTGTCCAGTATTCTTCAAGGATCTCAGGAGCAGCTGAAGGCTAGGGAGTTGCAAATTTTTAGCCAATTCTGAGTAATCTGATACAGAGTATAATCTATTGGCTGCCCCTGCTGGTCTGAATTTGACAGGCTCTCAACCCTGTTTTAGGACTGAGCAACAAAAGTGAGCACTTGCCTTTGGTGGTAACTCTCATAGATGTTTTCTGGCCCTAGCCCTTGTAAGCTAACTGCAATTATCCCTTCCACATTTTGACGTTCCCCAAAGTGGTTTTGATATATTGAGGGTCAGCATAAGAAATTAAATGAAAGTTTTTTGGGAGTTTTGCAGAAGCTACAGATGACACATGAAGGCCAGCAGATGACACAGAAAAAGTTTAGAAACTCAGAAATGCATGAAATATATGTATAGTATTGTATAATATCAACATATTTTATCTTTTAATACCATAATAATTCAGACATCTTTGGTACAAAGGGAGGGCCAAACAATTTTACATGGATTTTCCAGATTGTGTCCCTAACCCCTGCCACGCGGGGGGGATAACTGCAGAGGGCTCTACAGGTTCAGAGGGACTGTAGGCCCATCCTTGCAGTTCTTGTCCTTGTCACTTGCTTGAATCAAAGTTCTTTCTCCAAGGTTGGAGACAGCTTCAAGTTCTTCCTTCATCCATACCCTTGGGCTGAATCCATGACCTTAGTATGGAAAAATGATCCATTATGGTTTCACGTTGGTTTTCCAATTGCTATTTGGTCCTCAATCTTCATTGGAAGAGTTTTGAAAGTGAGCTAAGCTGTACTGCTTTTTCCACCCTAACATCTTTGCCAGTCTCCCTCCTAATTGTTCTTCCCTGTTACAAATATTGAGTTTTTAGTCTTCATTCAGGATCTCTGTTTGTGGTTTGATCTGCTTTGCATGAGGGAATGAATAGTGACTCACTTACGATTTGGAAGCACCTTAGTCTTGGAACAATTTTAAGCTTCTTGTCTGAACTTTTTGAACTTCCAGGATCTGCAAAGCAGCCCTGAAACATGAAGGGGGTGAAAATAATTTATGAATTTTGAGATTTCCATTTTTTTCATTCATTCAACTCAATTGAAGTAGACTAGTTTAACAGATTTTTCTTATGGTTTCTTGATTCTGGCCACACCTGTAGGCAGGCACTGCAGAGCATATCCAGGAATGTGAATATTGTCTTACACACACACACACACACACACACAATGACTTTCCAGAAGTTGGGTCAAATTTGAGAAAAAAGGTCAGCCCTTATTTTATCTAAATCAGTTCAGCCATCTTAAGTTTGGGCACCTGGCAGGGCAGATTTCTGCATGTTAATGAGTCTCCAGATGTGGGAAATGACTATATGAATTGAAATTAAAAAGTGAAAATAAAAAAAAGTCTGCTTATATCACCTGGTCTGCCTTTCTTTCCAAAAAAAGCCACATCCTTGATGTAAGTTTTTCCTTTTTTTTTTTTTAAAAACAACAAAGCACAAATATATCCACTATTGCTGATTTCACTTCATTTTTAACCACATCAAACAATGGAAACAATATTTTCTCTTGGGAGAACTCCTTAAATAATTTAATTAATAATAAAATGAAATATTTTGAAAAACATAGGAAATTACCACATTGACTATCTTCTTTGTCTTTAAACTCCAGGTAAACAGGGTTATTGATTTCTTGATGTCTTCCTTATAATGCCCACTAATTAAAAGAGCTTATTCTTGAATTGTCTATGCTGCTCTCCACCTATAAGTTAGATGTGTTTGGAAACTCTGTTAACTCTATCAGACTACTGGGCATTATTCAGTCATCCAAGTGATTACTTCCATGATGAAAAGAGTAATAGGTTATCAGACTCTTGTGGAAAATTGCTTCGCCCCTTAAGCAGAGGATATTTCTTTTCTCTGACTCAGAGCCTAGCAATATCAGCATATGAAATAATCATTGAAATACTGAAGAATTGAAATGCCCCAAAGCATTTAGCAAGTACTAATATGGGCCAGACACTGCAATAGAGATGCAAATACAGAAGTAAAAAAATACCCCCAAAGAGCTTACATTCTGTTAGTGATCTGGAGTACTTAGGACTGGCAAACATTTAGGGAAAAGAGAGTGATGCTGAAATAGTCTAGTCAATTTATTGTTTTGACAATTGCCAAACTAAGGTTTTCAGATAAGTATATAAATGACGATCTGAGGAAGGAAAGAACACCACCAATTGGAAGGACCAGGAAAGACTTAAGAGGCAGCATATGAGCTGAGACTTGAAGAAAGCTGAGGAGGTGAGAAAGATAGGATATCAATATCATATATCATATGATTACGTATCAATGGGATATATGTGAGGTGTTGAGAGCCTGAACTAGGAAACTGGAGTGGAGAGAAGGGGACAGTTGTGAGAGAGATTGCAAAAAGAGAATTGGCAAAATTTGGAAACTGATCAGATGTGGCAACTGAAGAAAAAAAGAGTCAAGGACACTGCCAAGTTTTGGAACCTGGATAATTAAAAGAATTGTGGTACCTTCAAGAAAAAGAGAAAAGTCTGGAGGAAGGATGGGTTTTGGTGGGGATGAGTAAGGAGGTTAATAAGCACTCTTTTGGATATAGCTTGAGATGCCAATAGTACATTTATTTGTAGATTTCCAACAGACATTTGGTGATGCAGGGGCTAGAAACTCAAGGGAAAAATTGGGGATGAATATAAAGATCTGGAAGTCATTTGCAAAAACATGATAATTGAATCCACTGGAGCTAATACGATCACTGGGAAAATTCAGAGTGAAAATAAAAAAGATCCAAGGACAGAATCCTAGATGACCTTTTTGGTTAGGGGTTAAGGAAGATGGTGTAGCAAAGGAAACTGAGGAATGGTCAGATGGGAAGAAAGAGAATGAGAAGAGATCAGTATTACAGAAATCCAGGGAAAATAGAATCTAAGAAAAAAAATAGGCTCGAAGAGAGCTCAAAAAAAAGATGAAAACTGAGAAAAAGCCATTGGGTTCAGTGATTAAAAGATTCTTGATAACCTTGGAAAGAATAGCTTCACACAAATCAGAAAGCAGATTGAAAGGAGTTGAGAAGTGAGTGGGAGGAGAGAAATTGAAGGCTTGGAGCACAGAAGGCTTCATCTAGGAGTTTAACTGTAAAAGGGAGGAAAATTTTCTATTTTAAACATTCAGATTGGAAGGCATGGGAAAAAGGATGGTCTGACAGACTTCTGCACCCGCCTTCCTCTTGCCTTCACCATCACTAGCATTTTTTGCATCTAGACATGACCTCATATGGCCATCTTTCCTTCTTTGTCATGATAGTTGATGAGGCCTGACACCAACCAGGGGATGACAAAGAACCAGGGCCCTCCACCAAGGACTGAAGTCTGTGGGAGAAGAAGCTTGCTTACTGACCCAATCCAGCATTGGTAGATTCATGACAAGGTGACCTCATCTCTATCAGGTCTATGCAGAGGTGGCAGAAGAGAGAATCATAAAGGCCGCATGGACGCCTGCCCTTACCAAAGTGGGAACCTATGTTCTTCTCCCTTTCTTGGAGGGGGATGGATTTAGAAGCAGCATTAAAGAGTCTGGGTGGGAAGAGGTAGGAACTTTTGGTGACAACACCCCATGACAACAAGATACTCCTTTTTGCCTTGACCTAGTATGCTTCAGTCAGCCATTCAGATCTGTTGCTCTTTGAGTATTCTGGGGTTGGTCTCCAACCTTAACCAATCCTACCATTTGCCTGGTGGGAAGGTGACATGAACTGGTGATGGAAGGAATGATAGTTATGGAAGACTGGGCACCTAGACATTGTTTTTGGGGTGGAAAAACATGTATTTCCCCTTTCTTATCTGAGTATTCAGTTCATCGGCAACTGGGAGGTTTAAATATTGGTAGCTGCCTGACATTCCCAGCTTGGGTAGGGCACATCCATTGAAATTCCCAAATTCCTCAGACTCTAGTGAAGGGTGGAAGTTCAGCTTATTATTAAGAGGTTGGCGTCTTACTTCATTCTCTTCATTTAGGACTAGTCCCCTACGGAGGTTTAGCCTATTCTTCCAATGTCTGTGGTATCAACCTGGTGTACTTTAAATTTAACCTTACCTGAAGCAAACCCTGATTTGGTTACTGCTATGCTGCTTTAGAAAACCAAAAGCAGTGGGTGCAAAGGAATCAGAGGAAAATGTTTATATACTTGGTTAGGATCTTCCTCAATGCTGGGTAGTTGAATATCTTAGCTTGTGTTTATATAATGTCCAAATAATTGAAGCAGTCCATTAAACCAGTCCAGTAGTCTATAGGTAAACTAATTAGTTGACTTTATTTTTTACTTTTTCTTTTTAGATGAGGCATTTGGGGTTAAAAGACTTGCCCAGAGTCACACAGCTAGTGAGTGTTACATGTTTGAAGACAGATTTGAACTCAGGTCCTCTGGACTCTGGGGCTGGTGCTCTATCCACTGTGCCACTGAGCTGCCCTGATTTTTAACTTTTCTATTTTATTTTGACATTGTGTGGACATGGTCAAAGTTTTAGTAAGAATCATAATTTTTAGAATGTCTTTAAGTTTTAATTTAATTGTTCATACTCGAATGTGAGATCTTTGACTCCCTGAACAATATTTGGCTCAAAGACTAATATAATGATATAATGTTAGAACAACTGAATCACATTTATATTTGTATTCTTGTGATGAAAAAAACTGGATGATGAAAGAAAGCTGTGGCTTAATAATAGAATGTCGCAAAGGTTCTCCTTGGAGAGGCAAACAAAGGAACCAGTAAGGTGATGTTTTGTTCTACCAGTTGAACACTTTTTTTTTTTTGATAATCAACATCATCAATCATCAACAATGCCTTCAATTAATGCATAGATGACCCTCATAAATATTTTGCATAAAAGGAGGGAGGTGGTATATTCCTAAGTAATTATTGATGTTCTTTAGTGTACTTTTTGGGTATTAACAAGGTTCAATATCTTTCCATGCCATTTGTTATCTTCATGTATTTCAGATACTTTATGTATCAGTCCCTCAATGCCATCACTAATCTATCACCTTCAGTAACTCATTGAAATATACATGATCCAAATCTCTTGGTTTTCCCATTTTTTTCTCTTGAAGTGCTATTTTAAATTCCTCTCTTAAGAACCTCAGGAACTATGATGCTAGGGTCTGAAGGTAGTGGTTCCACTATCTCTGTTGATTTTTTTTTCAAATCATTTTCATTTTTCTTCTGTTTGTAGTCCTCTTTCCATTTTTATCCTTGAATTTTTTTTATGATAACTTTACCTGGTTGAATTTCTTGATAAGCTTGTTTTCAACTTAATTGAACCTTCTCTTTACTTCATGAGATGATAATCCTCATACTCTTCCATCATCATTCTTTGTAAAAATCTTGTTTTAATCTGGCATTGCCACCTTTCTCCATTTAGTAAGTGAGTCACATGTTTGCTGATTAAGGCAGTTTCTAGACTTCTTTGATCTTTTCTGTACATCAGGTAGGGAGATGTAGGAGGCATGATGGAAAACTCTTATATCTCTTCTTTCCTCTGGAGACTGGAAACCAGGAAGGAGACCAGGCATGGATATCAGGAAAAAACAGAATCTGACAATATGTTGTTTACAAGAAAAAAACTTGGAACACAAAGATTCATGTAGAGTTGAAATGAAGGACTGCGGCTAAATTGATCATGTTTCAGCTAAACTCAGAAAAGCAGGGTAGCAATCAGAGTAGCAAAAATGATTTCAAATTAGGCTATGGTAATTATAGACATGGTCAAAAGAGAAAAGTAGGGCCCACATATTACACTTAAAAGCACAATGAATAATGAATTAAAACCAATACAACTAAAAAAAACACACTTTTCTTTTTTAGCTTCTCTTGATATAATTATACTCATCATCAGTATGTGGAATGTGCTTATGCTCATGGACAATATGAAATCTAGCAGACCTAAGAGACAAACAGCTCCTATTGTGAGAGAACCCAGTAGATACTGTATCTAATTAGCAGTCCTTAGTGAAATAAGACTGGCAAATGAAAAGAAATTTACTGAAGTTGGAACTAGATACACATTTTTCTAGTTTTACAAAATCCAGCACTCTTCTCTTTTATAAAACACCAGAAATTATAGGAATAAATTGATCTTTCCTTAATGTAGTAAATCATATCTATCTAAACCCAAGGCAAACATTATGTATAGTAAAGAAAAGTTAGAAAACTTTCCAGTAAAATTAAGGGTAAAGCAAAGATATCAATTATCACCACTACTATTAAACTTATTGTTAGAAATTCTAGCTGTAGCAATAATAGGAAAGAAAAATGGAGAAAATAAACATAGGTTAAGAGGAAAAAAATCATTGCTTATTCCAGATGATATAATGTTTTTTTTTCCCAGAAAATTCTAAAGAGTCAAATAAAAATTAATTGAAAGAATTAATAAGGCTCAGCTAGGTGGCACAGTGGATAAAACACTAGCCCTGGAGTCAAGAGGACCTGGGTTCAAGTCCAGGCCCAGACACTTACTATCTGTGTGACCCTGGGTAAGTCACTTTACCCTGATTGTCTCAAAAAAAAAAAAAAAAACAGAAAGAAAGAATTAATAGATTCAGCAAAGTTTTGGGATATAAAGTACATCTACACAAATTTATCTACATTTATAACCTTCTTCTCTCCCCTTCTAGCTCTGGAACTGTAATCAAATCATCACTGTCATTGCTACTAGAAAGGACATGTCAATCAACTCCCCTGTGGTTCTATGTACCATCATTGTAACTGCCCCAAACAAAATAAACCTTCCTTGACTACTACTTCTGTATGTGTGTTCTCTACTATGAACACGAAACTATCTACACAAAACATCTACAGCAGCAAAAACAAAATAAGAAGAGCCTGAAAGAGAAATTCTGTTTAAAATAATTATAGAAGCAATAAAATATTTAGCACTGTGTCTACCAAAATGTTCCTGGAAACTATATAAATCTAATCATAAAATGCTTTTTTCACAAATAAAGACAGACCTAAATAACTGGAGAATCATTAATTACTCATAAATAGGTCAAGTTAACATAAAAAAAGACAACACTACCTGAATTAATTTACTTATTCGGTAATGTACTTTTACTTATTTAGTACAAACTACCAAAGGAATATTGTTTTAGAGGTAGAAAAATAACGAAATTCACCTGGAGAAACAATTGATCAAGAATGTCAAGGGTAATAATGAAAAAAAGAGTGGAACAGAAGGAGATTTGTCATTATTAGAGACCAACTATAATATAAACCAGTAATCATTATAAACGATTTGATACTGGTTAAAAAGTAGAGAAGTTGATCAGTGAAACATATTAGATACATAATATACAGATACAAACACAGTTCATAGTAGAGAACACACATAGGGAAGTAGTAGTCAAGGAAGGTTTATTTTGTTTGGGGCAGTTACAATGATGGTACATAGAACCACAGGGGAGTTGATTGACATGTCCTTTCTAGTAGCAATGACAGTGATGATTTGATTATAATTCCAGAGCTAGAAGGGGAGAGAAGAAGGCTATAAATGGAGATAAATTTATGTGGGCAGTGTGTATGATGGGGAATTATGAGAACTAAAGTTGGAAATGTAGGTTGAAACTATATTGCTGATGCTACCACACTAAATTAGCCAGCCTAGCTTATCTGTGGGGCAATAGCCTTGAAGACTATGTGAAATTCTGTTCTACTCTAAAGGCTACTGTAGACAGCAGATAAAAAGAAGAAGCAAAACTTTTGGGCTGGTATCTTAAGGTGACTCGTTACATTGCTTCTTATAGAACTAATAGTTGGTAAGAAAGGTGAAGAGAGAGATCAAGTAAGGTGAAATGTTTTCATGGTACAGCAGTGAGATTGTGGGATTCAGGTGTTCCTGGGTGGTTTTCCTTGTATGTCTCTGTGTGTTTCTGAGGGAATCTGTGTGCTGAGCCATGCAGTGATATGCCTGAGGTCTTTGGCACAGAGAACACTTTGGATTATAGAATTTGGATTTTGATGACTTTAAGTCATTAATTCAGTAACTGCTATATTGATCTGACTGATCCTGTCTGTATTTTTATCAGACATATCTGTATTAGAGATTGTGGGAGTCCTTGATGATGGTAAATATGTAATACTGATATAAGGAATTTTTATTTTATTTTGTAAAGAGTAGGGAGGCAGTGAAGATTTTTGACCAGAATAACGACATGATTATATCTGTGTATTAGAAAGATGACTGGCACAAGTGTGAAATATTGATTCAAGAGAGGAGAGACTGCACGAAGGCAGACCTAATGAAGAGGCGATTTTGCAAACAGTTTTAGACATCCCTTGCAGTGACAAAGAGGCTGACTAAGTGCATGTGGGCAATCTCTCCTCCCTTGTGCATACTACCCTCTACTCCCTTTTCTTTTTAAAAGCAAAATAAAGAATATGTGCTAGCTTTTATTTGGGAAAGGCAACATCTCCCTGAAAATATCTGATGACTGTCTAGGTTACTCATTCATTCATTCATTGAACAACAATTTTTTAATTGGATAGGAAGGAAACTTTTGCCTTGAAAAATGAAAGGTGGTAGTTGAAGGCCTTGCTCTTCATTTGTTTCAGATTTTATGGTAATAAAGATTTCCTGAACAGAATCTTAACTGAAAAATTGCTAGCTGAATTTTGGCCAAAGTCCAAAGTCTTCTGAATTGCTGATTAACAATCAGATTTATCACAGTTGGTTCTGACACTTAAAAAAAGAAAAGTAAAACAGATAGAAGTGGGCTCTTGTGCTTTGGTTGACTTGGGTTGGGTTTGTTTTATTTTTATCCTAAAAAGAAAAGAGAGTTTCCTAATTTTTATGAAGTGAAAAGGGAATTCTGAAAGTGAACATGATTTTGATTCACAGAGTCTTGGTGTTCTTATGTGTGTGTTTTAGAGGTATAAGGAAAATAGAAAATGATCTTTTAAACACTCTGAGTAAGTTGCTTAGAACCAGGGAGCTGTTTCTAGCACAATGGAAGCCAGGGTCATATTCTAGCTATACTGGAATGTTGTCAAGGAACGACAGATATTACCATTACAATAGTTGTCACACATGACTGGAGAATATACCAAGAAGTATGAATAGCATCATTATCAATATAGCAATTTTCAAAGGTATTCAGGCCAGATTCTGCCCTGGTTCAGAAAAAAAATGCCTTTCTCTGGCTTCGAATACAATGCTGACTACCCTACTCTGTTTCTTATAGTGACCTTAGCTAAGTGGAAGTCAAATCAGAGGAATGAGGTCAGGATTTGATTTTTGATGTTTACATATATCATTCAGTATGTGATTTTAACTTGAAAGATAGATCCTGATGAAATCTCCGATAACATAATTTAATCATGATGATGATGGTGATAGTAATAATAACATATCTATATAGCAACTTAAAATTTGCTCACAAGAGCCTTGTGAGAGAGGTAGTATGACTATCATTATCCCCATTTTACTTATGAGGAGACTGAGGCTTAGAAAATTGAAGTAATTTGCTCAGTCACTTGGCAAAGATACGTTCAAGCCATGACTTGGACTTAGGTCTTCTGACTCCAAGTCCTATGTTCTTTCAATTCAAAATCAGAATAATATTAATTTAACAACTCTGTGGATGTAATGTTTCACTAGGAATAATGTGTGTTGTTTATGTTGTGTGTGATTCAAAGAAGATACAGTTTCTCCCCTTTAGGGGCCCACTATTTAAACTAGTTAAGTTAGATATATAATAATAGATCTGGAGGAATGTTTTGGAAGTTAATCAGATGTCTAGTCTCGCAATTTTTTTTAACCAGACTATAATTCCATTGGTTTAGAAAACTTATGGTGAGGAAATCCTCTCTACTAAAGCAGATCAGTAAATGCTCTGCAACTTATAGACTTACAGAGATGCTTGGGGCACTGAGAGATTAAATGCCTTGCCTAGAGTGACATAACCAGTATATGTCAGCAGCAGAGTTTGAACCCAAGTCTTCCTGACCTTGAGGCCTTACTGTTTCTCAAGAAGTCATTAGGCCCACAACAATTCTAGAATCTGTATTGGCCCCACAAACTCAACATAGATATTCTACTTCATTTGAAACTCAACATGTCCAAAAACTGAAAGCATTATCTTTTCTGAAGACCTGCCCTTCCTCCCAGATTTCCTATTACCATTGATGATGCCAAAAGTAGAAGAAGTGGAAGGAGTGATATTAATGAATATGAATGGGGAATGAAATGAGTATTTATTAAACCAATGTGTTAATCAATTTACAAATATCTCACAGGATCTACCTTGTGAGGTAGGTGCTATTATTATTATTCCTCATTTTACAGTTGAGGAAACTGAAGCAAACAGAAGTGAAATGACTTGTCCAGGGTCACCCAGCTAGTCTGAGGCTGGATTTGAACTCTGATCTTCTTGAGTCTAAGCCCAGTGCTCTATCTAGCTACCTACTTGCCATTAGACTTAGAGGAGGCCTCAGAGTTATTCTATTCAAATCTTTTCACTTCACAAATTTGTAAACTTTGATTAGTCAAAGTGACTAATCAACTTTCAATGACTTTTGTGATTCAAATCAAGCTTCTCGGACTCCAAACCCAAAGCTTTTTATACTAAATTAGTCTATTTTTCTTCTTGGTTATAAAAAGCAGACATAAGACCAATAGGATGAAGTTAAACAAGAAGACATATCTTGATATAGTATAAAGGAAAACCTAATCATTGGAGCTATTCAGGAAAGGAATGAAATGGTAAATCAACTTTTTTATAAATTTTATAAGTTGAATTCTATTTTGAATAAATATGTAAAGACAGTTGATTAATTTGAATTTTTCAGTCAAGTTGATGAGATTACAGGGCTGGAGTTTTTTTTTTCCTTAGGTATATATTCCCATGGAGAGTATAGGTATGCTCACTAGCGCTTTGCTGAGAGGATTCAGAGCTCTTCAGTGGTTCCTAGTGATTGGAGTGGCTTCCAAGATCACTGACTGACTGCTACTCAGAAGGATGGACTCTTCTAGAGGAATCACCTCCCCCTCCCCATGGACTATACAAGTGAGCTGGCCTTTCAGTTTTATTCTCTGGGCTTCTGTTTCAATTCTTCTTATTTAGAAGATGGAAGAGTGGACCACCTCACAGTGGGACAAGTTAATGGGTTCCAAGTTCAAAAGTTTAGGGATCAGATCTTCGAATCAAAGAATGACATTTCCTGTTACATGCTCATTGAAGAAAGAAGAAGCTCATTGAAGTAGTCATTGAATAATGTCTCATTTGGAAAGTAAAGCCAGTGAGTTATTCAGACAATGCAAGTGCAATGGGAGAAGATTGCTTGTTCTGCAACCCCAAGGTGTATTGACTTCTCAGGAGAATCCAAAATACAGGGTAATGCTATAAATATGGAAAGAACTGTATAGGAATTTGGGAAGACTAGAGTTCTACCTGAATTCCAAAAGGTTGTGTTGTTCAGTCATTTTTCAGCCATGTCTGACTCTTCATGACCTCATTTGAGGTTTTCTTGGCAAACATACTATAATGGTTTGCCATTTCCTTCTCCAGCTCATTTTACAGATTAGGAACTGAGGCAAACAGGGTTAAGTGACTTATCCAGAGTGACACAGTTAATAAGTGTCTGAGGCTGGATTTGAACTCAGGTCTTCCCAAAGGTTACCCTAATAGTAATTCCACATTGAATTTCCTTCTGAGGGGAGCTGTTGGGATATTTGCATGGAAGATGTGTTTCTGTATCTGTTACTGGCTCTTCTGAGTCTTCTGCAACTTTTGGTATTTTTGTGAGTTGAAATAAAGACTGTATTCCTCATAAGGATTGCTACCTTGAGTACCTGCTACCCCTATTTGGGAAAACCTATATGTGAGCCAAACATAATATTTTCCTGGAGTGATTCCAGGTTGGGGTAATGGGCCAAAATGAGAAAGTGGTCCTCTTAGGGTCAACCTCCAGGATCAAAGCCAGTCCATGTGAACCCAGAAACCTGAAGTGGCAAGAGATGTTAAGATATTGGCTACATTTAGGAAAGCTGGTTATTTGCATTTATAGGATGAATCATGTTGTAACATGAATTATCAAACCCTAGTTTATTTTTTATTATTTGTTATTATTATTTATTATTATTATTTATTTTTCATATAATGAGTTTACTTAATTCAAGGTACACTTCTAGTCCACTTCCACCATGAAAAACTTGGATTTTATAAAGTTGTGCATAATGATTCATTAGAAGCAGAGATTTGGAAATGCTGATTCCTCTTAATCATATGTGATTTTATAGAAACAAAGCTTATGAGACCTTACTAAGATTTTGCCTAAAGAAAACAAACTTGGACTTCCACACAAAACACAGATTTTTATGAAAGCCAGAGGAAATCAGCTCCTTCTACATTTCTATGAAGTCCACAACCTGCCTTATTATAAATTGGGAATATGGTCCTGAGATTCTTTCTAAATCTTAATCTGTATATATCATAATGCAAGGCTTTCTGGGTGATGTGTCCAACATTTCCTATATATACCCCATCAAAAAATATCCTCTAGTCAGATGATTAGTAACTCGGGAATATAGCCAAAGTGGCTGATAGTGGCATCTTGACATGGGTGAAAAAAATGCAAAAAGCCCTGTGAGGTGGTAGAACTGGGTGTTATAGTAGCTTACCTCTTATCATGTAGATAATAATTAATTTCTTTAGTGATTTAGAGCAACAAAATGCTTCATTGTAACTTTATGGACAACGTAGTAGATGAGAGAATTATTATTGAGTCATTTCAGTGTTGCCCAATTGTCTGTCACCCCACTGAGGTTTTCTTGGTAAAGATTCTGGAGTGGTTTGTCACTTTCTTCTCTAGCTCATTTTACATGTGAGGAAAGTGAGGCAAACAGGGTTAAGTGAATTGCCCAGGGTCACACAACTAGTGTCTGAGGCCAGATTTGAACTCAGGAAGATGAGTCTTTCTGACTTTAGGCCTGTCACTCTGCCCACTGTGTCACCTAACTGCCCCAGAAGAGGATATTATGGTACCCATTTAAAAGATGAAGAAATTGAAGCTTAATGACTTGCTCAAGGTGTCTTAGCTGTTAAGTGTATGAGCTGAGATTCAAACCCAAATACCATCAAATTCTGCCTAAACTCTATGCTTTGGTATCTGTGGCAGAGATTGCTCAGGGCTACATCATGGAGAAGGTTGTTGTGGTTGAAATTCTTTCTAAATGAAGATGAGGCTTCTGAAAGGGGCTATCCCTTTAGTAGAGGTGGAATATATTAAACTTATCTACCATCATGATCTGTAGTAAAGGGATAAGGCCAGATTACCATTGACTTTATGCCTACTGTAGGGTTTTCATCACTCTCTGGGTCAAGCAGCACCTATTAAGAGTTTTTTGTTTTTGTCTTTGTATCCCGAGTGCCTAGGACAGTGCCTCATGGCTCATGGCAGGCACTTAATAAATGCTTACTGAATTATGTTGAATGGAATTTTTTGATTTAATCTTTTTTGGCCAATGCAGCTCATGAGGTGTTGGTGTGGCTGAGCAGTGGCAGATGTCCTTGCTTTTTAATGGAAGCAGGAAGCACTGGGTCACAGAGTTGAAAGTCTGAGTGATGAAATGAAGTTTCATTGTTGTGTTTTGACTAAGGTGCTGTCACTAAAAGGCCATTTATTGACATCTCCCTTAAGCAGCTTACCTCTAGAGTAAAATGAAAACCCAAGCCAATACTAAACAGTTTACTCACTGGTCCCTCTGATTAGTCATTAGTGATTCAGAGCAGGTAATGTGAGGCTCCCCCCACCATTTACCACCCCTTTCAGCAGTTTGCTCTAATTGACTTATGAGTTGAAAGGAAACCGCAAGCTCTTTCATCAGAAGAGCTAGCCCTTAGTAGGGCCATCCCTAGAGTGCGTAAGGTTGGAGCAAATCACACAGTGTCCTGCCAACATGATGTGGAAGAGATCAAGGTATAAGGGATACTGTGAACAGCTGGAGTTAAGGATGTGGAGAGAGGTCTGGGCAGGCCTAATATATGTATCTTTGCTAATGGGGAGACATAATGGGCATATTCATGAATGTAGGCTTTACATCTTCTCTCACTCTCTTTTTTTTTTTTTTTTTTGGCTAGGCAACAGGATTAAGTGACTTGCCTAGGGTCTCACAGCTAGTAAGTGTCAAGTGTCTGAGGCCATATTTGAACTCAGGTCCTCCTGACTCCAGGGCTGGTGCTCTATCCACTGCGCCACCTAGCTGCCCCGAGGCCTTACTTCTTGAACAGCTGCTGAAGTACCCCCTTTTTTCTCCAGCAGCTACTTCTATGAGTCACTGCTTAGCCACTAGGGGAGCTGGCATTTTGCAGCAGAGAGGGCTTGCCAGACCACACTGATTTGCTTTATTATAGGGATAGTTCTGAACTCTAACTACAGAATCCATCCTAGTTAAGACAGTGACTTCTTTTATGCTATTTTGTTACTACCTGTGTGACATTGGGCAAATCACTTCTTTCTTCTTGGATTTGCTTATCTAAAGAGTTAGATCAGATGAGCTCTAAGAGCCATAATAACACTAAATTCATCGTTTTATGATTGAATTTGCAGATCTGGAGTCAGGAGACCTGGGTTTGATTCTGTGATTTACTAATTGTTTGACTGTGGGCAATTCATTTGTGTCTGCTCCTTAGTTTTCTCATCTATATAATGGGAATGATAACACTTTTATTACCTGTGTTATGTAGTTATTGTGATAAAGTGGTTTTTAATGCTAAAGTTTTATAGAAATGTGAATTGTTGTTATTGCAGGTACTGTGATATTCCGGGTGGAATATATCTGGATGGTGCATGGAAGAGCTATCACTGCAACCTCTGACATTTTCACTCTTCGATTGATATGAATGATACACTTTAGTGAGGATGTGATCACGGGAAGACAACATTTCTCAGCAAATTGGAGTAATCTGGTCAGATGATGGAATCATGAAATCCCTCATTTTCTTCAAGGCTCACCTCAAGTGCCACCTTCTACATGAAGGATTTCCTGATACCCCCAACTTTTACCATCCCCTTAGCAGCTAGTGACAAAATGGATAGAGTGTGAGGCCTTGAGTCAGGAAGATTTGAGTTAAAAACCAGCCTCAGAAACTAGCTGTATGACCTTGGGCAAGTCTTCATCAGCCTCAGTTTCCTCAACTGTAAAATGGCAATAATAATAGCACCTACCTCTCAGGGTTATTGTGTAGAGCAAATGATATAACATTTATAAAGTGCTTAACACAGTGCCTGGCATGTAGTAAGGGCTTAATGTTTGTTACTTTCCTTGTTTTTTTCCTCCCTCCATTCCTCCCTTTGCCTCTCACTAACTATTGTTATTTGTCCTTCATTTTTGAAGAGGACCAGCGACATCATGGGGTGATGTCTTGATTGTGCGTGAATTGGCTTTAAGTCAGGCAAAGGTGCACAAAGTCATCAGCCCCATTCTATCTTTCAGAGTCATCAGAGTCAACTGGCAAGACAAAAGTCAGAACAACTGGTGATGGCCCGGGATGTCATGGATGACCTTGCATTTTCCATGTCTGACCAAGCTCTAAGTAACAACACCTGATTCAGTTGCCTTCATGACCCATTTGAGCAAATTATTCTCTTCCACCTATTCTAGTGGGGGAAGTCTTCACATGCTTGGGGTAGCTATCTCCCCCCCCTCCATAACTCACCATTGGTTACCCTCCACCTGATTTAGCCTGTCTACTGAGATGGTTTACTGGGGTGTGACTGCTGTGCATGCTACAGCTTCTTGGAACCACAGATGAAAGTTGAGTGCCAGGTAGGCACTAAAGGTGGATAATCAGCCCTGAAAAAAAGCTCAGCAAGCCCTCACACCAGAGGTACTAGTCCTCCTTGAATACCCCATATACCCTCCTCCCTAACTACTTTGCATTTAAGTATTTCATGTTTATTTTGTATTTATTCTGTATATATGTATACTTACATATAAGTATTATGAAAGATAGAGCTGAAAGAGACCTCAGAAATCATCGAGTCAAACCCTTTCATTTTACAAATGAAGAAACTGAGGCAAAGAGAGGTTAAATGACCTGCCCAATGTCACACAATAAGCATGAAATGAAGAATGAATCAAGACTCAGTTTAAATTATCACCTTCTACATGAAGTCTCTCCTCATTCCTCCAATTGTCAGTGCCCTCCCTCTTTACCTATGTTTTTGTATTATTTACATTTATTTTATGTGTGTGTATGTATGTATATATGTTCTGTGTATATATGTATATGTATATGTATATATGTATATGTATATATATATATGTCTATGGACATAGACATAAATATTTCTCCTCTAGTCTAGTGCAAGCTAATTGAGAGCAAGAAGTGTTTCAATTTTTGTCTTTGTGTCTCCAGTACTCAGCTCAGTGCCTGGCATATAGTAGGCATTTAAATGTCTGTGGAGGAGATGGTTGATGATGATCAATATATTTGGTCCACGTTTTTGTATGGCTAGCTGTGAGTGGTGTCAGAGTCCTATAACCATTGACAGCAAAAATTCCACAACCTTTAGTGCAGACATGCCTGAGAAGATAAGAAAGGGTTCTGAAAATGTTGTCAAGGATGAAGGATTGCTGACATGACACAGAGTTATCATTGCCAAACCTTTTAGTGTTCTAGATGACCACAATTTTAGGCAGCCTACAACATGGCTGAAAGACAGGTCAGTACACATTAATTAAGCACTCACTATGTGCCAGGCACTGTGGTGTGCTAAGCAGTGGTGATAAAAGTCCAACAAAAAGGACAGTCTCTGCCCTCAAGGAGAGACAATAAGGAAAGACAGGACGTAAAAGGGAGCTGAAAACCTGGGGAATGGGACCCACGTGAGGCCATGCTTTTGAAGTCCAGAAGTCAGAAGCAAAACCAGGAGGGAAATGAAGACCTGGTCTTCTCCCTAAATTAGAGGGGTTGGGGGAAACTTACTAATGAGAGAAGGAGACTAACATGGTAGACAGATGTTCTAGGCAGGGGTGGTGAACCTGAGGCTTTGAGGCCGCATGTGGCCCTCTAGGTGCTCAAATATGGCCCTTTGACTGAATCCAAACTTCACAGAACAAATCCCCTTAACAGAAGGATTTGTTCTGTAAAACTTTGACTCAGTCAAAAGGCTGCACCAAAGGACCTGAAAGGTCAGATGTGGCCGCAGGTTCTCCATCCCTGTTCCAGGCCATAGGCACTGAGGGAAGTAAAGACTTCAATAGATAATATTCAATAAATCCAATCTAACAAACATTTACTGAGCACTTACTATGTACCATGCACCTTGCTAAACTGTGGTGATAGAAGTCTGTCCTCAAGGAGCTTACAATTTAATGGGGAAAGAAAATACATCAAAGGAAGCTGAAAAGGGGAGAAGTACTGGGGTACAAAGGCATGATGGAGTTGAAATTAAGCAGAACAGCTAATGGGAAATGTAGAGTTGTCTGTAAATTCTGAGCCCTGTAGAAGGGAAGGCTTTGGGAGAAATTTTTTTTTTTTTTTTGCTGCTCTCTCCATCCATCCAATCAGAGAGGAGAGATAACTAAGTGTATTGAGGAGGTTTTGGGTACCAAAGCTGAACCAATCTTCATGATGAGATTTCTGGTGATGAGCTTATCCTGATGAAAGCTTGATGTTTATGGAGTTCAAACCAAGAAGAATAGTTGGTGGGAATTAAACATTCCCCAGAAAAACATAGGAAAAGTCACTTAGAAGCAATAGATCATCAGAACGATTGCACAGTTGTGCAAAAATAGTTAGTGCCAGAATCATTGTTTCCTCTTTCTTTCACAAAAAAGGGCTCTGAAACGACTGTATGATGGACCACTTTATAAAACCAGGCTAAAGGTTCTAGCTCTTCCTAATTGTATCTGCTGGGATATATGAAGTATTCAGGGAGTACTACTACCTCTGGTGTGAGGTTTGCTGAGCCCTTTTCAGGGCTGCTCATCCACCTTTGGTGTCCACCTGTCACCCAACTTTCACCTGTGACTCCAAGAAGTTGTAGTATGTGCAGTGGCCACCCCCTGGTTAAAGCATCTCTGAATATGGGCTAAAGCAGGTTGAGAGTAACTGATGGGCCTCAAACCTGTTAGAAAGTTAGGAGGATGTCTACCCCAAGCTTGTGAAGACTTCTGCCAGTGGAACAAGCAGGTGAGAACAATTTGTTTAAATGGACCATGAAGGCAGCTGAAGCAGGTACTGTGGAGTGCTTAGAGCTTGGTCAGAAATTGAAGATGTCAAGGTCATCCACTGCATCTCAAACCACTGCCAGTCACCTTGATTTTTGTCTTGCCACTGGACTCTGATGACTCTGGAAGAGAAAGTGAGGCTGGTAAACTCACACAACTCTGCCTCACTTAAATCCAATTTATGCCTGAATCAAAAGACATCACCCATATTATCTTACTATTTTCCTATTCCATTATTTTATTATTCAACTATTTTATTATTTTACTATGTTACTATTTTACCTACCTTGAAGTCCTATGGTAATGGGCAAATGATGAAGCAACAGGTACTGAAACACTGGGAGCTGTAGTCACAACTCTGCCCATAGGTGGCCCAGGCCATAGGGTTATCTTCTTACTGGACTGAAGTAGCAGTGGGATTTGGGAGCCCCCTGGGTTTCTGAGGAGTCTTTTAAAGGATTGTACTGCTCACTTCCTGGCATGAGGAAGGGGCTAGAAAAGGTGTCCTAAAATTGTATGCTTCACCTAACCCTGGCCTGTTTCCTGCAACAGATGGGGATCCCACCCTGTGGTCAAAACACACAAAAAATTTACAAAAAATTTTGCAAAGGTGATTCCACTTGTCACTGGTACCTGGAATGTGCTCATGCTTATGGACAACACAAAATCCAGTAGACCTGAAAGATGAAAAGCTCTTATTGAGAGAGACCTCAGCAGGTATTATATCCAAATAGCAGCCCTGAGCGAAACAAGGCTGGATAACAAAGGCCAGCTTACCAAAGTTGAGCTGGATACACTTTTTTCTGAAGTGGCCACCACGATGAGGAGCTGGTGTAGGTTAGCAATCAAATATAATCTAGTCAACAAGCTTGTATGCCTCCCAAAAGGAGTGAATGACAGGCTCATGACAATGGAACTGCCGCTTGCAGGAAAGTGCCATGCCACCATCATCAGTGCATATGCTCCCACAATGATAAATCCTGATGAGGTCAAAGAAAAATTCTTTTTTTTTTTGTGAGGCAATTGGGGCTAAGTGACTCTCCCAAGGTCACACAGCTAGTATGTGTCAAGTGTTTGGTCTGAGGTCGGATTTGAACTCAGGTCTTCCTGACTTCAGGGCTGGTGCTCTATCCACTGAGCCACCTAGCTGCCCCTCAAAGAAAAATTCTGTGAAGACCTGGAGACTCTCATCATCATTGTGCCAAAAGAGGACAAACTTGTAATTCTGGGTGACTTTAATGATATGGCAGGAAGTTCCTGGGAGGAATGGAGTTGGAAACAGCAACAGAGCAATGGTCACTTATTACTGAAAACTTATGTGTCTTATGATCTCATCACTGTCTTCTGTTTACCTAAAGGCAATAAAACTTTGTGGATGCACCTTTGTGGCAAACATTGTCATTTAATACACTGTGTCATTATAAGGAGAAGGGAAGGATAGGATGCGAGTCATGAAGGTGATGTGTGGCACAGAATGCTGAACAAGTCAGACATCTTCTTCAAGATAAACATTCACATTTTACAAAAGTGGGTGCCCCAAGGTGAGATGACTTTCAGATGACTCAATGTCAACATATTAGAGTGTTTCTCCACGCATGAACAGTTTGTTGCTGACTTGGAGGAAAAGCTGAGCCAGCACATAGCTGGAAAAAGCAGAGCAGAAACAGTGGGCAGCTTTCAGAGATTTGCTGTATAGCATTGCATTTACTCATCTGGGCTGGGACACAGCAAACATCAAAATTGGTTTGATGAAAAATGATGGGGAAATTCAGAAGCTACTGAATGAAAAACAACAACTCCACAGGGTTTACCAGCAGGATAACTCTTCTGTCTTTAAGAAGACAATATTTAACTCCATCAAAAATAAAGTGCAAGTGAAGTCTAGAGAAATGCAGGATTTTTGGCTCAGTAGGAAGGCAGATGAGATTCAGTTTTACAGTGATAGTCACAATCCAAAGTGCTTCTATGATGCATTGAAGGCTATTTTTGGGCCAAAGAGCTTTGATGCATCTAAACTACTCAACTACAATGGACCCACATTGATCAATGATAATGACATGATGGGCTAAACACTTCCACAGTGTTCTCAGCAGACTGTCATTAGCTAATGCTGAAGCCAAGGCCTCAGATTGAAATCAATCCCTCTTTAGCTGAGCTTCCAAATGAAGAAGAGGTTTTGAATTCAAGAGAAAGATTCATGAGATTGAGGCAGACATTGCCAGAGCTAGCTCAGCATTTGGGAGGCCTTGAAAGAAAGTGTGGGTGAGAAGAGGTATTAGGCCATATACAAACTGAAGGTCCATAGAGTCATAGGCATGACTTCACTGTTGTATGCCTGTGAAACCTAGACAGTCTATCAGCACGGTGCCAGAAGATTGAATCTCTTCCATTTGAATGATCTTAGGAAGATTCTGAAGATCACCTGACAAGAAAAAGTACTGGATACTGAGGCCCTTTCTTGAGATGAACTGCCAAGCATTTATACTCTACTGCAGAGAATGCAAATCTGATGGACTGACCAAATTTGTTTGAATGCTAAATGTACGTTTGTCTAAAAGACGATTTTATGAAGACTCCCACAAGGCAAGCACTTACACTGAGGTTAGAAGAAGTGATATAAGGACACTCTCAAGGTCTATCTGAAGAACTTTTATATCAATTGTGAGATGTGGGAGACACTGGCCCAGACCATACTACATGGTGTGCCCATATTAAAGAATGTGCTGTGCTCTATGAGCTAAGCAGAATTACAGTAGCTAAAAAGAAATGTGAGATGCACAGATTTGGAGACATATCCATCCCAAATGTCCATATGGAGTATTTCTTCCTGAAGTGTAGTAGAGTCTTCTGAGCTCATGCTGATCTGATTAGCCATAGTCAGACACACTGCACATTGACCCCAACCTCATGATGTCATTTTGACCCTCTTCAAGTATGAAGGAAAACAATGAACAAATTCCATCTTCCATCTAGAGATAGAGTGAGAGCATTTAGTGAAATTTTTAGGGTTTCATACCTGGCCCTATTTGAACCTAGGAATATGAGGATAAAATTGGTAAATTAGTTATTGAGAGAAAGTGCTGGTACCTTTTTTTTTTAGTACTGTTAGAAAAATATCCAAACAAAATGAGTCCAAAGTCCAGGAGCAGGTGATTGATTGAAAAATAGGTGTAGAGCTAATAAGTTATTTGTGAAGGGCCAAATGAACAGGTGTATAGCAACAGCTATGAGTGATTGGTTACAAAAAAGATGGGTTGAGGAGAAGGAATTGAGTTACTGGACTAAGATTTGGAGAACCAGTTAGGAAATTCCACCCCTAAAGAGAAAAATGACACAAGAATGATTAGTAGTTGAAAAACTGAGAAACCCAGTTAATGGGGAATAGAGTAGACATCGGAGACTTGGTCATAAGGAGCAAGAGTTACTAAGGGACATCAAAATGAGAGCAGTAGTAAGCTTGGGTCAAAGCTGAGTAATTAACCTAGTGCTCTTTATGTACCTCCCTCTTAGGGTTAGGTTTGCTCCCTGAGTCTGTAGCAGGGTTGACTATATAGTTTGAGGGTTAAGTTGACCCAACTGTGACTATAGGGTAGGTGGCATATACAGGAAACGAGGCAGAGAATATAAAAGAAAGCTCTCCCTTGAGCCACCAGGATTGCTAGCAGTGTTATTTAAAGAAACTATCAGCACCATGGTCAGAGGAGATGACTAAGCTGGAAGCCCCTGGTTTTCTCAGCATTATGGCTATGAAATGCAACAAAGCTGCTTCCAGATGAGCTGCTTTGGGTCACTTTTGTGACAGCATGAAGTAGTGGCATTAGCTAAGGAGGAAGTTCAGTTGCCAGAAGATAATCAGGCTAGCTGACTTTCCTGTATTTAAACAGTTTGAGTTGTCTGCAGAGCAAATGAAATCCAGGTAAACCTCTGGGGCTTGGCATGATTACTACTATATATTTTTGGTTTCCCAAGGAGAAGTTTTCTTGACAAATGTGTATCTCTATGTTTCTTTTCTATTGTGCTGGACTGACAGGAAGGCAGCTTGAAAAGAATGTGTGTCTGTGTGTCCCTTCCCTGGATGTATTATGTCTTTTGGAAGCACTTGGTACTATTCCTATGCTAAGCAGTAATTTTTTGGGCAAGAGTTAAATCTATGATCATAAGGCCATTAAGAGACAATCTAGGCTGTGTCACTGATAAGTTGAATATCTGAGGCTACTTCACTCTAAGTGTATGTGTGAAAACTCAAATGTAAAAGAAAATCTATTTGAGGCAAACTAAATACTGGTGTGTATAGAAAAGGGAGAGTTTTGTAGAGGAAATGTGGCATTATATTTTCTGGCATTGGCTATTGCTGCTGCTAGTGGAGGTGGTGATGGTGGTGGGTGGTTTAGGTTAGCTGATGGCAGCAGTTGGTTGGTTTGGGCAGACTTCCTTTTAGACACCTGGATCCTCCTCTGAATCCATGTCTTTACTGAACAGACTTCTGATCTTAATTTTGTTTCCCAAGTTGGTTTCCTTACTGGACAGAGATATTTCCCATTTTAAATTACCAAGTTTTTTTTTTTTTTTTTGATATAAATAAGTCTTTTGGCAATTTGAGCAGTAATAGCTCACTCACATTTATAAGGTGCTTTAACGTTTGCAAATATAAATGTTTTCTTTTCAGTAACTAGTATGACCCTTTGTCCAATGGTTTGATCAGTTTTTGAACTGAAGATCTAGATATGTGGAACTGGAAGGATAAACCAGGTATTTTAGAGCTTGAGGGGACTTTTAGAGATCGTGTCATTGAACACTTTAATTAAAAGAAGTTTCAATTATGGCTTTTGTTTTTACATCTTAGCCATTCATGGAAATACTCTCTTCCCCCTCCCAATGAAAGAATTAAAATCTCTTTCCAACAAACAAACCAAAAAAAAACCAAACCCCAGTTAATCAAAAAACATTCAATGTAGTGACCACATCTAACAATGTATTCAACATTCTGCTGTAGCAGTCTCCCACTTCTCTGCTGAGAGGAGAAAGGTACATTTTATTATTTGTTTATTAGAACGATCATAGATTTTTTCCCAGTTATTCAAAGTCCAGCTTCTTTTTAGTGCTCTTGTTATTTACACTGTTGTAGTGATTGTGTAAATTGTCAAATTCTTAACTTTCATAGATAATGATTAATGAATCACAATTTGATGAAATTATTCACCTAAGGTCATGTAACTAGTTAGTAAAGGAGTCAGGCCTTGGTTAATCATCAGTTTCTCCCTATTGCTGTAAGTAGATATTCAGTGAAAAAAATTTCCATATATATAGATATAGAAAAATAGCCTTTGGATTCCATGCCAAAATACTAGAATAAAAGCATGCTACATTAGCATCAGTGTATGAAGATAAATTCTAAATGCTATTTTAGGAATACATTTTGTGAACCCAAATAAGTACTTATTATTGGGAAGGTTATTATTTGTAAGCTTTTTAATTCACTGACTCACATGCTGTAGTAATTCATGCAAAGGAGGCTCTGAACTCTTTTGCAATATGCAGATTTGTGTGCAAATGAGCATTACCTATGGTGTTCTACTGAAGCGTTTTTCTTTGATGTACGTTTCTGACACTCTGAGATTGTAAAGAAGAAAATAACTTTAAAAATTTTAAGAAACCTTAATTGAAGTTAACATAAAAGAAGATACATGGTGTTAATTGGTCTGTTTCAGGCATAATTTGGGCCTTTGAGACCATGTCCCTTACCCCCTGCCAAAGTGTCAAGACTCACATCTTTAATTCAACAATCTTTGTATTAATTACCTCTGGATAAGGTAAGCTTTGATTGTGAGTCCTTTATTGTAAAATTTCAGTACATTGCCTGCTTTAAGATAAATAAATTAAGGCTGAACTTGAAAAAAATCTCCATCCAACTGTGAAAGCGAAAGTGCATTTGTGCATCAAATGACAGATGAAAGGGCAGGTTTCATCAGACTTGCTTAATAGGAGAAAAATGTTTTCATTTTCTTCCTCTTTCTCCATTATTTTGGTGCACTTACGTATGAAATTTTGGCAGGTTACCAGAGACAATGTGGTAGAGTGTATAGAGTGTATAGCTGGAGTTGGTGTCGGGAAGGTTTGGGTTCAGATCCTGCATCTGAAATACACTTAGCTGTGTGACCATGGAGAAGTCACTTAACCTTTTTACCCCCAGGCAACTCTCTAGGACTTTAAGACAGACCAGCTGCAGTCTGTTTTGTGAAAGGAGTTCTTATACATGTAAATCCTATTGATGTATTGACCAAACATTTCCAGTAAGTCAGAAATTGAGTTCCTAATATATTCTGATCGAAAGATTCTCTCTTGGGTAGGGGGGAAGAGTCATTTTCTGGCTATCATTGAAAATCTATCCTTAGGGTATAGATCTGCTCATGTTTCCTTTGGACAGAGCTTAGTATATATGACCAAATAATGGATTCTTTTAATTTATTTAAAATAAGGGAGAAAAATTAAAAATAATTCTGTAAAATTTTATCCAGATGTACCAGAAAGAACGTTGGATTTGAAATAAGTTTAAGTCCCAAGTCTACTAATTATTGGCAGTGTGATCCTGGGCATGTTGTTTTACCTCTCTAAAATGAAAAAAAAAAGGTTTCAATTCCTAAAAAAATTCTCATATAGACTGAATGAGTTCTGACATCCCTTTCAATTCTGAAACTTTTCAATTCTTAGGAAAAGTTGATTAGAATGAGGAAAAATTAATGAATTTTAACATAGTTTTATTTCTTTAGCATTTTACCTAGTACTCAATAATGTTAAATTTAATTTGGAAAATATTTAGTAAGTACCTACTCTGTGCAGAGAACTGTGCCTGGCACTGGATAGATAAAAATAGATAAGTGCCCCCCTTAAAGAATCAGTCCGTCAGCAAACATTTATTAAGCTGTTACCACCTGCCAATCAGCATTGATAGTGATGCCCTATTCATTCATGAGCTTATTCAACCAACAAGTGTTTACTGTGTTCTTCAGTAATTTGGTGGATAAAAATACATAGAACATGCTGCCTCTAGACACCAGGGATAAGATAAGATGAGATAACACATGTACAGCACTTTGCATACCTTAAAGTACTCGATAAATGGACCTACATGTATAGTATAATTAACCACAATACTAAGTGCTACATGATGAGTACTGTTGGAAGCAGAATGATGGTGGGAGCTTCCCTTTTCCAGTCTAGTCAATGGAAGCTCCTTTTCCTGGAGTAAGAGCCTTAGGTTATGCAAAGACCACATTCTCTAATTCTTCATGTGATTATTCAGGTACAGTTGCCCCATTTGCTCCCTTTTATTCAAAGGGTTGGGTATAAGTCCTCCTTTTAGCCAGACCAGAACTAGCAGTTGCTTGTTCAATGCTCAAAATTCCACTACAAGCAGAGCACAGAGCCAATGATGTTTAATTGCTAAAACTTGTCCTCAGTCAATTGAGCATCCCTCATTTTCTCTGGCAGAGTTTAAATGAGACCCTAATGCAGTCTGAACCCCTCTGAAACTCTAAATGTATGCTATCCATATAATCATTAGGCTCTTCTGATTAGATACAGATGTATGACAAGTCATCATGATTTGCTTTTGGCTTCTAATCATTCGTAATATAATGATCATGCATCTCTATTAAATGATTCCTATTAGTTATTACAGTCGTATGACTGTCAACTAACTTTCTTTGTTGACTTGCACAATGCTTTGAATTCTGCTCATTATAGAAATTATCACTAGAGCCCACCTGAGTCCCTTTTAGCCTTTCCCCACACAGTTGCTAATTCAATGACTTCTATGTTCTTGCTAATCTGGGTCACGGTATGGCATTTAATTCAATCTATTTTAACAAATATTTATTAAGTATTTGCTGAGTGTAGAATACAGTGCTAGGCAATGGCAGAGATATAAAATTTGGATAAGGAAGTATTCTTGTCCTCACAGAGCTGCCAGTCTAGTAGAGCAGAGGAGGCATAGTACAGTGGAGAGATTTTGGGCTCTAAAGTCAATATATCTGGGTTAGAATCCTGTCTGTGATGCTAACTACCTTACCCTCTCTGAGTCCCAGTTTTCTTAACGTAAAACGAGGATATTGGACTAGATGGTTTCTGAAGCCCATTTGAACTCTACCCCTATGTTCCAAAGGGGATAAAAAATAAATACATTTCTCAGATATGTTCAATCATGCCATTTCTGCTAAGGCCATCATCTCCATTCCTTTCCCATCAGAAGGTTGGATTCAGCCCCTGGAACTTCTCTAGGCTGTGATTGGCCTTATCTTGTTTGGTTCTAGACTTCTACAGTACTTCTTGGACATCTAGATTTAATTCCATTTGAAAAATTATTAAACATCTATAGTGCATGTGCAATGAACTGTGCTAACGTTGGGATATAAAGACAAGAAATTAAAATAGTTTCTGCCCTCAAGGTGCTTCCATTCTACTGGAGGATGCTTTGCTAGCCTGCGGTAAGCAGCCTTGCTAAGGGCCTAGGAGTATATAAAATCAGAATTATAACAAAGGAGAAAACTAGAATCCAGAAAGCTAAAGTGACTTGTCTGAGGTCACATAGGTCGCAATGAGAGTCAGGACTTGAACTGAGGTCCTCCGATTGTCCAAATCCAACACTATTTCCATTATTCCACACTGTCTGCCATGTCGTTGGTGATTGGAAGAAGAAATTTGGAGCGAGGTGCAGAGAGGCATTTCGGTTACTGCTGCTTCTGCCATCATTTGACACCACATGCTCTTGCAAACCTGACTGGTATAGTTAAATGAGTTCAAAAAGAAAGAGAAGAGTATCCCTGGATCTGAGAACAGCTCCAATCAGCGTAAGGCACAATAGAGAGGCCTTTTGTGTCAGACTGCTAATCAGCAGAAGTGAGTGTCTTAGCATATTTAACCAAGTACAGGGCATCCATTAATCAAACAGCTGAGCCAGACAACCGGAGGAAGCAAATGAAATGAATTGTTTTTTTCTTTTTAACTTTTTAGTGTAGGCTTGAATTTTTTTCTCTGTGATGATCTCTATTTAAGATGGAGGCTTGGAAGAGAGGATAGAGAGGATTAGAGAAGGACAAATTTTAAATCCCCAATAACAAATATGACCTGAAGAGAGTACAAATCTAAAATAATTCTACAGAAACAACTTACAAGGCTTCCATTTCCTGTGATAAATTATAGCATATGGTAGAGAAATGTATTCCTATTCAGCTAAGCCTTGAGTGCCTGTGAAAACGGCACCAGACACCCAGGTTGAGAATCATGAAGTCATACTTTATTTCTTCATCTATAAGTCAATAAAACCTATAATTTTTTTCCTTTAAAATGTCTCTCTTATTCATTCTTTTCTCTCCATTTCAAGTGCCAGTACCATAGGCCAAATACTTATCACCTCACATCTGAATTACTGTACCGATCACCTCCTAATTGCCCTCTGTACCCAGTTTCTCCTTATTCCAATTCATCTTGGATACTTCTATTAGAATGATATTATTTAAAACTTCTCTCATCGTATTATTCCCCTTTGCACCAAACCTTTCACAGAAATCAACTATCTATAGCCTGAAACTTAGAAGACTCTAGCCTGGTTTTTAAGGTCTTCTATAATTTTCTCTTATCCCATTATCGTAACTTCATTTCTCATTATTCCTCAAAATAAACTTTATGTTTCAGTATCCTCACTGGTTTTATAAGCATGCCCTGCTCAGTTGTTCTTCTGCTCTTTCATATTACTTCTTTTGCTTAGACTGACACTGACTTCTTTACCGCCATCAAAATATTACTCATCTGTTAAGGCCTAGTTTAAGAATCACTTCATTCAATCAATATTAAGGCTTCCCTTACCCTATCAGACATGAAAAGTTTTAGATGTAAGGAAAGGCCCGATGACTGGAGGGGTAGGATCCATGTGTATGCACCCTCAATCAACAATAAATATAATTTTGTGTCATACTTGGTCTTCTCCTGCAATGTTGTTTGCAAATGAACTCAGGTAAAGGGACCATCATGTTTACTGCTTATATGTAAATGTCCATTGCAGAGTATAGAGAAATAGATAAATCCAGGGAAAAACTGACCAAGTCTTCCAAACTAAGTTAATCTCCCTCGTGATACTTAGTGAAACTGCAAACATGGGCATAAGGGAAGATCATGAAAATGATATTGAAAACTGAGGAATGAAAGGGGCTAAAGACTTGTAGGCTATTTAGAAATCTCTTGCTTGTGTATTAGAAATTATTCAAGATAGAATGCTTTGAACTTGGTGATTAAATAGCAGTATTCATAAAATGGAACTGTCTTTGTAGAGAGGAAATAGCTGGTTACAGATGTAGTTGTAACTTCAGAACCAGATATCTGTGTGCAGTTAAACAATTGATGGATTGGAGTAAATAATGACCAAAGTAAAGTCCAAATTAAAAGGATAAAGATGAGATGTTATGTATGATTATAGGAGATTTAAGCCAATCTGTCAAAGCAAGCTGTCAACTCTGAAAATGGGGAAACGGTTACACCAAGAGACATTGACTCTGACAATCATCACTTCTTAGGAAAGTTTAAGTGATTCAAAATTAAGCATGAGGAGGAGGCTGGAAGAGCTCAGAAACTACTTCAGACAGTTGACACTTGATTTCCTTTCCCAGTGGAGAGACATAGCAGCTAAGAGCAGCACCAATTTAAAGTACAAGCTCATTTTTAAAAAAAAATAGGGAGAAAAACGATGAAACACTACAGAGTATTATTTCATAAAATGGCAAAAAAAGAGAGAAATGAGCTTTTAGCAAGGTTGGCATAAACAAAGCCAGATCATCCTTACATCATTTGTAGATGAAACCCAAAGGAGCATAATGAACAGATGCGGTAATTGACCATAGGCTACTGGCACATCTAGTGTTCTATTTTCATCTTTAATAACAGTATAATCACTACATTTGTATTTTACCTACCAGTTATGACTTGGGGAAGTGACAATGGCACCTAAGAAGATGAAACTGGAAGAACATCTAGATTTGTCCAAATATACACAGAAGAAATCTCTTTTGGAGGTGACAATTTTGAAGATACTTAGGGAACACTTTTCAAAATATCTCAAAGGGGAGATGCCTAAGGAATGGAAAAGATCACAGATAATGCTTTTACCAAACAAAAGGTAACATAGAAGATGTCAGCAATTGCTGGCCTTTCTGTCTACTTTCTTAGTTCTCTAAAATATTTATGAGAATAATCTATGTATGTACAGAGAGTATCCTTGATGACAATGTGAGAAATGAATAGGTAGATGATTTTTATACAATAGACCACATATTTATAGCCATACAATAGAAAATTAATGATGCTGTGATGTCTACTTTTGTTGATTTTCTAAAGGCATTTAACTCGGTAGAGCAAGCTGCCACTTTGAAAGCACTTCTCAAATACATATCTTCCAAAAGATTTAATAGTTAGGTAGTTGCAAATATGGTGATAATTTTGTTTTGTAAATTACTGGATATCTGCATCAAGAAAGGGATAATAAATGTTGACCTATGCCCACCCACTTCAGTATTTATCTGTAGCAAGGAGGATGTACTGAGCAGGGCCCAAACAGAAGATTTCTCTGTAGATGGTGATGTTTTCCAAATGCCATTCTGCATTGATGATAAGATTGTGGCTGAATAATGCCCTGGAAACTCTATAAAGCCTCCTCAATGAAATAGGCTTACTTTGACTTCTTAGAATCTCTCGTTTTCTTCAAAACTCAATTTAAGAACAATCTTTTATAAGAAACCATTTTTTCCTGATCTCTCCAGATGCTAGTAACCTTCCACTGCTGATTACTTTCTTTGAATTTTGTTTTTTAGCTGTAGGACCCCAGGCAAATCACTTAACCCTATTTGCCTCAGTTTCCTTATCTGTAAAATGAGCTGGAGAAGGAAATGGCAAACTTTCAGTATCTTTGCCAAGAAAACTTCACAAACAGTCAGACATGACTGAAACAACTCAATAGCAACAACAAATGCTTATAAGCACATCTCCCCTGATAGAATGTAAGATCCTTGAGGGCATGGGTGGTTTAATTTGTTTTCTTTTTGCCTTCAGAGACTAATAATAACAATAATAATAGCTAGTATTATTGTAGCATCTACTACGTTCCAGGCATTGTGCCAAGCAATTTACAAATATCTCAGTTGATTCTCCCAACAACGCTCTGAGTTAGGGGTTCTTATTATCCCCATTTTTATAGTTGAGGAAACTGAGGCAAAGAGTGGTTAAGTGACTTGCTCAGGATCACACAGCTAATAAGTGTTTAAGGCTGATTTGAACTCAGGTCTTCTTGACCCCAGGCCTAGTGCTCTATCCACTGCCAACTAGTCTAGCATAGTAGCTCACACGTAGTAAGTGCTTGATAAATTCTTATTGGTTGTTTGAGCCACAACTATTCAAAAGAGGTTACCTTAACCATCAATGCTGAAAAATGAAGTGGATGGACAATGCATACTTCTCAGCTTATGACACACAGCTGGGCATAGAACTCATTGAATTAGTTCATCTATGAAGGGTGTCCCAAAAGTTTTATTTCAGTCATAAGTTATTAAAACTTTAGACTGCACTACAACTTTTGAGACATCCCATATACACATGTTGGACAGATGCTACAGATGGATAACGTGCTAGACCTGAAGTTGAGTAGAAGGAGGTAGTTGAACTGAATTGCTTTTGAGAAACTGTGAACTTCTTTGAAAGAAACTAAGCCGCTCTCACTGCAGCATAAGCCTTTTAATTCTTTAACACCTGTATTCTCCCATATGCTATCCAGCTGTAAACGATGGAACATTGTTTTCTCAGAAGAATCATAATTTCTAGTGACCCAAAGACAATGGAAAGATATATGGAGGGCATAAGCAACCGGCAACACATTACCAGTGATGATTTGTGCACAAGATATGGAATAAAATACATTAGTAAGTATACGAATAACTAGAAAAGAAGGTATTCTGCTCACGTAACCACTAGCTGGACATTTGAGTCCTACATTGGTACCCTTGTGATGTTAAAAGAGTAACAGGAGAGTTTCCAATATTGTGAGGGGAAATTATGGAAAGACTTGGACAAGAAGCACAGGCAGAAAAGAAATGGATAGATTGAAATCAGCCCTGGGTTCAGCAGTATCCACACTGATGAGATCACAGATCAATAATATCATCTTTGTAACTTGAAGCCCTGCCTTGTTGACATCCAGGTTTGTTTTAGAGATGTTGACCCCAGGCTCTCTACTGTGAGTAGAGTGCTCTGAAAACCACAAGTACATTTTCTTCACTCTTCATAGGCCAACAGGCTCACGTATTGGCCCATTGCTTTTAGTGAGTGAGACCTGGATATTCCTTATGTATTAGTTTCAGAATACCATTGCCAAGGGAAACAGCTATTCAATCACCCTGAATCAAACATCTGTCTGATGAGATTAGCTAAGTCTTAACTTCAATGAATTTTCTGGGATTCACTCAGTCCTCTCTTGCATATTAAGAGTAGCCTGACAGTGTGCATTTTATGACACTATGGAGCTGGCACACACAATCACTGTAGCTTATTTAATCTGATTTAACTTGCTGCCAGAGATGAACCTGGAAGTCTCTATAGAATTGCAAAGCACTGGACTTCTTTCTCAAGCTGAGAGTTTGGATGCCAAAAGAAAGTTTCTACGACAAACTTGTCTCCAGACAGATGGTTTTGCCATTCGTTTAAAGGGTAAACATTTCAAGGCTGTGAAGTTTCACTGTGGGGTTTATGGGATATTTTTTTAAAGGCTCCTAGTATTCCTCAGGGTGATTAACTTGCCTCTTTTCCTGAACTTGAATATTCTTGACCCTGTGGGAATGCTAAAAATTTCTCTGTTTTTAATGGGCATAGTGAAACAGATCTAGATATTTTTGTGTGTGAGGAAAATGGGAATAATGTCTCTGCTTTTGGTAGGACCTAAAGCATTAGATTTGTCACACTTTAAAAGACTGTCTTGTGAAGTGACCATACAATTCCTACCTCATTTTCTTTCCTTGAATTAATCCATCATCAGGAGAGTGTTGTCCATAGCTCCTCAAGGACATCTTGTTTTAGGAGTGCTATTTCTCCACTTACTGTTGTGATGCGTCTCTCTGAGCCCTTTCAGGTTCAGTCAGGTGGTTCACACATCCATGCTGGCATTTTGTTTGAGGCATGTATTATTTTTAAAGAGGCCCTTTAGGTACTCTCCAAGATAGGTTAACACTTCCTTCATTCTCTATGCATCTGCAGTACACATGGGACATTTTAAATCTCGCCTAGCTTCAGCATTATCAAGACTAGGTCTTCCCCATTGTTATCCGTGACATGGCCTGAGAAATTTAAGTGGTTCTTTTGCATGACTCACTTCTTTTGATTCCGCTCCAGCCCTGAGGCTTGAATGATTTTTAATACATTATTTAGGCACCCATCATGCCCTTCCATGAATGAGGAAACACTAAAATATCACTCATGTAGCTCAGAACCTGATACATTCCCCACAGTGCCTTCATAATTTTTCTTTGCAATATTTTGGGAGCATGTGTAATTCTGAAAAGCAAGAGTTGAAAGCAATATCTCCTCTATGGTCTAATGAATGTTGGCAGCTTAACAGTTTTACCATATGCAGGAGTCTGCAATAAACCACTAGCAATGTTAAGTGTAGAGAACATCTTGGCTCCTACAGGCTTGGTATTAGTGATAGCTACAGGTTTTGGCATCGCTTCTCCTGTAGTTAGACATTTCAAATTGACCTGAATTATAAATGCAAAGACTGTTTTTTCCCCCTTTAAAAGTAGCCTTATGGTCTTCATGACCTACTTCATGCCTTCCTCCTCTTAACTGGTTCCCTGCTTTCAACAAGATGGGGCCAAAAATCTTTCAGCAAATTTTAAGCTCATACCCTTCTCCCTAGCCTTTGCTCATTTTTCAAAGTGGCTGCATAGTTCAATCAACAATGTATGATGATTCCATATTAGATACAACATGGCTGCAACATAGCCTTTGTAGTGCTGGCAGCCAGTTTTTGGGGGATATCGCATGTACCATCTCATATCACAGAGATCTGAACTCTAGTTTTAGCTCTGCTCTAGCTAATTGGGTGGCTGTTACTAGTCATTTCCTCTCTTTGAGATTCAGTAGAGTAGTAGCTTCCTCATCTATAAAATGAAGAAGTTGTCTTAGATCATCTTTTGATTCCTTCCAAATCTAGTGTTCTGTGATTTTATGTGTCCTAAATTGGGTCTTAGATTAAATATTTTTAAAAATAAACTTTATTAGTATCTTTTATTTTTATAACATCTAAATTTCCCCCATATCCTTTCTCTCCCTATCCCGGAGAATTGCCCATTATAGGAAAGAATTTTAAATATGTATTTCACTGCATAATTGTTATCACTGCATGATCACCATATCCTGTTTTTTCAGTCCAAAAATTGGTTTATAACCTTTAATCATATAATCATCACATGGCATAATTCTGTTCATCATGCCACTTAAAAGGTAAACAGAGCAGCAATGTATTTACCAGTGGCATATGGATATGCATTTATCTTGCATTGCAAGCCATGACCCTAGAATTCTCAGTGCACATCCATTGTCAGTATTTTTCTGAAAGCCAACTTGCGTGGTTTGTTTAGAGCACTTAACATTTTCTTAATTTTAATGAACATTCACAAGTATTCCATGCATCCTAATCTTGCACCAAAGGCATTTCAGTAATAAATGATTTTTAGGTAATGCCAGCACAATTAAAAAAGCTTCACATAATGGTCGCACCTCATTTTTTTGCAAAACAAATTGGCATAAAATCTGTGACAATTATGAGGTGAAATATGGTATTCTTGATATAGGGCTTCTAAAAACAAATTTGATATAATTGTGAGTTGGTAATAGGTAGGAAGCCTAGTCTTTTAGTACTTTGATATTTTAGGGGCTTGTGAACTCACAGATGTGGCCACTCCATCCCTCTGGTGTAGATTACAACCTATCTATTCCTTCTCAATCTCTGCTATTCTTGTCCATGTCTTTCCAGAAATCCTTTGTAGATAATCTGCCCAATTCATTGGAAGCCCTTCTTTGTGCCTTTTAATGTTCTCTGGTGGCACAGTAGAAAGCTCACATCCTGTTTATTAGAATATCATAAGTAGTTTGAGGTAGCTAGTGGTGCAGTAGATAGAATGCAGGGCCTGGAGTTGGGAAGATCTGAGTTCAAATCCAGTCTCAAACACTTGCTATGTAAATCCTGGACAATCTCATTTTATCCTGACAATGACTCTGTGAAGTAGGTGCCATAATTATCTCCATTTTACAGATGAGAAAACTGAGGCAAACAAGAGTGAGTGACTTGCCCAGGGTCACATAGCTAGTAAATGTCTGAGGCCAGATTTGAACTCATGAAGATGAGTCTTCCTGACTCCAGGTCCAAAGCTCTATCCAGTAGCTACTGTCAGGTAATTTCTGCTTACATATTAAATTCACAGAATCACAGAGTTTACACCCATGGAGAGCCCTTAGCTGCCAGGTAATACAACCCATTTCTGAAAAGGAACTCTCACAATAAAGTACCCAACAGGTGAACACCTAGTTTCTGCTTGAAGACCTCTAGTCTCCATCATTTCCCGGGCAGCTCACTCTGTTTCTGGGCACCTCTAATTGTTAGGAAGTCTTTTACAACCCAAGCCTTTTTCTTTCTAACTGTTTCTTATTGTTCCTTGTCCTGTTCCCTAGCATCAAACAGAACCAGGGGTGGGGAACCTGTGGACTTGAGGCCCTATGTGGCCTTCTAGGTCCTTGGGTGCGGCCTTCTGACTGAGTTCAAGTTTTACAAAACAAATCCTTTTATTAAAGGGATTTGTTCTGTGACATTTGGATTCAGTGAATAGAGGGTGAAACTCAATGTGAAGAAGATCTGAGTTCACATCCTGCCTTAGACATTTACCAGCTGTGTGACCTTCAGCAAGTCAGTTACCCTCTTTCTGTCTCGGTTTCCTTGGTAAAATGTAATAATAATAGCACCTATCTCATAGGGTTGTTGTGAGGATCCAGTAAGATAACATATGTACAATGCTTTGCAAACCTTAAAATGCAATATAAATGTTAGCTATTATTGTTAACTCTAGTGCTTCTTTGATGTGATAGCCCTTCAAAAATATGAGAATTATCATGCCCCCTGTCTCCATCAAAGTATTTTCTTCTTTAGGTTAGACAACCCCAGTTTCTTCAACTGGTTTTCATGACATGGACCCAAGGCCTTTATCCATCCTGAATCCTCTATGTCCTCATAAAGTTATACTGAATCTGTGCTGCTCATAACCAGTCACTTGTAAGCCAATTGTTTAGAATAATTCAAATATGCAGTAGTTTGAGAGATTTGGTATTTGTTCTTTTCTTTGAAAGAGGGAAAGAAGTTACTACCCATCTTCTTCACAATGAGGATCATGAAAGTGGAAACTGTTTTCTGTTTGACCAAATCTATGTGCAATCCCAAGAAGATGATTTATTCTTGTTAACTGATATTGACAATGCATGATGAATGTATGGAGAACTTTATGATACATTATAGTGGGTGGATGAATGTGTCTGCCCAGAAGCACTTACTGACTCAAAGGTAGAAATGCCCAACACAGCAGAAAAAGAACAACTAATACTGAGCAGGGAGAACTCCTTGTGGAGAAGCTCATTGAAGATTTTTGGCAGGGTTTGGAAGAGTTTTTGGCAGGAAAAAAGAAGATTCTTGGCACTTGTTCATCGGATGGACATTTCAAAACACTGTTGAATTGAGATAAGGATTGTTTGTTAATATTATGTTACCAAAAAGTACATTATTGGACCTGCCTTGACAAATTTATTTCTTACTACAAGTCATTAGACACGACTATATTGTTAACCAGTAATATGTAAATCCTTGCTACAGTTTGTCCCTATTGTTTTTTTTAAAAGTGTACTTTTATTTTTTAAGTAACATTTTTTATTAATCTGTTCCTCCCACTACTCATTTCCCCCTTTATGCAAATTTAAAGAAAAAAACCCTCTAAAAACCAAATCCTTCAATACATATCTACATAGTTCAGCAAAACAAATTCCCTCATTAGATATGTCTGAAAATGTATGTCTCTTTTTGCATTTTAGGTTAATCACCTCTTTGGCAGGAGGTGAGTGTCATTCTTTTGTATTCATATTTATCATTGCATTAATCAGGGTACTGAAGTCTTTCAAAATTGTCCTTATGTTATCACTGTATAAATTGTTTGTGAAGTTCTGCTCACATTGTTTGGCATCAGTTCATCAGGCTTCCTGATTTCCTCTGAAATTGTCCGTTTCATCATTTTCTATAGCATAATAATATTCTATTACATTACTATAACAAAATTTGTTTAACTGTTCCCCAAAAGGAGAATACCTCCTCAGTTTCCAATTTTTGGCTACCATGAAAAGAACTGCTATACATATTTTTGAACATGTAGATCCTTTGATTTCTTTGGGATTTCGGTCTGGTGGTAGTATAGCTCAGTCAAAGGACCTTCAGAGTTTAGTAACTTTCCAGGCATAGTTTGTTTTCAGTACTTCCATTTCATCTCCCTCCATCCCATTCTGTATTTACTGCATCCTCTGCTGACTCACTAGGTACTCCCATTGAAGCCATCATTTTTGGGCCTGCCCATCTTAAGTGATTCCTCTCGATCCTTATCTTTCTGCTTTTCTCTTCCACATCAGATCTTATCTGCTCCATTTATACTTCTCCCTTCCAGGGCCCTGCTTTGAAAAGAGACGGAGAACCCATCTGATAAACTAATTCCCACCAGTTTGATGATTAGTGTTACTGCAGGGAATGTAAGAAGACTTATCCTAGAATCCTGTCTTTCCTCACTGGTAATACACTTGCCCTTTAACAGTAATTTTTAGAGTATCTCTAACCACAATTCCAGACGACCAGAAACAAATCATTTGTTTACTTCCTAACAGATAGGTGATGGACTCTACATGTAAAATGAAGCAAACATTTTTAGACATGGTCAGTGAGGGAACCTGATTTGCTTAACTATACATAGTTATTACAAGGGTTTCCTTTTGCTTTTTTTTTTTTTGCTGTCCAGTTTTTTGGGGGGGGCGTGGTGAGATGGAAAGGAAATAAATTTATTAATTAAAAAATAAATTTCTATTTTGGAAAAGGAGTTAACATCCCTGCTTTACAAAAAAAAAAGTCAATGGGGGCAGTTAGGTGGTACAATGGATAGAGCACTGGCCCTGAAGTCAGGAGGACCTGAGTTCAAATCTGGCCTCAGACACATACTACTTCCTAGCTGTGTGACTCTGGGCAAGCCACTTAACTCCAATTGCCTCACTTAAAAAAAAAGTCAATAGTAAGAATGTGAGGTTCATAAGGAGCAGAGGCTGGCATCATGTTAGTTAGGATCATGGGAAAGTGATTTTTTTGGGGAGGAGTTCAGGGCCTTTTGAAATATTTTAGTAGTGTCAATATGATATACTCCTTGTACTATGTAAACAAAGGAGTTTGAGAAAGTTGAGAAAAGTCTTTGTTTTTGTAGGACTTAAAATCTAAAGAGAAGACATCATTTGGAATACATAGTCATTTCACTTGTGTCTGATTCTTCAGGACCCCATTTGGGGTTTCCTTGGCAAAGATACTGGAGTGTTTTGCCATTTCCTTCTTCAGCCAATTTTATAGATGAGGAAACTGAGGCAAACAAAGTGAAGAGACTTGCCCTGGGTCACACAGCTAGTCAGTGTCTGAGACTGGATTTGAACTCAGGTCTTCCTGATTCCAGGCCTATCTACTGCACCACCTAGCTGTCCACCAATAACTGTGCTTGCTGAAAAGGCTTTTATGGAGCACTCTCTCAGATTTTGAATTCTCCATACCTTCTACTGCTGTTGCCAGTCATCTCCTTCATTAGCTTTCGTGGAGTCAGAGCATTCTTATATAAAGAAGAAAGTCCTATGGCATGAATGTATATTCTTATACAAGCAATGACATGAATAAATATTCATGTCATTGCTTGTATAAGAATACCCTGACTCCACATATGATAGTTAGGTCTTCATTTTCTTCCTTCTGAATGTTCACAGTGTCTAATAAAGCTAAGTCACAGTGTTACATTTGGCCAGTACATTTTTCCACATAACACTTGAAGTGCTGTGACTTTTGGGCTGTGTCAACAAATGGTATGCAACTTGATCCATTCTGGAAGTCCTGAATTTCTTATATTGAGTTTTTTTGAAATGAATGATCCCTGAAATATTCAGTCTTGTGCATGTATTTGTGGATTTTGCTTATTTGATATACATGAGGAATTTTCAATATTTAGTGACAATCAGGATTTTCATTTTCGGGTAGTACAAGTATAATACATACCCTTAAGTCACTGTTGTGTTCTTCCAAACTTACCAAAAGTCACATATCTACAGATGCATTGTATGTTTAACTGAGTGTGATGTGAGAAAGTATGCTTATTTCAACAAATTCAGATGCTGTTTTCTTCCTTTGACTTTCATACAAAATGTTCCTACTGGGGCCCAATTTCCGCTATCTATTCCTTCAGTAGTAAATAGGTATAAATCAGTAATTAGTTCAGGTTCAAGTAATGTGCTATGTTGTATGATGCACACTTGAGGTTTCATTAAGTTCCGAGTTTTATCTAGTGTTGTGCAATTAACCATCATGTGTCTATATACATATACATACATACATATACATATACATACATATAAAATCTTCCTTGGTTTCTAAGGCAATTCAAGATAAATTATTTCAATATTTTCAGAACTACTGATTTTTTCCATTCCCTTCTCCCATTTTAGATGACTAACAAACATGTTTTTTAGAAAAAAACCAACAAGGCACTAGTTATGACCAATAAACCCTTGTTCTGTTCTGTGGTTCTGAAATACTGAGTAGTTCAGGAAAAGTTAAAACCCAGTGTAGGATTTTGGCACCTGGGATCATATGACTCAAAATAGGTTTGTCTAGACTTAGAAATTTACTAAATATGAAGTGATTCAAGTTGAACATCATGGATGAGGAGTAAATAACGGCCATTCTTGTTCACTGTGCTTTTCTCTTTAGGATTCAAATACTTCTGAAAAACAAGTGGCTTACCATGTATAGAAGGAAAAAGAAAGGAAAAGATGGAGGCATCTGGATAAAATTGCACCCAAAATTAGGCCTATGTCATCAAGAAGTCATGGAAAACCTAATGCCCAACAGAAATGCTCAGAACTAAGGAAAGTTAATCTTAAAAAGTAATGTGTACTTTTCTATGTGGGTGTTGAAAGCATTCTAAAGGTGCTATCTGGATGATCATTTGCTTGAATAATGAAGTATCTAATGATCCTTGTCAAGGGAGCATTTGAAAGATCAATTAATTACAAGGGTCACATTTGCTTTGTGATCTCATGGAGCTATCTTTAGTATCAGCATCAGTGAGAAGCCAGATTCTACCTGAGAGTCTATGGAGCTGGTAAGTGATGTGTACATTTCTGAAAGCCAGAAGACAGCCCCAATATGGAGCTTGTTTCATCTCAGAATTTCTGCTAGCATAGCAATATAGGGTGTCAGTACTGGGGCACCTATGGCATGGTCAGAACCCCAAGGATCTTCACCTGGAATTATAGAGCAGGGCCCTAGGTTAGCTGTCAGGGCTCGAAGGGCAGGTGTTATGGGGAACTGGCATGTCCGCGAATTCCCCTAGCACTATTCTATATGGCCGACTGAGAATAGTGTCTCTTAGTGGGAGTGGATGGCATGAAGCCCATTAGCATATGTCTCTGCAGTGGGTTTCAGTGGCAGAGTTCCAGTAATTACTGTTCATTAGTATTCATTAGTACCAGGTCTTGCCTGATCTCAAGTTCATGTTGAATCAGCTCTGCTGTAACATTTTTGATATGGGCTAGATGCAGAGGTCAGTGTGGAGGCTTTAATTAGGCCTGGTAGTCAGAAATTATTTCCATGGCTCTTCAAATGGGGTTTGTTTCAAATGCGCCACAGCTTTCTCCTCTGAAGTGAAGGCAGATATGCAAAACGGAGTCCTGGGGAGCCTGACACCTCAGTACCTCGAGAATATAAAAACGTGCACCCAGAGGAAGCCCTAAACCTACTGTCTGGAGCTATCTTTTTGAAAATCCACAGTGGTTTCAGGGGCTTTTCTTTGCTGTTGCCGACACTTAGGAATGTTGATATTTGAAGGCGTCTTAAGGTGCTAAGTGTGGCTGATGGCTGACAATGTGCCTGGAATTTATTCACCTTCATTTCTTTCCAAACCAGCTGTTGCTGATAAAAAATGTGACCGTGAAGTTGGGAAGGTGCACCCTTCCAATAGTTCGCACAGGAAGGAAACCAAAGATGGAAACAATAGGCCTGCTGGTGCCTGAGGGAGGGGGGCAGGGGAAAGAAGGAAAGAAAGAAAGAGAAGGAGGGAAAGGGCAGAAAAAAGACCTCATGTATTACTTAACTAACAAGATAAGTTCAAGGTGTGATCAAAGCCCACAGTTACTTTTGAGAAACAACAGAGACCCCCTTGTATGAATAATGGGTATAGGTTTCTCCCCTCACTTCCTCTCCTCACTCCTGGCTATTCCTTAATGAAAAAAGATAGAGCTATTTCAATGCAATGACCGAGCTCTAACCCCAAAATGTTCATTGCTTTAAAGAAAGACTCCTGCACTGGGGAAAACTTGACACTTTATTCAGTGCGTGACTAATTCACATATCGTGTGTTTCCTAGCTTCCCCTGACATACTGCACATCATCTAAGATGGTTTTTTCTTCTTTGCTACCCATTGTTCTCCTGCAAGTATGTTGAGTCCCACCTATGAAGAGAGACCACTTCTTCTGGCAAAGAGCTACTATTGTGCAGAGAAACCAGGAATGAGGCTTCCTTTGTTTGATAAAATGGGAAGAGGAGACAGGTAGGGTCAAAACTTGTAATAAAACTAGCAGATTTAGTTACTGAATCAAACAAGCTTTTCTTCACCTCACAGAGATGGTGTTAAGAATGACAATTCAGTCCCAAAAAAGAAAGATAATAAGGTACCTTCCTCCGACTTCTTTGCAGAGGTGGGGGACTACAGATATGGAACGCTGCAAATCATGTCAGGTTTTGTAAAGCGCTTAGCATAGTGTCTGATGCATTGCAGGCATGTAATAAGTGTCTATTCCTTTCTCTTCTCCCAACATGGTATAGGAGATCAAGAACTCTTCTTCTAAGAGGCAGGATGATCTAATATGTTAGTGTGGGTTCAAGTCTCCCTTCTGATACATACTTACTATATGACCTAGGGCAGGGGTGGGGAACCTACAGTCTCGAGGCCACAAGTGGCCCTCTAGGTCCTCAAGGGCTGCTCTTTGACTGAATCCAAACTTCACAGAACAGGGGCCTTGAGGCCACAGGTTCCCTGACCTAGGTCAGGTGCTCTAGGCGACTCTAAGGTTATAAATTGCTGAATTGAATTGGTAAAGGGAGTTTCCTAAGCCAATTCAATCCCCATCTCTTTTTCTTCTTCATTATAAGAGGTAGCTAGCTGGGAGAGGGGGTGGGAAGAGATTCATTGGGAAATATAAGAGATACAAAACCAAAAGTAATCAATAAAAATTTATCTTAAAAAATTGACAATTCATACTTATATTTTTAGGGCAGCTAGGTGGCACAGTAGATAGGGTGCTGGGCCTGAAGTCAGGAAGATTCTTTCTGAATTAAAATCTGATCTCAGATACTTACTCGCTGTGTGATCCTGGACAAGTCACTTAACCCCATTTGCCTCTGTTCCTCAACTGTAAAATGAGTTGGAGAAGGAAATGGCAAACCACTCCAGTATCTTTGCCAAGAAAATTCCAAATGGGATTTCAAAGAGTTGGACACAACTGAAACAACTGAACAACAACAACAAATGATAACTTTTATCCTTTGGTATTCATTTGATTTCACTTGGGTCGCCCATGCTATAGGCATATATTGTATCTACACAGCATCATTAGATTCTTTGCCTGGGTATCTTAATAGTTTGTATTTTGTCACACAGATACATTAGACTTGGCAACCAGGATGACATTTACAGGGAGGAAAGGTTTGCTTTAGCAAAAGCAAATGAGAATAAAGGGAGAACAAAATAAGCCAGGCACACCTCTCTTTGTTGGTGCAAGATTACATTTGCAGTGCATAATTCCCAAACAAGTTTATTGAATTGTTTACAAAATTGTGTAGGCATAAAAAAGGTAATGTTGAGTGTAAATGGAACACACGTTTGAACTCCTTAAGCTCCCAAATTATTTTTCAACAGCTAAAAGATTATTTCTTTTTCTCCTTTGTAATTACCCAATGGACTCTACTTCAGAAAAAATGAGGCATCTGAACCTCAGCATTTAAAGTTCAGTTATGTCATGTCTTAAACTGCTTATAAAAGAAAAGTAATTTTAATTCACATGTAATTCCCAAAACGATTTCATAGAGTTTTCTCAAGTTGTTTTTTAAAATAAGAAATCATACTGGACTTCCATCAAACCAGATTTTTTAAAAGAAAAGAATTAATTAGTTTTTTTTAAAAAAGGTAGAGGGATAATAAAAACTTTTTTTTAAACCAGTTCACATGTTACATGGTCTTAGGGATGGATATGGACACTCATCCCCTGTATCCAAAGCTTATGAAGGCCCCAGGTCTTGACCTAGAGGAATGAGGAATGTGTGCAGATAAATGGAGGCTGGTCTTAACGGATCCCTGTGGAATGAATGTGTAATATGAATAGTAGTGGTTGTCACAGAACTGGAGGCCTATATATCTCCCATAATCTGACTCACCCTGTACCCTACTAACATCAATCTTTTCCCAAAAAATGAACTAAGAGGAACTCAGAGAGCCATAATTCAGACATGTTGTATGAGATGAAATTTGATCTGTTAGTCTTTTCATCACAGCTCATGCCTTGCTGCTATTTATGTTATGTTGAGTTGTAATGGGGGAGAAGTGTGTAGGAACTAGAATACATATCGACCACCTTCTGGTTCAAAGTCTCCCCCAGATCTCTCAAAACATAACCAGGGCTAGTCAATCTCAGCGACAGTTCCACCTTGATCATCAGTCACATTCTTCTATGCAGTCATTGATTCAAACATTTACTCTCTCCATGCTCTCTTAGGCAAGTTACAACACTCTCAGCACTTATCAATTAATAAATAATCAATAAACAGTTGTTAAGCACCATTGTGTTCTAGGCACTGTGCTACACACTGAGGATACAAAAAGAAGCAAAAGACAGTCCCTACCCTCAAGGAGCTTACAATCTAACAGTGGAGACAACATACAAACAAATATATACAAAGCAAATTATATATAGGATAAATAGAAAATAATTAACAGGGAGAGGACATTGGCATTAAGAGAAGTTGAGGAAGGCTTCCTGTACAAGGTGTGATTTAAATTGGGACTTAAAAGAAGCCAGGGAGGTCAGTAGTTGGAACAGAGGAGGAAGAGTGTTCCAAGCATAGGAGACAACCAGAGAAAATGCCTGGAGCCAAGAAATAGAGTGCGTTGTTTGTGGAACAGCCCAGAGGCCAGTACCACTAGATCAAAGAAAACATATCAAAGAGTAGGCATAAGAAGATTGGAAAGGTAGGAAGGGCTGGGTTATGAAGGCTTTTGAATGCCAAGGAGAATTTTTTGCATTTACTCTTGGAGGTAATAGGAAGCCACTGGAGTTTATTGAGTGATGAGTGTGTGTGTGTGTGTGTGTGTGTGTGTGTGTGTGTTTGTGTGTGTGACATGATAGGACTTGTGCTTTAGGAAAATTACTTTAGAGTCTGAATGGAGGATAGATTGGAGTAGGGAGAGACTTGAGGAAGGCAGACACACCAGCAAGCTATTGCAATAGTCCAGGCAGGAGGGGATAAATGCAGTGTCAGAGAAGAGAAGGAGGCATATTTGAGAGATGTTGCAAAGGTGAAATCAACAGACCTTGGCAATACTTGCATATGGAGGGTGAGAGATAGTGAGGAATCCAGTATGACTCCTAGGTTGTGAGCCTGAGGGACTGGGAGAATGGTGTTGCCCTCTAAAGTGAGAGGGAAGGTAAGAGTTTACAGGGAAAGATAATAAATGTCATTTTGAATATATTGAGTTTAATATGTCTACTGGACATCCAGTTTGAGATTTCTGAAAAGCAGTTGGACATGTGAAATTGGAAGTCAGTAGAGAAATTGGAGCAGGATAGGTAGATTTGAGAATCATCAGTATAGAGGTGGTAATTAAATCCATGGAAGCTGATAATATCATCAAGTGAAGTTGTATAGAGGGAGAAGAGAAGAGGACTGAGGACAGAACTCTGAGGGACACATTGTTAGAAGGTGTGATCTGGAAGAGGATCCAGCAAAGGAGACAGAGAAGGACAGATAGGTGGAAAACCAGGAGAGAGTGCTTTCCCAAAAACCTAGAGAGATGAGGGTATCAAGGAGAGAATGATCAACAGTGTGAAAAGCTACAAAGAAATCAAGGAGAAAGAGGATTGAGAAAACACTACTGGATCTGGCAATTGATAACTTTGGAGAGAGCAGTTCTGATGGCATGATAAGGTTGGAAGTCAGATTGTAAAGTGTTAAGAAGAGAGTGAGAGGAGAGAAAGTGGGGGCACTTTTGTATATGGACTTTTTGAAGGGTTTAGCTAAAAAAGGCAGAGGAGATAAAGGAAAATAGCAGAGATGGAAGGATCAAGTGAAGGTTTTTTCAGGATAGGGGAGACATGGGCATGTTTGTAGGCAGTAGGAAATGAACCAGTACAGAGGGAGAGATTGAAAATAAGTGAAAGAATGAAGATGAAGGAAGGGTCAATCTATTAGAGGAGATATGATGGAATGGGATCGCTTGAACAAGAGGGATTAGCTTTGGTAATTGGGATTAGCTTTGGTAAGGAGTAAGGTCATTTTATCGTGTAAGATAGGGGGAAGGAGAAGACATATTCTAACTCTCTCTCTCTCTCTCTCTCTCTCTCTCTCTCTCTCTCTCTCTCTCATGCTAACTTGTGCCGGTCGTGCCGTGCACTCTCCTCCTATAAGGAGCAGGCTGCCAGGGTCATACTTACCAGTCTTCGGTGCCTACCTGGATAAACACAGAGATGAGCTGATGAGGAGGTGCAAACACTCGAGCTTTATTCAGAGGCCATCACAGCAAGGCCAAGCAGGAAAGCCAGAGCAAGAGAGCAGGAGCAAGAGAGAGCAAGCTCCGACCCCTACTGTTCCTTAAGTACCTTCTTCATCCCTCCTCCTCAGCCCGCCCACTAGTGACTCGTTGTAGGATCAGATACCAGAAGGGAATGTCTGGGGTTAGTGCCTAGACAAAGGGAGAGTACGTGGCACAGGAAGTGAAGCCTAGATACTGGAAGGAGGCATCTGGGGTTAGTGCATAGACAAAGGGAGAGTATGTGACACAGGAAGTCAGGTTTGGACACAGGAAGGAGACGTCTGGGGTTAATGCTGCACCTAGGGAGAGGACTAGACAAAGGGAACTCGTTCTCTGCCATCCCACTCCCACGTGGCACAGCCCCCTGCCTCAGGAGCACGTGCTCTGGCTACTTCCTTGTATCCTGTTCCTTCCCCAGCTTATCACAGCTCCACATAGCACTGCCCCCTGCCTCAGGAGCGTGAGCTCTGGTTACTTCTCCATATCCAGTTCCCATCCCAGTTCACCACAACTCCACCTAGCACAGCCCCTGCCCTGGGAACGTGAGCTCCAGTTACTTCCTAATACCCAGTTCCCGCCCCATGTTGCCACAACTTTCACTTGGCAGTAGCCAACATCAGACAATCCCTCACACTAACTTCTTCACCTCTAATGACCAAATTACAGTCCTTGAGCTGCATTCTTTTTTTTAAAAAATCAATTAAATTTTTTTTTTGGTTCCATTTTAAATTCTGATTTGTCTTTCCTTCTCTCCCTACCATGCACTAGAGAAGGACACCATTTAACACACACACACAGACACACACACAGATATACACACACATGTAAAACCATACTATACATACTTTTATTTATCAGTTCTTTCTCTGGTGGTGGATATCATCTTCCTTCATATGTCCTTTGTAATTGATTTGAGCATTTATAATTCTCAGAATAAGTTAGTCATTCACAATTTGACCTCAAACAAGTCATTAAACTTCTTTGTGCATCAGTTCCTCTTCTGTAAAATGGAGGGATTGGATTCAATGACTTCTAAGATCTCTACCAGCTTTAAATCTATGATCCTTACAGAGGTACATTTGCACTTGATACCACCTCTCCCATAAATCAATCAATAAGCATATTTTAAGCACCTGCTATGTGCCAGGTTCTGTGCTAAGGGCTCCCCTTTCCTCTTAGACCATCTCATCTCTCTTTCATCTTCAATCTCTCTTATCTACTGTTTCTTAACCAACTACCTACAAACATATCAGATATATCTAGTCCTTAAAAAAAAAATCACTTGACCCTGCCATCTCAACAAGCTATGATCTCTTCACAATCTCTTAGAAAAATTCATCTACGGTTATTATTGCTCTCCCATGTCATTTGCTGCTTCTTAAGCTCCTTGCAATTTGACTTTCCTCATGTCACTACTTGACTGAAATTTCTCTCTCCAAAGTTACCAACAACAATCACTTTCTTAAGTGTAGAAGAGGAGAATATGTAGCTTATTATGGATGTCCGATTTTCCCAGTTAAGTGGGAGACAAGGTCCTTTCCTGAGAGGACAGGAAGGTTGGTATTAGAGACAAGGAGGGAAGAAAAGACTTAGAATAGCTATCATAGGAAATTTAGTAGAAAGCTAGTCAGGGAAGATTAAGTGGATGGTCTTGACCTATAGGACAAGATAATTTCAAACAATTTCATTGGCTCAGTGAGAGGGAGTCCTAAACCACCACTAAACCATGCCTATATTGTTAGAAATTGTTGAGTGGATAGCCTTTGTGTCCTGGCCAGTGACCCATGAGACTGGCCCATTACTGGCTTAGGGAAGTATCCATATGGAAGCCCTATCCCTAGATCTTACCAACTTTCCCATTCTCAGTGGTGTTCAGGGTGTGGTAGCTGGTAAAACCACGTTGACACATAATGAAAGGGGGGCACTAGATGATCTGTTTTGGTTTATAGTATTGTACCTCCCAATTATTCATTGACCACACCTTCCCCCCATCACTACTGGCCACTCTTGAGGTGCTGCCCTGGTTTGAGGACTTCACTCATGCTCTTAGCATTCAGGAGTCAGAAGTCCTGCTCATGATGATTCCTTGCACATGATGATGCCATCAAATTTGCCCATTTGCCCTATGGTCTGGATCCCAACAGGGTATATCTGTCTTTTGATTTGATTCAACTCCTAGACCCTTAAGGATTTCCTCATTACAAACACCCTGGGGAAATGCCACAGTTGGCCATCTTGTTTGTTGTTCAGTCATTTAAGTTGTGCCTGACTCTTCATGACCCCATTTGTGGTTTTCTTGGCAAAAATACTGGAGTGGTTTGTCATTTCCTTCTCCAGCAGATGAGGAAACTGAGGCAAACAGGGTGAAGTGACTTGCCCAGGGTTGAATAGCTAATTAAGGGTCTGAGGTCAGATTTAAACTTAGGCCCAGCATTCTATCCAATGTGTCACCCAGCTGTCTCTAGACATCCTGTACTCTTTATGAAAAATAAAAGTATGAAAGTCAAGCTATGCAAATGTTACTGAGCTTTGAATATAACCATGGCTTAGGATCAGGCACCCCCATGACCCCAGGGAAGAGTTACATAATAATCTGAACCAGATTTAAATAAGGGATGAATGGAAAACCATATTTTGGACTTGATAAAAGCAATTCAGATAAATGATGATGCTGTTCAGGCTTTGTCACTCAGTTATCTTCTCCCAGAAGTTCAAGAATGAATTTTTCAAGGGCTTAGTTGATGAGAACATCTATCATCTTCCAATAGTGTTCTGATTTATTTTGCTTACCCCAATCAATCAGTAAACAAGTATTTAGGAGAGAATGCCTTCCAAGCATGGGAGGATGGCCAATGCAAAGGTACAGAGATGGGAAATGAAGATCTATGTGTGCCAAAACAGAGACAACCAATTTGGCTAAATAATAGAGTGCCACCAGGGCGGTATCATATACTGAGGCCAGAAGATAGGTGGGGACTACACTGTGAAAGGCCTTAAAAGCTAAACAGAGGACTTTTTTTTATCCTGGGAGGATTAGGGAGCCAATGGAATTTGAACTTACTCCACACAATAGAGCCAATGTATCCAGGATACAGTGCTGATACAATATTACACATGCATATAAACTTTATTTCAAGCTAGATGAGTGTCAGTTCGGCTGAGACGAGCCAGAATTCCTGGAGCATGAGGTTGGAGCCCCAGAAGGTTTATACAGTGCTAGCATACGAAACACACACTACTGTAAAATATCTGTCATGGATTGGAGTTGGGACTTGTGCTAGTTGTTAGTATTGATTAGTCTCTAGTTTGTCTTTTTTTTGACAATTCCACTCAACAACCTATTTAAGAAATAAGACCTTCCAGGGATTCACTGTTACAAAGAGGAGATTAGAGGAACTCAAGACATGATTTGTCACCACACTTCTAGTTTATGTGTGGTGCCAATATAATTTTTGAATTCACTAAATTTCATACAAAAGGATTTAGAGCCCAGTAGTCTATTACGGAAACCAGAGTTTTGGAGTTTGAAATGAATTGCTCTTTCTCCCAATTGCTCAGGTTATTGTTCCCAGATAATTTGGCAGTAACAGTATATGGATTTATCCATCTATCCATCCATCATCCATCCATCCATTCACCCATCACCAATCCATCCATCCATCACTTCCTGAGGTAATCTATTCTGTTTCTGAATTGATTAATTGTTAATAAGTTTTTCCTGATATCAAGCCTAAATTTGCTTCTTCATAACTTCCATCTATTGGTTCTAATTCAGTAGAATGATAGCCCATTATAACTGATGGCCCTTTTATGTACTTCAAATAGTTATCAGGTCCATTTTGATTCTTCTTCAGATTAAAATTCCTTATTCTTTAACCAATCTTTATATAGCACAGACTAGAAGCCCTTTACCTTTTTGCTTGCCCTACTCTAGACACCCTCTAATGGACTGATATCCTTCTTAATCCTGTCACCAGGAATTGAACTACAATATTTAGATGTGGTCTGATTAGGGCAGGACACAGAAGCACCATCACAACATTATTCCAGGAAGCTCCGTATCTCAATGCTACCCAAGAGCCTACTGCATTGTTTTTTTTTTTTTTGACGGCCACATCATACTGTTGACTCATTGAATTTGCAGCCCATTAAAAAACTTTTGTTTTTCTTCCAGAAAAAACTGATGTCTAATCATGCCTCCCGCATCTTGACCCAATAGTTATTTTTGAACTGAAGTACTTACATTTTTCCCTATTAAATTTTATCTTATTAGGTTCAGTACAGCATTTTAGCTTGTTAAGACTCTGTCATCTAGTGTGTCATCTATCCTTCCCAGCTTTGGGGTAGCTGTAAATCACATAAACATGCCATATAAGCCTTTATCAAGTCACTGATAAGAATGTTAAACATCAGAGGGCCCAGAAGAAGTTCCCCTGGATATACTCCCCTGGGTACTTCCTTTCAAAGTGATGTCAAACCTACTCTTAGGGCTTGGTTATTCAATCAGTTCCAAATTTATCTAATTGTACTATCATCTAGCCCACATCTCTCCATCTTGCCCACAAGAATAGTGTGAGATACTTTATCAAACACTTTCCTAAGATCTAGGTAAATTACATTTACAGCATTCCTTCAATCTACTAGTTTAATAGATTGGTCAAAAAAAAGAATAGGTGTAGTCTGGAATGACCAGTTCTTTTTTTTTTAAATTTATTTTAGTTTTTATTTATTTATTTTTATTTATTAATAAATATTTATTTATTTTAATTTTCCACATTCCCTTCTATAAGATTTTGAGTTCTAAATTTTCTCCTCTCCTTCCCTTCCTCCCTCCCTCCCCAAGATGGCATGCGATCTGATGTAGGCTATACATGTACAATCATATTAAACATATTTCCACATTAGTCATGTTGTGAAAGAAGAATCAGAGCAAAAGGGAAAAACTATGAGAAAGAAAAAACAAAAAAAAGAGAGAAAAGTTTGCTTTGATCAGCATTCAGACTCCATTCTTTCTCTGCATATCATGAGATTTTTAGAATTGTCTTAGATCATTGCATTGCTGAGAAGAGCTAAGTCTATCAAAGTTGGTCATGTCACAATGTTGCTATTACTCTGTATAATGTATAATCAGTTCTTGATGAAGCCATTCTAGGTCTGTGTGATTATTGCTTCCTCTTCCATATGTTCCCTAGCCATAACTTTAATAATATATTCAAGAATTCTGTTAGCAATTCAAATCAAGATCACTGGTCTACAGTGTACAAACTATTCTCTTTCCATTTTGAAAATTAGAACATTTGCCCTTCTCATGTTCTTCCCTATTTCCCACAGTCTTTCAAATATCAATGGCAGTGATCACACCCACCATTTCTTTCTGTATTGAGGTTGCAGTTCATTTGGGCCAGATGACTTGAATTCATCAAAGGTAGTTTTCTCACCATATGACCTTATTTTTTGGGTATCAGCTCCTTATTAGACATTTTTTTTTGGTTATTTCTATGCTAAAGGTCATTGTCCTTGGCAGAGAAATCAGAAGCAAAATAAAAGCTGAACAGTTCTGTTATTAGTCACAATCATTCCATTCACACTGGGAGCAGGGGCTTTCTTTGATTTTCCTCTTTTACTAATAGAGCTAAAATAAAACTCTTATTTTGTTGTCTTTTGCTTTTCTTTCTAGGTTCAGCTCAGTATTATTACTTGAGTAGGCAGAAATAAGTACATTAGTGCTTTGATTCAATCAGGACACTTCATTATGGAGAGTGAAGGAGATCTTCTTGGAATGGTGGTGCATACCTGTAATCTCTGCTTCTGGGGAGGCTGAAGCTGGTGGATTGCTTAAACTTGGGAGTTTTAAGCTGCAGTGGGATAAGCTGATTGGTGTCCATACTAAGTCTGGCAACATATAATGAACCCTGAAGAGAGAGAGAGAGAAAGAGAGAGAGGGAGAGAGAGTGGGAGGGGCAAGGGAGAGAGGAGGGGAGGTAGAGAGAGAGGGGGAGAGAGAGAGAGAGTGAGTGAACAAGAGAGCGAGAGAGCACTAATATGTCTAAGAAGGGCTGAATGGTCAGAAATGGAGCAAGTCAAAGATCCTGTGTCTATCAGCAATGGGATTGGTCCATTTGATTAGGCACTGTACTTCCAGCTTAGGCAAGGAAGAGAGGTGAAAGAAAGAAAGGAAGGAAGGAAGGAAGAGAAGAGGCAAAGAAGGAAGGCAGAAGGAAAGTAAGAGAAAAAGAAAAAAAATTAACTAGGTATTTACTGAGTGAGTAAATAATTTCTGCACATTTCTCTGTAAATTTTGCCATATTAGAGATGGTGTGGGACAGAACTGATCCTGCCTTGCCCTATGTATGCCCTGAGCGCATACATACACTTGATGTCATTATATATTGCCTCTGAAGCTAATGCTGAATGACTAATACTTTCTTGAGTAATAGGCATTCAGCATTAGCTTCAGAGAAGTCAGGCAATGAGCACAGACATATCCTTCCCAAGGTCGTAAATCAGAATGTGAAAAAACACATTAGATGAAACAACATTATAGGGGTTGAGTTACTTAAATTGTTACTAAACATCTGATTTTGTCTGCCCGACATCATAATGGGGCTGGATCATAATGTATTAATGGCATTCTTGTGAGACGGTGTTCATTGAGGCAACATGGTATGATTTTTTTCTATATTTATTTTGAGCTTAAAAATAACTATTTTTATTGACTCTTCATTGAAAATTAAACAGTAGTGAGAAAGAAAAATACAGTGCTCCAAAAACCTAAATTAATTGCAATCAATGAAAAAATTTTTTAAGCTCCTAATAAGTATAAGGCACTATGTTAGGTACAGGAAATACAAAAAGAGAACAAAATACATCCTGTCCTCAAGAAAATTATATTCTACAATAGTATGCAACACATTGATAAGTATGTGAGTACAAAGAACACAACAATAAAGCAAAATAATTTCAAGAAGGAGAAAGTGCTAAAAATTAGGTGAATCAGGAAAAGCCTCACAGAGAAGGAGGCACCTGAACTATATTTTAAAAGAAGCTAGGAATTCTAAGTACTCTCAAAGGGGGAATACATTTCTGATAGGGACACTGTCTAATCAAAGGCACAGAAGTGGGAGACAGGATATCATAGAAAGGGAATAGCTACCAGGTCAGTTGGACTGGAACAGAGAGTTTGAAGGAGAGCAAGGTAAAACAAGAATGGAAATGTACATGGGCGCCATGTTGTCAACAGTTTTAAAATAATTTTTTTAAATCTTAGAAGCAATAGGTAATATGGGTAATATGGTCAGATCTACATTTTAGATGTATCAGTTTGGCAGCTGTATACAGAATGGATGAGAGAAGGAAGAGATTGGAGAAATAAAGAGATTGTCACTTGTTCAGGCTAGAGATGATGAGAGCCTTAACTAGGCTGGTGGTAGTGTGAGTGGAGGGAAGGTTATGGATACACCAGATGTTGTGGAAGTAGGATCAATAAAACCTAGTAAGTGATTGCATAGAACCTGAGAGAGTGCTAGGATGGTTGGGGAAGTTTAGATAAGGATTGGGTTTGGGGAACACATAATGTGTCCTATTTTGGACGTGTTGAGTTTTATCTGCCCATAGGGCCTCTAAATGAGGATCAAGCAGCAAGTTGGTAATTCAGGACTGGAGTTTAGGAGAGACATCAGGGATGGATACACACACACACATACACACACACACACACATGTATTTGAAAGTCATCTGCATAAATGGATGATGATATCTCCAAGAAGGAGTATAAAGAGAAGAGAAGATAAGAGAAGAGGATCTTGGGACAGAATGTTGGGAAATGACCACATCCCACATGGGCAAGAGGAGAATGAGTGATATTAGGGCTAAATTATTTTTTAATTCTCATAAATTTGCTTATAATTTTATATACATATTTGAACTCTTCCAATTTTTAAAAATAAATCTTACTCTTTAAAATTTTTACTTTTCTATTAGATGACAAAGCAATTGGCAAGTCCTAGTTATCGTGCATTATAAAATTTCTTCATTTTGTCATTGAGCATTGGACAGAAATCACATCCTATAATACCCACAGGTATTCTTCCCCACTGATGGTACACCATACTCTTCTCTCTTCCCAGGAGATAGAAGGAGATTGTTGGGCAGATAGGGGAGGCCTGTGGGATAGGCAGGCCATCCTCCAGCTACTTACAGCTGCATTAGGACTTTTGGGATAACCTCTATTTCCAATGATAACTTATGTGCAACATATAACATAAAGGGTATCATTAAGGAATAGGAGGTAGATTGGTTATATATTAAGAATGTTAACAAATAAATAGCCCTAGGACAGTATTTCCACCCACAAAATAATAAAAGATCTAGAACAGAAATTCTTTTAAAAAATTTTAAAGTAGTGTTCTATTTTTTCCAATTACATGTAAAGATAATTTTCAACATTCATTTTTACAAGATTTTGAGTTCCAAGTTTTTCTCCCTCCCTTTTCCCCCTCTTTCCTCCCATCTCAAAATGGCAAGAAATTTGATACATGTTATTCTTGTTAGAGCCGAGGTTCTTAACTTGGAGTCCATGAATTTGTTTTTTTAAATTATTATTTTTATGACTATATTTAAATTTAAATAGTTTGTTTTGTAACATATGTATTTTATTTTTTGCATTTAAAAACATCATTCTGAGAAGGGGTCCATAGGCTTTGCCAGTTAACCAAAGGGGTCCATCTGATACAGAAAAGGTTAAGAACCCCTGATATAGGGGGAGGCCTCCAGCAGGAAGAATAACTTCAATGGGGGATCTTTGTTAGATTCTGGTCAAGAATGATACCAGTTAAGAAGGTGAGTGGACTATAATCTGTGCCATTTGAGGGAGGGAGTATCCCTGTTGATGAGCTCATACATATCCATTACCATATCCAAGTGCTCTTCCTTATTGCTTCTATCTCATGTTCTTCATCTGTCCTGGGGAAGGTTTTTCAGGGGTAAAAGGAAGAAGAGAGCTACAGAAAGATGGAAAGCCATACAGCTGGAAAGACAAAGGAGAAAGACATTAATCAATCAGCAAACCTTTATTAAAGCAACTATTATGTGCTAGGTATTGGAGTGGTAGTCCCTGCTCTCAAGGAGCTTGGGAAGAAAGAAATGCTTGCCACCTTGCCATTGCTGAGTCTTCTTTTCCTCTCTTTCTTTCTTATCCTCCCCAACCCCATAAATACTTTCCTTGTCCTTAAGAGAGACAGAGGGTAAGCAGGTTGGGAAAGAAAAGAAAGTGTATGGGGTAGAGAGTGGGAAGTTAAAAGAAAGATAGGAGGGAAGAAGAGGCCAAGTAAGGCTAAAAAAGAGAGCACTGGAGAGATAACAAGTGTGAAAGATGAAAATAAAGGATAGAGAAAGGCATTAGGACAGAGGTTCCCAAAATTTCTTGTTTCATGGTACATTAGTGTCTCAGCAGTTTTTCATGGCAATCCTAGGCCAAAAAAGATGTCTAACAGTTTCATTTATTACATAGTTAAGCTGAAAATTCAAAATATTACATTACACCCTTCTGAGTTCATTGTGGTACCCAGTTTGGTAACTGTGGCATATTGGGAAGAAGGGTTGGCATGGTTATATCAGGTTAGTGATTTGAACTCATGTCACATCCTAAAACCCATATGTTCCATCCCCAATTTTAATCCCTTTTTCCATTTTCTTCTATCTTCCTGTTACTAATTTTACCACTCCCATTTCCTTCTAACTCTACCCCATCGCCATTCATTATGTTGGGGAATAAATGAAGACAAGATGTCATCAACCACAAGCTTTTTCCCTACTTCAAAGAACACAGGATACTAGATTCTGGTACCTATGGTGTTGCTAACTAGTTCTATGACCTTTGAAAAATCATCTAAATTCTTAGGGATTTGGTTTCCTAATACAGAAAATTTGCTCATATTGTTCCTTAATCCTAAAATGCTGTCCCTTATTGCTTGTCATAATACAACTCATCTTTTGAGTCCAGGTCAAATCCCAGTTCCTCCAGGAAGTCTGTTTTGATTATCTCAAATATAAGTGAGAGGATCTGAACTCCTATAGTACTTCTTGTCTAAACTAATCACATGCCTTTCCTGGTACTATAATTATTTGTTTACCACTTTTATCTCTCTTACAAGACAGGAAGATCTTAGTGGACTAGAATCATTGTATTGCTCATATTACCTAACAAAATTCCTTGTACAAAGTTGATCATAGATCATTGAATTTTAGAGCTAGAAGAGATCTTGAAATCCATCTAGCCTAGTTAAGTGTTTATTGAATTAACAAAATGATAGTGTCTGGTTAGATGACCTCTAAGTTCCCTTAGGGCTCTAGAAGTTTATGATTCTGTGCTGTCGGTGACCAAACTCATGTTCCTAGAACCTCTGCATCCCAAAAGATGCCTTTCTCTTTAGAATATTAGAAGATTAGAGGTCTACAAGTGCTCTATCTTTGGGGATGTGATATTTAGTGTTATTTCATATCTTTTTCAGATTCAACATTTGTGGGGTTACTTAGATATTCAAAACCTAGTCCTGAAATTTATGTATGAGTTCACCATCTGGCAAAAATGAACTACTGTTAAGCCACATATTTTGAGAAAGACTCAAGAGACAGGCATGGTGTGCCTGTTCCAGAAGGTGGCTATCTGCTACAATCTCCATTTAATCATGAGTTTTTCCATTTTAGAAAAATTAAAAATACTCTTGATTAGGTAACTAATCTTAAACAGTAAGCCATTATTTTAAAAGATGGCATGCTATGGGAATTTTTAAAAGAGATACATACTTAAGGTATAATTCATTCAGTACCCTTCTAACTGATCCTTAAAGTCATGTTTATTGGTTCACCCTGAGTGCTAACTTTGAATCAAAAGTTAACACTGAGATTTGTCCTCAGTTTTTCAATAGGGCACATGATGAGGCTAAAGGTTCAATTTATTTTTTTTTAAATTTGATTTTCAATTCATGGAACAAAACAAGAATTTCCTTAACATAGTACAATAAAAAAGATGATTGTGGACAAAAGTGCAAATCTACCATGTACAACTTGCTATTTCCTCCAAATACACAACAAAGTTATACAAATTTCTCTTTTTTTTCTTTTTCTTTTTAGCAGCCAGATATTCTTTATCTTATCACTGGTTGCTTATTTAGTTTCTCTAGGTTGCTCAAGCTGTTCACAAGGATGGCCTAGGTTCAAACTTTCTGCTTGTGATTTTTTCCCCCTCCATTCAGAAGATTCTTCTCTATTTTATTTAGTCCTCATCATCTAATTTCAGATAAATCAGTTATAGTTTGATTTATAAACTTACTTCCGTAATAGGAAACAACTAGCTAGTGCTTGTATATTTCTTTAGAAACTTTTTTCAAAGGACCTGTAAATTCAACCAAACAGTAAATTTTTAATATATTTTAGAGAAGGTTTTTGAATAGATTTTTTTAAACTGGTATTATTTATTTTAGAAATGTGTCCAGGATGGCAAAAGGACTCAGAACAATGCCATTTGAAGGTAATTTGAAGGAGTTGGGGGTATTTACCCTGAGAAGAGAAGATACAGGGAGGAACCATTGACGCTATCAATATTTGAAGAGCTGTGTACCACCCCAGAGGACAGAATTAGGAACAGTGGGTGGCAGTTGTAAAGAGGCAAATTTAGACTTGAAGTAAGGAAAAACTTTCTAACAATGACAGCTATAATAATGATAATAATAGCTAATATTTATATAACACCTATTATGTGCCAGTCACTGTGCTAAGTGATTTTCAAATATTATCTCATTTGATTCTTATAACAACCCTGGGAGGTAGGTGCTATCATTATACCCCTTTTACAATTGAGAAAACAGCTAAACATAGGCTAAGTGACTTGTCCATGGTGATACAGCTACTAAGTATCTGAGGCTGGATTTGAACTCAGGTCTTCCTGACTCCAGGTCTAGCACTCTATCCACTGAACCACCTTAGTGACTAAGAAATTATAGTTATTTCATAAAGAAATGTATCATTCGTGACTGGAAATCTTCAAACAGATGACTACTTATAAGGATGTTGTATAAGCTAATCCTGCTCAGGTATGGGGTTGGACTGGTCCTCCTCTTAGATACTTCAGAGCTCTGAGATTTTAGGATTCAATTTCTAGTTGTCATTTGCATAGCAGTTAGGCAAGGAGCAAAGACACTGCATTAAGGACATCCTCCTTGGCCCTGCCCATTTTCAGTACCAATTGCAACTTTATTCATTTTCTGGAATTTTTTTTCAAAAGAAGTAGCTATGTCTGAGTACTTGCAATAGGCATCCTGTTTTTTTTTTTCTTTACGGAGTCTATGTTTACAATAGATAGTCTCAATTAATTAATGACAGAGTCCATAGTGGTCTCAAAGTGATAATGTTGAAAGCCAGAACTTTTCAAGCCAAAAGCTTTTACTCTGAGATCCCAAAAATTATGCTGTACTTTACTTGATAGGGAAGCAAATTAACTACTGTTATAAATGTTCCATTTTCCCCAAATCTCATGTCCTACATATCAGACAAAGAAATAATGCCTTTCCCCTCAGTTGCAAATTAAAATTGGTTTTAGATTTTTTTTCTTTAAGGAGAGAAGATTAAGTTTTGGAATGAAGCCTTCCACAATGGGGCCCTTTTGGTTAGCTGGATTATTTTTTGTGTGTGGTGTGTCATGCTTGCCATTTTGTTTTAGGATGGATCCTTGATGTTCTCCTTTTCCTGGAGAATTGCCTCTCATTCAGAGAAAGAGTGATGCGTCTTTAATAGACAAACTTGGGGACTAATCCAAATCTGTGTTGACAAATGCTTGTCAAGAAGAAAACCAAAGAAGCAAAATCAATACATGGTCTTGCATTAAACCACATTGTTTGTGGAGGTGTTTCCTGCAGCCAGCCCTGTCTCCCCCTTCTTATTGACTAAATCATGGTCCCTGATTAATTCCTGATTGTAGCTTTCATAACTATGAAAGTTTTTAGGAAAAGTTTACAGCCAACCTTTTCAAACATTCTGTCGTTTTTTAAGGAAGGGGAAAAAAAACCCCATATTCCTCCCAGCCTTCCTTATTCTGACACCGTTTTACTTTAGAAGATCTCAAACTACAAGTGAATACATGACACTCGCCATGTCTCCAGCGTACACATTTTACGTTTGATTTATGACATTACTATATAGGTGTACTTGACAGCTTTCAGATTGAAGCAGAGACAAGAGAGCTTTAAAGTGAGACGGGTTATCTGGGTAAATCTATCAAGGGTTCGTCCTGGGAGAACAAGGAAAGAAGCTTTGTAGAGCCCTGCTGTGTAGCAAGCCTCCACGCTGAGCACACCCCAGCTCCCTGACAGTTGTGCTCAGCCTTCACTGTAATAACGAATAAAAGGGAGCTCCCTGTAGATTACAGATCTTCTGTGTTTTGACATTGACCTTAATACATAATTTAACCACAAAGCCTGAGAAGTGTGGAACAAGATAAGAAAAGACCACAGAACTGGCAAATAAAGTGATGTTCAATCAGAAATCATATTTGTTCCTGATAGTGGAGATGTGGGCATTAAAAAGGGAGAGACAAGGAAGTGGGAGGAAGGGAGAGAGAGAGAGAGAGAGAGAGAGAGAGAGAGAGAGAGAGAGAGGATGAGGCAGCTTATTTCCCAAGTTATGGATCTGTTTTAAAGGACAGATGTTTGCCAAATAAAAAAATTTGTCCAGGTTAGTCAAAAAAGAACAAAAAGTCAATTATTATTAGATTGTCAAAGATGGGCAGATGCTTCTAAAATGCACACTGTCACTTTTATTCCTTGTTTGTTTGTCTATATAAGGTCTGGCTCTGGGGATGGTATATAGCTCCTGTGCCTTTAAATATCTTTACAGTAACTTCTAATCACTTGTGATAGGAAACTCATCTAGATCTTGACAGTTCTTGACAGTTATCATAGAGAGATGGAGAGAGAGGGGAGGGGAGAGAGAGAGAGAGAGAAAGAGGGGGGGGAGAGGGAGAGAGAAAGAGAGAGAGAGAGAGACAGACAGACAGACAGACAGACAGAGAAGGAAAGGGACAGAGGAGAGAGTTGTGGGGAGAAAAGAAAAAGAGAGAGGGGACAGAGGAGGAAAATATTTATTTGGATCCCAAAAAGATTATAGATTTCATTTGTGTTTACTCTGAACACTCAAATGCCCAAGTTAAGTGTACCCATTGGGATGTGGGTAATTTCATAGCAGGGGATGAAGGGCAGTCTGGGGAGGCAATGAGAAGAGCTATGTAATTTGGCTTCATTGTACATTTTCCTCAGTTGCTGCTGCATAGTACATACATGCTGACTCTTCTCATTTGGTTATAATGGTTTTTTTAAAATTTAGGTTCAGAATGGGATTTAACAATTCATGAAACTCAACACAAATTTGAGAAATAAAGAAAAGCAGAGTCTCTAAGGAGATACCTAAGCACATAACACTAATAGGAGAATAAAGGTCTTGTTCTTTTCCCTTCATAAATTTTGGGGACTTAATCAAGGCAGGCAGGCTCATGTCTTCTCAGTCCAAAAAATTAGTTACCTTTAAGAGTGAACAGCAGGAATTAAAAAACAAGAAACTTACCAGTCAGCTTATTGCCTCATCTCATTAATGTAAGAGGGCCACAGAGAAGCGTGGCCCACAGGCTAGAGCCTGAGACACGGAGATTATGTTGAGATTCCAAGTTCTGGTGAGCCAGTAGGGGGTGGAGGGAGAGAAGTGAGAAGGGAGGGGAAGATTAACTTGCGCGTGGTGACATTTAAGGTCATGGTCATCTTCAGCAGCGCTGATTGAGCTCATTATGTACTTGACATTGTACAAGGCACTTGGACACAGAAACTAATATAAAATGAAAGCTGGGTCCCCTTCCCTTCTAACCTCATGGTACTTGAATTTGAAGACACATGACAGAACCCATACATATAGAGTAGAACCAGCAGCAAGGGATAGAAAAACGAAATATCTTTATGACATGCTGATCCAGTGTTTTAATTACATACTGAAATATGTCCTCTCTTCCTTCCCTTTTGCTGTCTCTGTCTTTTGTATGCCCAGTGCTTAGCATGGTGCCTTAGCACATAGTAGGTACTTTAAAAATGCTAATAGATTAACTATGTATGTTTTTCCATCAATTGTGTCACATCCTCCTTGTATAGCTTTCTATTCATATTGTTATTTAGTATAGAGGATGAGAGAGGACAGACCTTTTGAGAATTTGGTAGGAGGATAGTGACCATGCAAGGAGGCCAGGGTATACATGTAGGTAAAAAAATAGAAGCAAAAACTTGGCTCATTTGGTCAGACCTGGATTGGAGCATGGATTAGGTATAACATGATCTTAGGATGTTAAAACTGGAAAGGACTTTAGAGCTCATGTAGTTCAAAGACTGAACAGTCAACAATTATTTATCAGGTGCTTACTAGGTGCAAGATATTGTGCTACAGGCTGAGAATACCAATACAAGGAGAGAGAAAAGCAGTCTCTACCCTTTAGGAGCTTACATTTATTGGGGGCAAATGACAAATAAAAGGGAGCTGGAAAGGATATGTGTTTAGGATGAAGGCACCCCATATGGGCAGAGTAGAGAAAGTCCAGGAGAGTTAGCAGTGAATGTGGAGAGGAACAAAGATATGGCTGGCCTGGACTTCTTTAAAATGGAGCTTCTGGGAGGAAATGACCAGAGGAAAGGTCTGTAAGGGTAGAGTGTATGTCCAGTGTGAGATGTTTCACAGATAAGGAAATTGAGGTTGACAGAAGTAAAGAGAGAAAGATATTGGGTTGTGTGACCCTGAGAAAGTCATATTTCTGTGCCTTATTTTCTTCATGTGTAAAATGAAGAGTTTCCATCTTTGAATGGAACTCCAGAGGTTCCATCTTTGAATTCCATCTTTGAATAGAATTTGGATCATTGGATGGAATTTCATTTCATCTTGGAATCTATGATCCTATGAGAAAGTAATCTGTTGGTTAATTAATGGCAGTGTACAAACTAGAACTCATATCTCTCATGACTCCCAGTTCTTTGGGTTTTCATCTAAATACTTTTTAGTCATAGCTGTCTCTGAAGCTTTGTGGTTACCTGTGCCATGAATCAGTATCCTAAGAGGGATGAGTAGAACTTGGTCATTCAAACTTCTGTATTTCTATTGAGGGTGCCACCATCTTTCTAGTCCCCCAGGTTGGCAACCTCAGAGTTGTCCTTGACATTTTCTTCTCCCATTCATCCCATGTCCAATGAGGTACCAGGTCTTGATCCTATCCTTTCATGGCATATTTCAGATCTACTTCTTTCTTTTTACTCTTATATCCTCTACTCTTCTTCAGACCCTCATTCTCTCCCACTTGGACAATTACCTTTTAATGAGACCCCTAGCTTATAGCATTTCCCTTCCCAATTAGCTTGGTGGCCCAAACAGTGATCACTTGGCTCAGAATGAATGTAAATAGCAATTGTTTCTGTTTTGGTCAGAAACCCTGAGGGTCTTTCCCCTCCCAGATCTAATTTTTTTAAACAGGCCATTCTTTGCCTCATTTTAAAAAATTAAGCCTTAATCACTAAATGGGCACTGCCTTCATCAAACTGAGACCTGTTAAAGACTTTAGTTTGAAAAGGCCAAGGTCCCCCACTGCATCCTAGGCCATCTCCAGTTGTCTTGATCCATATCTGGCCACTGAACCCAGATGGCTCTGGAGGTTAAAGTGAGGCTGGTGACTATGCACAGCCTTCCCTCACTTAAATCCAATTGACTTTCATGTCATGGCATCAACTCCCTGATGTCATGATCCTCTTTGAGAATGAAGGACAAACCACAGCAAGCAGCTAGGTGGCATAATGCAGAGTGATGAATTTAAAGTCAGAAGTATATCTGAGTTGTAATCATACTTCAGACACTTGGATAGCTTTGTGATACTGGAAAAAAAATCACTTAATCCTAGCCTCAAGTTCTTCATCTGTAAAATGGGGACAATAAAAACACCTATAAGGGTTGTTGTGAGGATCAAATGAGATAATAAATGTAGAGTTCTTATGAAACCTTAAATCAGGGCAGCTATGCAGTGCAGTGGATAGAGCACCAGCACTGGAGTCGAGTCCAAATCCAGTCTCAGAAAATTACTAGCCATGTGACTCTGGGCAAGTCACTTAAACCTGATTACCTTTTTAAAAAAACACAAATCTGGGGCAGCTAGGGTGTTCAGTGAATAGAGCACTGGCCCTGGAGTCAGGAGGAGGAGAGTTCAAATCCAGCCTTAGAGGCATAAACTCACTAGCTGTATGACTCGGGGCAAGTCACTTAACCCCAATTGCCTTCCCAGAAAAAAAAACAAACAACACAAACAAACCACAAACCCTTAAATCACTACATAAATGTGAGCTAGTTATCATTATTTTTGTCTCCCAAGCCTTTTGCAATGGTTGTGCCCCATTCTTTGAATGGACTCCTGCCTTATTTCTGCCTCATAACATCCTTGACTTCTTTCAAAGCTCAGTTTGAATGCTACTCCTAAACAGGGCACTTCCTGGTCTGCCTAGAAAATGCCTCCCAGTTGAAAGTACCTTGAATTTACTTTGTATATAACTGTATGTATATGTTGGTTCTCTTGACGGAGTGCAAACTTATTTTGAAGTCAGGGACTCTTTAATTTTTGTCTTTGTATCTCTACTATTTTGCATATTGTAGGTATTTAGAAAACACCTATTGATTGATGAATTAATTGCTAAAACACATATGATCATGTCACTTTCCTACTTGAAAAAAAATCTTTAGTGGCTCCCTATCACCTTTACATAAAATACAAAATCCTCAGCCTGGCATTTAAAGCCCTCTAAAGTTTATGTCTCCCTTCTTTCTCCATTTTTATTTCATGTTTTCCTTCTTCACACATCCTCCTCTTAATCAATAATCAATAAACATTTATTAAGTATCTGCTATGTGCCAGGCACTGGGCTAAGTGCTAAGGATAAAAAGAAAGGCCAAAGATAATCTTTGCTCTCAAGGAACTCACAATCTAATGGGAGAGACAACATGCAAAGAACTACAGACAAATGAGATACATATAGGATAACTTGGAAATAATCAACAGAAAGAAGACCCTAGAATGAATGAGGATCAGGAAAGGCTTCCTGTGGAATGGGAGATTTTAGTTAAGATTTGAAGGAAGCCAGGAGAGCCAGGAAGCAGAAGAGGGTTTCTGGAATGGGGGTCAGCCAGTGAAAACACTTGGAGCTGGGAGATGGAGTAGCTTGTTGGAGAGAAAACAAAGAACCTAGTATTATGGGATCCCAGAATACTTGGGGATGGTATAAGTCAGAGATGTCAAAAAGTGGTCCCAAGTGCAGCCTGACCCAGGTTAAAATATCATTGGGAAATATTTAAGGAAATAAATAAAAGTATATTAGAATATAGATAATGTTAATATGTGGTTTTCTGAGTCAATATGCTGCTGTCAGGGATCCTAATATAAGGTTTAATGGCCTCCATACATGTATGTATGTATATATATATATATATATGTATATATACACACACATATATATATTTGAGTTTAACACTGCTGGTGTGAGACTGGAGAGTCTGGGAGGGGACAGGTTATGGAAAGCTTTGAATACCAAATAAAGGTTATTATATTTAATCCTGGAGGTAATAGGGAGCCATTGGAGTTTATTGAGGACTATCCTCCTGGTTTACCTCTGTCTCTTAGAATTTCTAGGTTCCTTCAAGACTTAAATCAGGTGCCACCTCCAACATGAAGGCTTTCCTGATTTATTCCCCTCTTCCTCTAACAATTATTGGTCTCTTTACTTCCTAAAATTACTTTGCATTTGACAATACTTTTATTTACTTATCTGTGAATATGTTGTGTTCCCCTAGTTGACTGGAAACTCCTTGAGGGCAGAGGCTATTTAATTTCTGCTTCTGCATCACCAGTACTTAACACAGTGTCTATACATAGGAAGAAAAGGAAACACACATTTATTAAGCTCCTACTATTTGCCAGGCATGGTGCTAAGTGCTTCACAAATATTATTGCATTTGATCCTCACAACAACCCTAGGGAGTAGGTGTTATTATTATTCCCATTTTACAGCTGAGGAAACTGAGGCATACAGTAATTAAATGACTTGCCCAGGATCATGCAGCTAATAAAGGTCTGAGACCAGATTTGAACTTTGGACTTTCTTATTCCAAACCCAGCTCTCTATCCACCTAGCAACCCTTAGTGGTCATCTGATTCACCTTCCTCATTTTACAGATAAGGAAACTGAGGACCATGGAGAGAAAGTGAGATTTTTCCAAGTTTTCACAGCCAGTGACTAGCAAAACCAGGTCTGTAACCCAGATGTTCTGAGTCTAAATCTGAGGCTCTTTGTATGAAAACCCCATTGCCTGCTTTTTTTCGGGCTATTCCAAAGAACATGCAATAGATTGTAAGCTCCTTGAGGAGAGGGATTGTTTAGTTTTTGTCTTTGTATATGTCTAGTGGTTACCATATATAATATATACATACATATATACATGTATGTATGTATATATACAAACATAAGAATTACAAAAGTCTGGTATATACAAAAGTCTGGTAGCTGTATGTAATATATACACACCTATACATACATACATACATATATATATATATAAACATTTTATAACTATATAATCTGCCTTGGTAGAAGAGGCCTCCTTACTAGGACTTTCCTATATCAATAAAATCACAAAAGTCAAATCTATCATCTATCTATCTATCTATCTATCTATCTATCTATCTATCTATCTATCTATCTATCT
>NW_020953946.1:1872391-1917749 GCF_900497805.2 Vombatus ursinus | reverse complement strand
TCTATCTATCTATCTATCTATCTATCTATCTATCTATCTATCTATCTGTCTGTCTGTCTGTCTGTCTATCTATCTATCTTTCTACGTGTGTATGTGTACATGTATACATGTGTATATGCATATACAGGTATATATGTAAGTATACGTATTATATGTTGGTATACATGTATACACATAGGTATATAACTCTATATACCTATACACATATGTATGTATGTATATTTATACATATACATATACATAGACATATATAATAGCTGGATGGCACAGTAGATAGATTGCCAGACCTGGAGTCAAGAAGACTAGTCTTCCTGAATTCAAATCCGGCCTCAAACACTTGCTGACTATGTGAGTGACCCTGAGCAAGTCACTTAACTCTGTTTGCCTCAATTCCTCTTCTATAAAATGAACTGGAGAAGGAAATGGCAAACCATTCCTATATCTTTGCAAAGAAAACCCCAAATGGGGTCACAAGGAGTGGGACACAACTGAAAACCAACTCAATAATATCGTCAAAATACATATATACATACATGCATAGCCCAGACTATGGTGATTGTATGAGTACAGGAAAGTCTTGGTGAGGAGGCTTCCTGTACCAATGCAGTTCATCATCAGTTGTTCTACTGATGTCCCTGAGTGCCCCTGAGGCACTGAAAGGTTTTGCTTTCTGTCCAAGTTGGAACAGTCAGTATGTGTCAAAGGCTAACTTGAGCCTGGTTCTTCTCGGCTCTAAAGCTGGCTTTCTATCCTCTGTGCCACATTGGCTCTCTATGTTTGTTCAATTGAGATTCTGAAGATCCCTTCAGGTAGGTACATCCTTTCCCTTGCTCTGTAGAGTTTCCTCAACAACAGTAACATCCTCAAGAAATGCATTTTACTTTCATCCCGTTAGGGAAATGTTCAGTAGGGCAGCGCAACAGCTAAGTAGAATGTTTATTGGGTGAATTTGCCATTTAACTTTTTAGTGTAGAGAAGTGGGAGAGGGTGAGGCTATAAGGTACATCTGAAAAACTTTCCCTAAGAAATTCAAATTTCACACTAGGAATACCCCCTTGGTGTGATTTCTTCTCAATGCCCTTTCTTTAAAACTGACAGTTGGGAAAATTCTTTGACTTCCTGTGATTCTGGCCCCTAATGCAGTATTCCGTTGCATAATATTTAAGAAGCCAAGTTACTCAAGTCAGTTTCAATTACTGGTATTTCATGGCTCTTTTCCTGAGAGTGCCTAGTGATGGAAGTAAGGGCTCAGAAAGTAGCAGGCTTCTGTCTGGGAAAGATTCCCTTTCATTATTATTAGCGTTTTCTTTATTCTTTGGCCTAATAGGAATCAATACAAATTTGGGAGCAAAATCACTGATTTTATATACTTTCATACATTCTTAGAGTAGAAAATAGGAGATAATGGAGAAGGGAGAAGTATCCATTAGGTATACTGGTAGGTTATCTTCCTTTTGTTTTGGACTTAAAATGACAGGACTCCCTGTCTCCTACTTCTCTTCCTTCCCCACCCTGCCCCTCCCCAGCCCAAAAAACCTCTGCTGCTCTTTATTCCTTGTATATACTAAGGTCAAAGGTCTAATAAAGCAAAGAAGAATAACTGGGAAATTAACAAACCAGGCATTTTTTGCATTGGTTATTGGTGGAGAAGTCTTGACAGAGCCTACGTACCTGCTGTGAAATGTAACATTCATGGAATTCAAACTTGCTTAGAAAATGGAAATGCATTATTTACTCTTGGGCACTAATGGGATTTGTAAAGGCAGAACATATGACTTAACCAAACAAATGACTATCTTTGACAATAGAAGTGGAAATAGGATGGTAAGGAATTCTATGGAATTCTCCAATCATTTCTTTCTTTTCCAGCTTGGGGCTTTAAATTTAAATTGCTCATATGTGGAGACATAGTACAATTATCCCTTCCTCATTGGTACTTTCCCCATCATAGTTTTGATATGTCACGCATCAGCATAAGAAATTAAATGGGAGTTTTTTGGGAGTTTTGCAGAAGCTGCAGTTGACCCATGAAGGCCAGCAGACAACAAAGAAAAAGTTTAGAAACTCAGAAATGCATAAAATATATGTATAGTATTGTATAATATCAACATATTTTATCTTTTAGTACCATAATAGTTTAGACTTCTTTTCTGGGATGAAGGGAGGGCCAAAAAATTTTACACACCCCTAACCCCCGCCATGTGGAAGGGATAAATGTACAGAATTGTTTGGCGTAGTGGTTTGGATATAGGTTAGAATTGTAAAGTTTATAACTGGAAGGGAATTTAGAGAATGGTCCAACCAATATCCTCATATGACAGATGAAGAGAGTGAGGCCCCAGAGGAGTTAATTGAGTTACACAAAGTCCTAAAGAACTAATGGTAGAACCAGGTTTAGAATCCAAGCCTCCTTCAGTGGGGATGAAGTTTTTGTGTTATTATGTTATTCTCTCTTATTCCTTTTCTGATACTTCAAAGATACCCAACTCTGGTGGCTCTTCCCCTTTGTAGACTTTTCAGTATTGATGAAATAGCTGTGAAATGGACTGCAACTTGAAAGCTGAATTTCCGTGCTCACTCTTCTATTCACTGGCATTCATTGGGGTATGGGCCAGGTGATCCATGTATCATGTATAACTATATCAATGATTCCCCTACTGTTTCTACTACCACCAACCAATCAATAAGCTTTTATTAGTTACTTATTATGCACCAAACATAGGTAGCTAGATGGTGCAGTGAATAGAGCTCTGGGCCTGGAATAAGGAAGACCTTAAATCTGGCTTCAGACACTTACTAGCTGTGTGACCCTGGGTAAGTCACTTAACCTTCTTTGCCTCAGTTTCTTCAACTATAAAATGAGCTAGAGAAGGAAATGGCAAACCACTCCAGTATCTTTGCCAAGAAAACCCCAAATGGTCGGACATGACTGGAATGACTAAACAACAACAACAAAAGTGTACCAGGCATTGTGCTAAGCACAGAGAAACACCAAAAAAAGTACAAAAATCAATCCCTGTTGTTGAGCAGCTTATATTCTAATTAGAGTGTGAGATGTAAATAATTAGGTACATATAAGCTATATATGTACATATATAACATACAGATTAGATGAAGATGATCTGAAAGGAGACAGCATTAGCAGCTAGGGGGACTAGGAAAGGTCTCTTGCAGAAGGTAGTAAGTCTTGAAGGAAGCCAAGGAAATAGAGATACCACTAAAAACAACATCTCTTATATTTATGTTTTTTTTTTTAGGTTGTATAGTCAATCAGTCAACTAGCATTTAGTATTAAGTGCCTACTATGTGTCAAGCACTGTGCTAAGTGCTGAGGATGCAAAGAAAGGCCAAAACAATCCTTACTCTCAAGGAGCTCGTCTTATTATCTCATTTGATCTTCATGGCAATTGAATACATAGACAGGGCATTAGAGACATTTTATAGATGAGTAAAATGAAGTACACTGTAAGTAGGGATTACTTCATTCTTTGTACTTAAATCTTCAGCACAGTGTCTGCACATAGTAGGTGCTTAATAAATATTTGTCAATTAATCACAATTTGCAAGTGACAGAAGAATTTAACCCAGGTCTTTGGATTCTTAATCTAGAAGACTTTCTCCATACATTTCTATATATAAGTAGATAACTATATATATATATATATATATATACACACACACATATATATGTACACACACATATATATATACACACACACATACATACACATATAAGTACAAAGCAATTGGGAAGGGGGAGAGATTAGTAATTGAGGACATCAGAAAAAAGGCCTTATGTAGGAGATGGCACTTGAAAGTGAGCTTTGAGAGGAGTTAGGGATTCCAGAAGTCTTGGAGGCTTGGAATCTTCTGTAAGTTCACAGACTTCAATTCAGCAAACATAGAGTACCTACTGTATGAAGGACTGTGTGCTAGGCCTGCATGTGCCACAAAGAGAAATAAGATGTGACCCCTGTCTTCATGGAGTTTACAGTCTTGTGTCTAGGTAACTCTCAGCAAAGCTAAGGAATTATGAGTAGTGGGGCCAGCCCTTTGCTTAATTACCTTCACTTTGTGTCTGATGCTTTACCTGGTTTCAGCTCCATGGAACAAGATATCCCTCCCACAATAAGCTCATCACTTCTAAACTCAGAACCATGGTGCAAACTCTATCTCTGTCAGCCTCCTCTCTCCTCTGATTGGAAGGCTGGAAGGCGGAGTACTGAACTCCTCCCAATGCCTTCCTTTCCAGAGGGCAGAAACTGGACTCCCAGCTCCTCCACTCTGCACTTGCTGTTCTGCCTGGTTTCCACTCAGTGCAACAAGATGCCTGCTCGCTGGGTACCTCCTGGTGCCTCCCCTTCACTCTTTCCTGCCTCTTTTTGTATGTTCTCTCCCCCTTTAGACTGTAAGCTCCTTAAGGTCAGGGACTCTTTTAAAAAAAGTCAATTGTATTCCCAGTGCTTAGCACACTACCTGGCACATAGTAGGTTCTCAGTAAATGTTTATTGGATTGGATTGATTGGCATTGCCTTTCTGGTATGATGTGTGTATGTATGTGTGTGTGTGTGTGTGTGTGTGTGTGTTTGTGTGTGTGTGCTGAAGGCTTTCTTTCTAAGAAAAATTCCTCCTACTAAACTGTACCTGAAAGTCTCAGCACAGGATTATTACATTGCCTTTTACAGGTGCTTTCTGGAGACACACACACTGATGGGGAATGATGATACATCAACATATATGTGATTTATGACTCGTTCATTCAATAAACATTTCTTAAGTGCCTACTATGTGCCAGGCACAAACTGCCTGGGCTACCACAAGTCCTTCAGGAGATAAGACACAGGATAAGAACATTTTGATGGCTGGGCAAGGAAATATCTAAAGCATGAGGAGCTGCCTGGAAAATATGGAGAACCTGTGGTTTGGAGGCAGGAGAACATAAGTGAGTTTAGAGAGTAAGGTCCAAAGTTCATCTTTGCCTATGTCATGATGTTGCATTGGGCTGATCTTGATGACTATAAGCATACTAGGCAGAAGAAATACTGAAGCAGACACATTCTTTCCTTTCTTCTACTTTCTCCCTTTTGCAATCCATCATCCCCATCAGCTGTAAAAGTAATATTCCTCAAGAATAGGTCTGACTGCTACTCACCTGCTCAAGAGCCTTCAGTGACTTTCTATTGCCTCTAGGAGAAAATACAAAGTATTCAGCTTGGCTTCAAGTGCCTTGTCTACCCCACTCCAATCCATTCTCCATTTAGCCAGTAGAATGATTTTCCTAAAGCATAGGTCCAATCATGTCATACTGCAACCTGTCCACCACTCCGTAACTCCAGTGGCTTCCCATTACCTTCAGGAATAAGTATAAAATATTCTGTTTGGCATTCAAAGCCCTGTATAACCTACCCCCTCTTAACTTTTTTAATCTTCTTACACCTTACTCCCTAAAATGTACCCTACCTCTCAGTGGCACTGACCTTCTGGCTGTTTTGTGAACAACACACTATCTCTCAGCTCCAGGCTTTCTTGCTGGCTGTCCCCTATGCCTGGAATGCTCCATTACTTTGACTACTGACCTCCCTAGCTTTCTCTAAATCCCGAATGCTTCTACGGGAAGTTTACCCTAACTCCTCTTAATTCCACTGATTTTCCCACTTTTAATTATTTCCTTCTTATCCTGTACAGAGCTTGCTTTGTATATATATTTGTTTGCATGTTGTCTTCCACATTAGATTGTAAGCTCCCTGGGGGCAGGGACTATCTTTGACCTTTTTTGTATTCCCAGCACTTAGCATAGTGCCTGGCACATAGTAGGAACTTAATAAGTGTTTATTGAATGAGATGAATTGAATATGAAATGAACTCAGCATTACATGTGCCTCTGAGTTTTTGTGCAGGCTCGCCTTTTCTAAAAAATTCATTTCTTCCTCACACCTACCTTTTTATAATCCCTTGCTTCCCTTACAGCTCAGTTCATGCTTTACCTCCTACGGGAAAATTTTCCTGATCTCCAACTGTTAGTTCTGTCTCTGCCCTCAAATTGTATTGTATTTACTTGTGTCTTTACATGTTTTGTTCCTCAGAAAATGAGTTCTTCAAAGGAATAGTTTTATTTTTTTGTTTTTGTAGCCTCAGCAGACAGCACAGGGTCCTGCACATAGTAGGTATTTAACAAATGCTTTTTAATTGATTGATTATGAAGGACTATTTATAGGATGTAGTGAGGAGGTCAAATATATGGCCCATGGGCCTTATGTAGCCCACAATGCTCCCCTCTCTGGCTTGAACCAGATTAAAATGTAGTTCTATCTGATTTTAATATATTGATGTATTAATTAAGAAAAGGAATATATGAACCTTTGGTTTTCTAAGTCATATGATGTGAAGAAAGGTGTATAGATGTGAAAGTTCATAGCAAGTTTGGAGGACAATAAATAGACCAGCTTGAATGTAGCCAGTTGTTCATGTAGAGAAGTAGAAGCTAAGACTGGGAAAGTAAGCTTGGTACGTAATCTGAAAAGTTCTGAATGGCAGGTTGAAGAGTTTGAATAATTTTATCCAATAGGCAATGAAGAGCTAATCTAAGACTTTTGAGCAAAAAAAAAAAATCCGTGATTAGAGTGGTACCTAAGGAATCGGGTTGAATGTGATGACACATGCTTATCTTGTAATCTTTGATACTGGGGAGGCTGAGGCTGATGAATTTTGTGAGCTTGGTAGCTTTGAGCTGCTGTGTGCTAATATGTCCAAACTAAGTTAGACACCAGTATGTTGAATCTCCCAGGACTGGACCCATCTATCTGCCTGAGGAGGGGTGAACTGGCCCAGGTTGGAAATGGAGCAGGTCAAAGCTCCCATGCTGATCAGGAGTAGGATTGGGCCTTTAAGTGGCTGCTACACTTCTATCCTGAGCAAAATAGGGAGACTCAAAAAAAAATTAATCTGGTATTATTGTAGAAAACTGGAATTGAAGGCAGAGATACTGGAATAGAAGAATCATTTCAGAGGATACAAATGATGATGTTTTGAATTCTGATTTTAGTAAAAGGAATGAAAGAATGTAAAAAAACTGGGGGCAGCTAGGTGGTGCAATGGATAGAGCATTGACCCTGGAGTCAGGAGAGCCTGAGTTTAAATCCAGTCTCAGACCAGAAACTTGACAATTACTAGCTGTGTGACCCTGGGCAAGTCACTTAACCCCAACTGCCTTGCCCCCCAAAAAAGAAAGAATGCAAATATATATAGATAGATGAAAGAACTTATTCGTTCTTTTTTATCTTATTAGCTATGGGGACTGATTGAATATAGGGGCAAAGGAGAGGCAAGAATCAGACGACTTAGAGATTTGGAATCTGGCCCATTAGGAAAATGATACTATTAATAGACTTGGTGATTCCATAGGCGGTGGTGATTTTTGGAAAGATAAACTTAGTTTTGGTTAAACTGAGCTGGATGAGGTGACAGTGTATCCAAATGAAAATATCATATCGGCAGGGACAGTCCTGGAGCTCTGGAGAGAGATCAGAACTGAAAATAGGGATTTGGAAGTCATCTTCCTAGGGTTGGAAGTCACAAGAGTGGATGAGATATCTAAGGAAGAGAGTACATGATGAGAAGAATAGATTGCTGAGGGATGTCCTGTAACACTTATATTTAAGGGGCCAAAGATACCAAAAGACACAGAAGAACCAGGATTGTTATACCCTAGAAGCCAAAAGTGGTTTCCCAAAGAAGGAGATGATTACCATTATAAAACTCTGTGGAAACATAAAGAAGAACGAGGATTTAGGAAAGACTATTAGTTCTGGTCATTTGGAAATCATTGGTATTCTTCTACAGTCCAGTGCTCTCTTGTAGCTTTTGTAACCTGGATTTGGCTGGGAATGTCCATATCACCTAACACAGTGACTAGCTGTGGGTCCTCTGGAGCATGCACACATTGCTTAAACTGGAGGCCCCTGTGTGTTTCTGTTTTGTATTGTTGGTTCTTCTTGGTTTTAGGTGTTGGTGGTGACCACCAGACTCAGGAGTTTGAGCTATAGTGATGACCTTGGAGCTAGGCTCACAGGCAGGATGGTGTAGCCAGCCAGGCTGCTGTGGAAACCCTGAGAAATCAAGGTGTCTGGGACTTTAACCTGAGGGGGGTCTGGGCGTGGATCTGGGACTATGTTCTATAGGAAATGGGCTGAGCTCCTTCCCCTTCCCAGACCAGACAGTGGTGGTGGGGGAAAGGGATTATGCCTCCTACATGTTGGGGGAGTAAGTATATATTTGTGATTATATCTTTTGAAGTAATGTTTCTGTGTAAAAGCTAATCTGAGCATCAGTGGCTAAATGGAACTAGGGTGCAGGGAGCTTCCCCCTGCAATTAAGGGAACAACATCTTTGGGGTGATGGCTATTTGATGAGCCTAGACACCTCTCAATCCTCTTTAGGTTATCAGATAATCCCAAAGGAGGAGTCAAATGTAACATACTTGACCTTCAGGTATTGAGGGCCAAGGTGGTCTGCGTTACACTTAATATGGCTTTTCCTCTGAATTTTTTTTGGGGTTAGGCAGTAGGGTTAAGTGACTTGCCCAGGATTGCACAGCTACTGTCAAATGTCTGAGGCCAGATTTGAACTCAGCTCCTCCTGACTCCAAGGCTGACGCTTAATCCACTGAGTCACCTAGCTGCCCCTTTTCTTCTGAATTTAATGTCATTAGTAGAGTCCAACTGGATCTCTTTAAAGGAAAACAGGACAGTGAAGTTTGAATTCTCAAAACACCAACTACAGCAAATTGTCTTGAGTTCTACAGTAAATTTTGATCCATCTCTATTCCTTTGGTATTAGGACCTTGTGCCTAACCCTAGCCAAAATTTCTTTCTTTGCTCTTTGAACTCTGTTGATCAAGGTACCAGTTTATGCTTCTGATCAGACCCTTTCTTTGGCGTCTGGTCCCTTATCTTAGCATTTTACATCAGTAGAAACTGATCCCTGGTTCTGTAAAACCAATCCAATTTTTCTGGTTCTTCTATTCATGGAGACTTTATGACCAAGGCCTTTTCTCATTGCCAGTCTCTAAAAGCCCCAGCCTATTCTATGGGTGAAATTTAGGCAGAGACCATAATAGGCCATGTCTCCAATCTCACCCTTGGGTGGGCCAAGGAGGAATAGTACATATAACCTATAGTAGTGGTAAAGGAGAAATGAAGATTGCAAGTACTTGAAAGTCTGTCATACAGAAAAATGATTAGATTTGATCCATATGTCCCCAAAGGGCAAAACCAGGAATGATGAGTTTAAGTTGAAAGAAGAAAAATTTTGACTTAACGTTAGGGGAAACAAATCCTAACAATTAGAGCTATCCAAAAGTGAAATGGACTGACTAGGAATGTAATATGTCCTCTCTTACTGAGGGTGAGGTAAGATAATTAGGCAGGCAAGTTCAAGTTAGTCAGATAGGGAGAAGAAAGAAGGTATCACAGGTTTATGAAGGTTTGAAGGATCAAGACTTCAGGTGGCCAAATTGTAAGGAGGAGTAGTACCAGCAAGGAGGGTAGTGAGAAGGGTTGTTGAACTCTGATCCCAGGGCAGCATCTATTTGTTTTCTGCCTTCTATGTGTGGTCAGATGACATCTGAAATGCACTATTCAGTTCTGGGTGCCCTACTTTTAGAGAGACATCAACAAACTGGAGCTCTTTCCAGGGAGGACAATTAGGATGCTAAGAGAGATTGAAACCATATCACAAGAAGAACACTTGATGGAAACACATGATTAGCCTGGAAAAGAGGAGACTTGGTGGACCTAGGTGGGAGGAGGGTATAGGAGAGGCATGATCACTATCTTCAAATATTTGAATATCTATTACATGGCAGAGTGATTAACCAGAGTCTGTGTGGTTTTGAAGAGCGGAAGTTGCAGATAAGCAGATGTCAGTTCAGGATAAAGGGAAACTTGCTAAAATTTAGAAATATTAAAAAAATGGAACAGGTTGCTGTTAGAAATTCCTTATTGCTTGACTTGTTTTATTGGGATGGCCATGTCTTGGAATTCTGTTAGGTGGGATTTCAGCTTGTGGGAGGAAATTGGATTAGATAACTTTTAAGGTATTTTCTCACACTAAGGTTCTGTGGTCTCCAAAGTGTTGTCTAACCAGAAACAGACTAAAGGTAGGTGCTGCTCCTCATTGAGATAGGGACAGAAGTACTTCAATCACTAAAAAGTCCTCAATAACAGGGGAATTGACCATTTAAAAAATTTGTATTTATTGTGAACAGCAAAAGTGGCCTCAATCCATTATGGCCCATATCAATGTTGACAACCCAGGATAGCAACATCTTATCACTGCAACCACGCACATGAAGGTGAAAAGTAGGTGTGTGTGTGTGTGTGTGTGTGTTGTGTGTGTATGTGTGTGAGTGTGTGTTTGTGAGTGTGTAGATGATAATACTCAAATGAATCACTTAAGAATAGGTGAAGTATTGCTCAAGATATCCTCACACTTCTCTCTTCCATATATACTTATTGTATTTATTTTATTATAATAATATATTATTGCATTTATTATATATCATTTTATATATATATACATACACATAATATATATATTTCCCAGTAGAGGGTAGTATAGTAGAATGTGAACTGGATTGGAGTCAGGAAATTTAGGTGGAAATCCTGGTTTTGGCTTTTACCTAGCTGTGTGACCTTGGTAAAGTCACTTAATCACTCTGGACTTTGGTTTCCTCATCTATTAAATGAGAAGAGTTGATTTCTAAGGTCACATCTAATTTTTTTCAAGATTTAATTTTTCTCAGTTTATGGATATCTTTTGTTTTTATTTTGCCTTTATTTTCCAATACAACCTTGTCTTCAACCCTCTCTCCACGTAGGAGAGCAATTTCTTCGTCTTATGCAATTCTGAATTGATAAGCTAAGTCTAGGGAGGTGGAACTGGCGAGTAGGACCAAATGCAGGAGAGAGTTTGAGGAGGTTAAAGATAAGGAAAAGGCCACTGCATTTGACCAAATAGAAGTCATTAGTTGATATGAAGAGAGTAGTCTCAGTAAGGAAAGGAACCACACTGAAATGACTTAGGGACAGGTAGTAAGACAACGTAAACAGACAACCATGTGTGAAGAGAATATACATATATATACATGCACACACACAAACACACACACACACATACACACACACACACATATATATATATAAATATCACGCACACACACACACATACACACATGCTGGTTGACTTACTAAATCATAATCAACATCATGGGCTATTCCTGTAATGTAATCAAAATTTCTTTTAGATTCTGACTATTACTCTATGACCGCTTGATGTATATGAAACTTTGTACTTCAAAAAACTCTTCTCTTGACCAAAGTGCCGGGAAAGTTGGAACTCTCCAAAGCCAGCCATTTTTGAGTTAGGAGCAGAAAAAAAAGTTTGGACACTTTTCACCAAAGTTAGAAACATATTAATTTTTCAGAGCCTTGTAACTCAAAAATGGCTTGTCCAATTTGCTTCAAACTTTCTAGCTGCAGACTAAGCATGAGAACTTTCAGGCCAAAGGAGTTATTTTGTCAGAGTTTGAAGGAGGTCAGAATAGGGCATTAAGCGTAAAGGGCCTTGTAGCCTGGATACTGAAATCCTGGACAAGGTTGTGCAGTAATTAGTGGAAGTATACTAACTGACGTTGTGCGAACTGGGGCTCAGGACAGAAGACCCTGGAGTGAAGAATGCAAGGGCAACCAAGGAGAAACTGTGCCCAATCAATTCTTTTTCTTCAAGAAGAGGGAGGAAAGCACATTGATGCTGAGGAAGAGGAGTGAACTTTATTTTGTCATTGCAAAAGTACTTGTGGCTTATATTGTAGATTCTCTTTTAAAAAAAAGAACAAAATTAAAAAATGGCCATTTAAAAAACATATCAGAGGAGGGGAGGGTGGTGGGATTGGGGTGGGCTGTCTATTAAGAGAAGGAACCCTTCTGGGACCTGATTACTGTTAATTTGTAATCCAGTGAGGTCAAGTGTCTGATTAAATATTAATGTTGAAGCAAGGCCACAGTCTTTTGTGATCCTTTCTGCTCTGTTTAATATTCCATCAGGTGCAAAGAGCTCCTTTTGCCAGACTTAGTATCAGAGCAGGAAACCTTAACTTCTTGTCCTAATAGCTTTCTGAGTTTAAATAGCCAATGTGCAACCCTTGCACTTGGGTATCTTATTAGTAACCTTGAAACCCTTTTTCTATTTTAGTTCAGTTTGCTAGAAGTTTCATGGTGTTCAAAACGAAATCACATTAAATTTCCATTATTTCATTAATAATAGCTCAGCAGACCCCTTTGGGCACCTCATTATAGAATTAGGGGCAAATGACACACAGTGGTAGCACCAACATCTCTGAACAAGTCCTTTAAATAAGCACAGGATTTGTTTTTTAAGCTTTGATAAATCCCATGTTGGACTAATAGAATCTGTACCTAAGGATATAAATAGAAAAATCTAATTGTGAACTTTCAGAGGAAATTGCACTCTCAATGACCTGAATGGAAATAAAGCTTCAGGTCAGCCATTTTGATATTGTCAATGATGTCCTCAATCATTTCACCTCCATATGCCAAAGCAATAATAAACAATAGTGAGAATATTATGTAAAGTATGCCACCAAAGGAATATGTAAAAGAAAATGGGCTTACCATATTGTAAGAGTGAAGGAATAACTTATTAACAGTCCGTATATTCCCCTGGTAACTTTGTGATATCAAGAGAAAATGAGGAAGGGCTCGGGAGCACTGAGTAAACCCTACATGGTGAACTAATGGGAGGGCATGGAAAAGTGTCACAAAGGGAGGCCAAGCCATAGATGAGTTGCCATCTGTAGGGTTGGAAGGAATACATATGTCAATAAAATCATACAGAAACAGAGAGGAAGGATATAAATGTCATCTTGAGGGTGTCACCCAGCAAGTATGGATACCACTTCTAGGTGTAGATTGCCATTGTCTTTAGTCTAGGCCTAACTCTGCACAGGATGAAAGGAATGGTTATTTATAAGTAGTCTTTGATGAAAGATGAACAGTTCCATCAATGAGGGTACTTTCTTCTTAGATGCATATTGGTGGTCATCCTTGTGATGATCCTAGCTAGATTCACTTAGCTAGATTGGTCCTTGGGTACACAATCCTTTCCTTGGCCGTACTTGAAGGCTTTCCAGCGTGGTGAGGTGTTCCAGAGCTTGTGCTCTTCCTTCAAGAAGCCCAGATCATTAGAATGCTATATTGGTGCACAAAAGTAAGATTTAAAAAAAAAAAAATCTGCAAAACAAACAAACAAACAAACAAACCCAACTTTGTTATGAAGGATGGTTCTCTGTGAGATGGCAGAGTTTGGTATGCAAGAGTAAATTTAGGTGATATGAAAAACAAAAGATGTCAATAAAATATATTTTAAAAAAAAGAAAAAAAATCATTAAAATGGTATTCAGTCTAACTGCGTCAATTGCATGAGCAATCGTGTTACATAGGTTTTCAGAAGAGGAGTTGGGATATATTTTGTAATTAAAGGATTTAGAGCTCTCTTCTAATTTTTTTTTGCTTAAGAAAAGGGTATGAAATTTAGATGCCACCATGGGAGATCATTTCCTTTGCTCTTTCCTTTGCTCTGTGGACTCAGATTATGACAAAATGTGGCAAATCAGTGTTGGTAAGAATGGGAGGATGCAAACCTCAAGTTGAGGATCCACACGTTTCCCAGGTCCTGCTTCAAATTCTTCAATTCATGTTCATTTTAATGATGGTAAGAGTCACATTCTTGGTTTAGTGGGGAATGGCTTTTGGAAGGGCCTCATGTGGCTTCCTGGACATCAGATAGTTCTGAGAAAACATTTGGATGAGCTAAGTGTAAATGAATGAGAAACATATGAGATGAAATTTTGATCAAAAGACCTAGGTTTAAAAAATTAAGGGGGAAAGTGCTTGGCAAAATACATTGAAGGGTTTTGGCAAAGTCTAGCCTTTGAAAATGAGCTTGTGATGTTTTGCCAAACCCCAAGGATTGCTGGGTGCTCCTGTCCTTAGTTATCAGAAGAGAAGCCATGTTTATGGTGGGGCCTGTGGTATGGAGAAGCGCTGACCCAGTGGTTGCCAATGATCGTTAGTGTGTCATGACTACTTACATTGTTTACCACAAGAAGCATCGTCCGGGACTTGGTAATGATTATAAATTTTCCTGACTATTTTCCATACAGGTTTTCCATGGGGACTTTCTGTTCTCATCACCATAGTGGTGGTTAGAGATGCTGCAAATATCCTGTCTTTTCATTGCTGGCCTCTGAAGCAAATGTTGACTTTTGATCCATGAGACAATTTTGTTTGACTAAAAATTTGGGGCTTCTGTTGCTAATTTAAAATTGTCTAAATATTTCAAAAGCCACCTTTTAATACCCAATGAGGCTTTCTGCTCTGATCCTTTCTTTGCAGGTCTTAACACTGTTTTAAGCTTTTACTTGGATTATGTCCTGCATTTCACCCAGAAATTATCATATATGAGTGGAATAAAGAGACAAATTACAGTCATAATTTATTTTGCCTTTCTCCTGAGTTGTTTTGGGTAACCAAGTCCCTTCCAATTTGAGCTATTCCAAAGTGGGTTGCAACATTTAAGAATCTCAACCATTTGAAAAATGCAGATGTTGTCATTAAAATGTCAAAAGCAGGTTTTTTAGAAAACTAAAGGGTTTTGAGGCAGCAGCTTTTTTAAAAAAATCATTCCCCTGTTAACCTTGATGTTTGACATAAAATTCATTCCTGTGCATCTGCATTCAGTTTAATGGGTTTCAACCATAAGCTTCCTGAATACAAGGACCTTATTTGTTCATTTTAACATCATATGCTCACACAGAGAATGATAATATATATTTAGACTTAAAGAAGTTTAATGTCCAAAAAGACCTTAGAAATCATCTATTCATCCTCCTTCCTTTAATAGAAAATGAATCTAAAGCCCAGAGAGGAGATTAGACTGGCTCAAGATTGAAAGGGAGAACAAGTAGGTGTGTCCCATCCCTAAGTATTAGAAAGCAGTAGCAGGTGACTGCGGTTGAGGAATGTTGGCGATAGCGGGGTAGGTATTATCTGACACCAGAAAACTGTTCCATTTGATAGCCCCAGGGACAATCTTCCAATTGGAGTACAAGGCACTCCCATGCCACTATGATTTTGGGGGCTTAAGGACATCTCTCACCTTCTGAAGATGTGGGAGAGGAGGCAGGTTTTTCTTTCTTGAATTTATTTAATATTTTTCCCCAATTACATGTAAAAACAATTTTTAACATTTGTTTTTAAACTTTGAGTTCCAAATTCTCTCCCTTCCTCCCTCCATACCCTGCCTCCTTTCCATTGAGAAGGCAAGCAATTACATATAGATTATACATATGTAGTCATGCAAAACATTTACATATTAGTCATGTTGTGAAATAAAACACAGACAAAAAAAAAAAACCTCAAGAAAAACAAAGGAAAGTTTAAAAAGTATGCTTCAATTTGTATTCAGACATCATCAGTTCTTTCTCCGAGGACAGATAGCATTTTTTTTTTTTTGCTTAGGCAGTTGGGGTTAAGTGACTTGCCCAGGGTCACACAGCTAGTAAGTGTCAAGTGTTTGGTTTGAGGCCAGATTTGAACTCAGGTCCTCCTGACTTCAGAGCTGGTGCTCTATCCGTTGTGCCACCTACCTGCCCCAGCATTTTTCATCATAAGTCCTTCAGAGTTATATTGGATCATTTTATTGCTCAGAATAGCTGTCAGTCACAGCTGATCATTTTACAATGTTCCTGTTAATTTGTACACAGTACATTGCACTTTGCATCAGCTCGTGTAAGTCTTTCCAGGTTTTTTTGAGAGCATCCTGCTCATCATTCCTTACAGCTCAATAGTATTCCATCATAATCACATACCACAGTTTGTTCAGCCATTCACCACTTGATAGGCATCCCCTCAAATTCCAATTTTTTGCCACCAGAAAAAGCTGCTATAAATATTTTTTACATATAGGTCCTTTTTCTCTTTGTTTTTTAAAATCTCTTTTGGTGGACAGACTTTGTAGTCATAATGCTAGGGCAAAGGGTATGCATGATTTTATAACCCTTTAGGCATAGTTCCAAATTGCTCTACAGAATGGTTGAATCAGTTCACACCACCACCAACAATGCATTAATGTCTCATTTTTCCCAACATTTGTCTGTCCTATTAGACAATCTAATAGGTATGAGATAGTACCTCAGAATAGTTTTAATTTGCATTTCTCCAATCAATAGTGAGTTAGAGCATTTTCCATGTGGCTATACATAGCTTTGATTACTTCATCTGAAAACTGTTCATATTTTTCATCATTTATCAATTGAGGAATGGCTCTTATTTTCATAAATTTTACTCAGTTCTCAATATGTTTAGAAATGAGGTCTTTTTAGATAAACTTGATTCAAAATTTTTTCCACAGTTACTATTGCTAACTGTATTTACCTCCATTCTATTCCCCACTGTTCATTCTATTCTGTCTCTCCTTTCAACCTATCTCTTCTCAAAAGTGTTTTGCTTCTGATTACCTTCTGCCCCAATCTGCCCCAATCTGCCCCTCCCCTTCTATTATTCCCTTCTCCTCCTATTTTCCTCTAAGGTAAGATAGATTTCTATACCCAATAGAGTATGTATGGTATTCCCTCTTTGAGCCAATTCTCATAAGAGTAAGGTTCACTCCCTCCCCCTCACCTCCCCCCTCTTCCCCTCCACTGTAAAAGCTTTTTCTTGCCTCTTTTATGGGAAGTAATTTAGCCCATTTTACCCCTCCCTTTCCCTTTCTCCCAGAACATTCCTCTGTCACTCTTAATTTTATTGTTTTAGATATTATCCCTTCATATTCAACTCACACCTGTGCCCTCTGTCTATATAAACTCCTTCTAACTGCCCTAATAATGAGAAAGTTCTTATGAGTTACAAGTATCATCTTCCCATGTAGGAATATACACAGTTTAACCTTATTAAGTCATTTATGATTTCCCTTTCCTGTTCACCTTTTTATGCTTCTCTTGAGTATTATATTTGAAAGTCAAATTTTCTATTCATCTCTGATATTTCCATAAAAATGCTTGAAAGTCCTCTATTTCATTGAATATTCAATTTTTTTCCCCTTGAAGGATTATACTCAGTTTTGCCAGGTAGGTAATTCTTGGTTGTAATCCTAGTTCCTTTGCCCTCTAGAATATCATATTCTAAGTCCTCCAATCCTTTCATGTAGTAGCTGCCAAATATTGTGTAATCCTGACTGTGGCTCCCCCATACTTGAATTGTTTCTTTTTGGCTACTTGCAATATTTTCTCCTTCACCTGGGAACTTGGAATTTGGCTATAATATTCCTGGGAGTTTTCATTTCGGGATTTCTTTCAGGAGGTAATTGGTGGATTCTTTGAAATTGAAAATTTTCTACTTTACCCTCTGGTTATAGAATATCAGGGAAATTTTCCATGATAATTTCTTGAAAGATGATGTTTAGACCCTTTTTTTTGATCATGGCTTTCAGGTAGTCCAGTAATTTTAAAATTATCTCTCCTGGATTTATTTTCCAGGTCAGTGGTTTTTCTAATCAGATATTTCATATTGTCTTCTATTTTTTTATTCTTTTGGTTTTGTTTTATTTTTTCTTGATTTCTCATAAAGTCTTTAGCTTCCATTTGCTCAATTCTAATTTTTAAGGAATTATTTTCTTCAGTGAACTTTTGGACCTCCTTTTCCAATTGGTCAATTCTGTTTTTTAAGGCATTCTTCTCCTCATTGACTTTTTGGACCTCTTTTACCATTTGGCCTAGTCTGTTTTTTAAGGTGTTATTTTCTTCAGTATTTTTTTGTGTCTCCTTTACCAAGTTGTTGACTCATTTTTCATGATTTTTTTTGTGTTGCTTTCATTTCTCTTCCAAATTTTTCCTCTACCTCTCTTACTTGTGATTCTCAAAATCTTTTCGGAGCTCTTCCATAGCTTGAGACCAATTCATATTTTTCTTGGAGGCTTTGGATGTAGAAGCTTTGACTTTGTTATCTTCTTCTGAGTGTGCATTTTGATCTTTCTTGTCACCATGGTAATATTGTACGGTCAGAATTTTTTCTGTTGTTTGCTCATTTTCCCAGTCTATTTCTTGACTTTCATCTCTTTGTTAAAGTGGGGCTCTGCTTCCTGGGTGGAAGACACACTGTCCCAAGCTTCAGAGATTTTGTGTAGCTGTTCTCTGAGATACTTCTAGGGACCTGTAAGTTTTCAGTTCTTCCAAGGTGTTATGATCTAAGGAGAGGTGTGTTTGCTACTCTTCTGGCCCGTGCTCTGGTCTGTGAGAGACCACAACCACAACTCTTTAATGCCCTGGAACTGTGATGAGGGTCCCTACTCCACTGGTGTGCTAGTGCTCTTACGTCCCCAGAACAGCCACCTAGGACTGCGACCCAGATCCAAGTATGGGCAAAACAACAGAGTTCTGCCTCAGTGGTAGCAAAAAGACCCCAATATTCTTCTTCTGACCAGTTGCTTTACCCGTTTAATGTCTGTGGGTTGAGAGTTCTGCAAGCAGCTGCTGCCGCTGTTGATTCAATGACCCCTAAGATCTGCTCGTGGTTTTCTGGGGCTGGGCCTGTTCTGGACTGCGTTCCTCTCTCACCCAGGTGTGACAGATTATTTCTGCTCACCTTCTAAGTTGTCTTTGGACAATTGTTTCACCTCCTCCTTTTGTGGGTTCTGCTGTTCCAAGAATTCTTTTATGACTATTTAAAGGTATTTGGAGGGCTTTTGGGGAGAGCTCAGGTTAGTTGCTACCTTTTCTCCATCACATTGTGTTTGCCCTTCAGAAAGTTTTTCAAAGCATTATTAGAAATAAGGACCAAAATGCCTTGAGAGTGATAATGTATAATTCAGTGACTTAAATTCACACAAACTGTAAATGGCTGATACTCAATTCAACTAAATATTTATTAAGTGTCTACTGTGTGCAGACCACTGTGATAGGACCTGAGGGAGGCACAAAGTTTAGATCAGACACACCTATCATTCAAAATAACTTTCATCCTAATAAATTAAAACTTCATGGAAACTCAGTAAATAATGATTTTTTATATTTTGTTTTCCCCCAATTATGTTAAAACAAATTTTAACATTTTTATTAAGATTTTAAGTTCCAAATTCTATCCCTCCCTCCCTTCTTATCCTCTCCCCTCCCCGACATAGAAAGTAATCTGATATGGTTATACGTATGCAATCATGCAAAACATTTCCATATGAGTCATTTTGTATAAGAAGACTCGAATAAAAAAATAAGAAAGAAAGAAAGGAAGGAAGGAAGGAAGAAAGAAAAATAGTTTGCTTCAGTCTGTATTTAGACAATATTAGTTCTTTCTTTGAAGGCAGATAGCATACTTCATCATGAGTCCTTTGTGATTCTCTTGGATCATTATATTGTTGAGAATAGCTAAGTCATTCACAGTTCTTCATTGTACAATAGTGCTGGGTTTTTTTGCTGTGTATAATGTTCTGGTTCTGCTCACTTTACTTTGCATCAGTTCATGTAAGTCTTTTCAGGTTTTTCTGAAAACATCTTGCTTCTCATTGCTTATAGCACAATAATGTTCCATTACAATCATATACCATAGCTTGATTAGCCATTCCCTAATTGGTGGGCATCCCTTTGATTTCCAATTCTTAGCCACCACAAAAAGAGCTGCTATAAATATTTTTGTACTAATAGGTCTTTTTCCTTTTTTTAAATTTCGCTGGGATATAGACCTTACAGTGGTATTGCTGGATCAGATACACACAGTTTTATAGACCTTTGGACATAGTTTCACATTGCTCTCCAGAATGGTTGGATCAGTTCACAACTCCATTAGCAGTGCACTCATGTCCCAATTTTTCCACATCCCCTTAAACATTTATCATTTGCCTTTTTTGGGGTCACATTAGCCAATCTAATATGTGTGAGGTAAAATTGATGATTTGATTATTGGTGCCAGCCTAAATTTTTTCCTTTAGAAATGGGGAATAGTTGCCTTGGTGTCAGGGGAAGAAAATGGGAAAATGTATTTGTTGAACCTGGGAGCCACATTCCTCAAAAGGGCCTAAAATTGCAGCTTTGGCTGACACCCCAAATTTGTTGTTCTCTGCCCTCTAATTTTCAATGCTGTGGCCACTTTACTGTTTCTCCACCCTTCTTCATCCCTGACTTAGACTCTAAGTCTAAGGAATTCTATTCCTCACATAGGGAAATATAAAGGACTCTGGTTGTTAGTAGCATTAGTAGTTCAAAGATTCAGAGTCAAATCCCTCTCCCTGTTGGTTACAGTTTTCCATTGGACCTAAATTTCGGAAAGTGGAATCTCACCTAATTCCCTAGTGACTAAGCACTCACCTTGTAGCCCAACTACAATGACCACTTCCCAGTTTTGTGTTTTATTGACTGGGTCCTTAACTTGCTTCTCTGCACAGTCCCTAGCAACTGGGCTTCTACCTTTCAAGGACTTGAAACTTGCTTCTTACTCCTAATGTCTGGGTATCCACTACTTGCCTATATCTCCTTACTCATTTCATCTTTTGTTTGTCTCACCTTTTAATACCCTGCTTTGGATCTGCGTGGCCCCTAAACTCATTGCCATTTCTAGCCTGTCCTAACATTGGTCAGAGGCCTGGTTACAGCTCTCTATAGATCAAGATTTCCTGCCTTGATGAATACTGGGGTAGTGTACTCTCTCCTGTCTCAGGACCTTAGCCATTTTAAAAGAACATGAATGAAAAAATCTCATTAGGGATGCCTCTTAATTCTTGGTGAGAGCAGCTGAGTCTAAGCACCTGCATTGCTTTTGGGAACTCCAGAATTTGGTATATGCAGCAGTTGTGTTGAGGATCCTAAGAACTGATCATTTAATTCTCACTGTGAGCATTTATGCCTCAGAAATAGGCAAATACTACTTATTAGGGCTCAATTTATTGTTTTGTTGATTGTCTAGATTTAGTAAATCAATGGAGGAAGTGTGAATAATGCAGATGAAACTTAAAAGTGAATTTTGCATTTTTGAAGAGTCAGTTTTGAAACATTTACCAGAATAATACTGATGTATGCCTATGATTGCATGCCTGAGAGGAGGCATGTGGATGTAGCCAGCATAGTAATTGTTTGAATAGATGTTTATGTTAACAACTGGCATTTGAACAGTGCCTTAAGTCTTACAAATAAAGCACCTTCCATAGGTATCACAATGAGGTGAATGTTAATATTATCCTAGTTTTCCAGATAAAGAAACTGAGGCAGAGAGATGTGAAGTAACTTGCTTGGAGTCACACATCTACTAAGTATCTGAAATAAGATTTGAACCTAGGTCTTCCTGACTCCAAGTCCTGTGCTCACCATTTAGCTTTCCTATTTTGATTTTGGGGCAGGTACGTAGCACGGTGGATAGAGTGCTGGGCTTGGAGTCAGGAAAACTCCTCTTCCTGAGTTCAAATCTGGCCTTAGACACTTACTAGCTATGTGACCCTGGGAAAGTCACTTCATTCTGTTTGCCTCAGTTTCCTCATCTGTAAAATGAGCTGGAAAAGGAAATGGCAAACCACTCCAGTGTCTTTGCCAAGAAAACTCTAAATGGGTCATGAGGAGCTGGAACAACTGGAAAACAATAACAAACTATATGTTAGCTATTACATAGATAGTCTTGAATAATAAATATTTTATTAAGCTATGCTCAATTACCTTCATTCTAGTCATAGGTGATTTTTTTCATGATATTACATCCTAAACAGAATCACCAAAAGTGTTCTTCTTATATCCTTTTTACTGTTAGCAAGGACCTTGTCATTAGCTCTGATTTCCACCTGTTATCCTAGTGAGTACATGTGCTTCAAAGAAGAGAATCTAACATTCAGGAAATGAACACAGTCTTGTTACTTGGCTAGAGCAATCATCCTTTGAATGGTTTTAATTTTCTAAGCTGTAGATAAGGAGTCATACATTGACTTTTAACCATTCAACTCATCTCCTTCCATCTTGAATTTTTCCTCAAAGTGCCGCCAATCTTTTCTTTGAGGTGTCTGTGGAAGCAAAGGTAGTCCCTCACAACATAGCTAATCTTAGAGCAGTATATCATAGATTCTTTCGACTTGACATGAAAGAGTGAGATGAAAAGTGAAAAATGTAGTTTTTGAATACCTTGAGATTTAAAACCATGTGCCAATCAATCAGCCAGTATTTTTGAAGAGTTGTGTGCTAAGCACTGTACTTGGCATTGTCGGGGATACAGAAACAGGCTCACTCTCTCTTCACAAGAAGCTTTAGTGTAATTGGGAAAACAAGGTGAACTCACCTGAAACATTAGTGAACAATACAAGACGGTATATAATTGAGTGCTAAATTGTGTGGTGTGGTTATGAGTCCAGGATTTTAAAAGAGAAAGCGATCAATGAGGACTATTAATACAGATCCAACCTTAGATTTTTGAAATACTTTACTTTTTAATGATTTAATATTTTATTTCCCCAATTACATATAAAAATTTTAAACATTCATTTAAAAAAAATTGAGTTACAAATTCTCTCCCTCTTCCTCCTCTTGAGAAAGCAATTTGATATAGGTTATACATGTGCTGTCATGAAAAACATAATGCTTTATTTACCCAAATGGAATATGTTTTTAATATAAGCTGGACCACCCCATTATATATAAAAGACACAAACAAGTACAAATAAATTATGTATATGAAAGCACTTTGAGAGCCTGTGAAGTACTACATGGTAAGGTAAATATTTTAAAGTGAAAATTTATCTTAAAATCCATCCTCTGGTTTTTTCTTTCCTGGAGCCCATACTTCTGTGACTGAAGTGAACTCTGTCTCCATTCATCTGCAGGCTGTGTAGGTACCAGTAGAATGCATGATCCTGGAGAGGCTGACATTGTTGCTTGTTTTGTCTTTGTGCCCTCATGCCTAGCACAGAGCTGGCAAAGACCATGGTGCTTAATAAATGCTTGTATAAATAAATGCTTGTCTTTGGAACATGCCTCTATTGACAAACAAAGAGGCAGTTTGCATCTCCTACCATATGGGTAGGAGTAACATCCTTTGATTGGTTGTATAGCCAGAACAGACTTTATCTTTGAAAGTGGGCTTTTTCTTGCTGTTTCCAGAGGGTGAAGATCATGGTTTACCTACAACTCAGGAATATGAACAAGATCTAGAAGGGAAGGATACCTCTTCTCCTTTCCCTTTTTACCTTATCTCTGAGAAATGGGCCTATGCTGTTTGTTCTCCTCAGTTTCAAGTACCAGGAGTTGAGTGCCTTGGACCTTGGTGCCATGATTTCATTTGAGACAGTGCAGCCAACCAGCCTGGAAGGGAAGCTTAGAGATACCAGGATGCCTGAGACTCATGCCCAAGGGAAGCTTTTTCACTTGGAACTGAACTAAACTTTGAACTTAATCCCGTTCCCTTCCCAGAGACTGGTAGGTGTTATTCCCTTATATATTGAGGGAATAAGTTTGTACATTTGTGATTATGACTTTTGAAGTAAATATTCCTTTGTAAAAGCTAATTTGAATGTTAAGTGGTTAAATGGAACTGGAGTATAGGGACACCCCGCCCTTTGAGGAAACACCATGAGGGGAGGGACTGGAGTCAATTGCAAAGAACCTAGATACCACCCACTCCCAACCCCCCATTAGATAACACTGAGGAAAGTGTAATATGTGAATATTAAGTCATTTAATCTTGTGAACTTCAGTTTTTTTTATTTGTAAAATGATGGATTTGGCCTTAGGGATAATTAGACTTATTTTTTTTTTGTCATGGAAGCCTCTGGCAGTCAGTTAATAAACATTCATGTGCCAACCACCCTGCTAAGTGCTTCAGTTACAAAGAAAGGCAAAAGACACCCCCTGCCTTTAAGGAGCTTACAATCTAGTGGAGGAGATAACATGTAGCAATCTTGTACAAACAGGCTAAATAGGTAATCATTAACAGAGGAAAAACACTATAATTAAGAGGGATTGGAAAAAGCTTCCTGTAGGAAGTGGGATTTTTAGCGGGCACTTGAAGGAAGCCAGAGGCCAGGAGGCAGAGATGAAGGAGAAGAGAATCCTAAGCATGGGGGACAGCAATGAAATTGCCCAGAGCTGAGAGATGGAGTGTCTTACGTGAAGAATAACAAGGAGGTCAGTGTTAAGGATGAAAGAGAATGGTAGGAGCAGGGGTGTAAGGTGTAAGAAGACTGGGAAGTTGTGTGTATGTGTATGTGTGTGTGGGGTAGGCTATTAAGGGCTTTGAATGTGAAACAGATTTAATTTTTGATCCTGGAGATGCTAGGGAGCCGCTTGAGTTTGTTGAATAATGTTAACCTGATTGGACCTGTGCATTAGGAAAATCACATTGGCACTCATTGGAGGCAGGATTGCAGTAGGGAGGGATTCATAGCAGGCCAACCAACCAGCAGGCTATTGCAAGAGTCCAGGAATGAGGAGCTAAGAGCCCACACTAGAGTGGCACCAGCGTCAGAGAAGAGAAGGAGAAGGGGGCTTATGCAAGAGATGTAGCAAAGGTGAAATCCAAAGGCCTTGGCGACAGATTGGATATGGGAGGTAAGAGTTGGTGAGGAGTTGAAGATAATACCTAGGTGTCAAACCTGGCAGTCTGGCAAAGTCTATGGACCCCTTCTCAAAATGATTTTTTTAAATGTATAAAGCAACATGCATGTGATTACAAAGGAAACTAATAATATTGAAATTAAGATATATTTTTTTCTCATCCAAGTTCAGAGGCCCCCTGAAATCTATTCACACACTGCAGGTTAAGAATCCCTGGCCATACAACACAGTGCCTGATAGAATAATAGTATTTAATAAAAAAACAAAACAAACTTTTTCATTCATTCATTTCAATGGACTAGAATTTATAGGTTCCCAAAGTCACTGATACTGCCCCCTGGGGGGCACTGGAACAATCCAGGGGGGACATAGTAGCCTTGGGTGCAACTGGGAGGTGTTGAATAAAAATAAGGGGGTGGTGGAAGCATAGGGGAAGAAGAGAAGATAAGAAAATTTTGAAAAACCATTTATACATGTTTTATCTGTTGTTAATAAAGTTAAAGTCATAGTAATTACATTATTTTTCAAATAAACACACAAAATGTAAGTTATAAACTATCAGTGGTCAAGTCTGCCAACAGGTCTTAATGAGCAAGTATTGGCAGGTGAGCATGTAGGGCATTGACAAGAATGTATGCATATAATGACTTGTTTACAACATGATACTATATGGTTACATGATGCAATATTTCAATGCAGGAAATTTCAATGCAGGAAACACCCACAAATTTACAATAAATTATTACATTTAAAATGTGTCATTTAAAAATAAATTTGTTTGAAATGGCCCAAATTTAAAAAAAACATTAAAGGTTAAAGAAAGTAGATTTCTGTGGGGTGCTGAGTAATTTTTTTTTGAAGGAATAAGTTTGGGAACCTCTGGCCTAGATGATCTTGGAGATTATTCCATCTCTAATAATAATAATAATGAACAATTATGTTGTGCTATAAGTTATGCAAAGCAATTAACAATCCAGGAACATACACAGGTGCTCTTTTTAATCTCCATTTTACAGATGAGTAAACCCAAATTTACAGAGGTGGTAAGTGTCTGAGGTCAGATTTGAACTCAGGTCTTGCCTCCAGGCCCAGCACCCTATACTCTGTGCCACCTAACTACCATCCTATGATCTGCAAGAGGATCAAATGATGTGCCTTGTCCAAATGCAGAGAAACGTTTAGTGCCACTGAAAGCATCAGGACTGTTAATTCTGACTTGAGACGAATTCAACGAAGAAACTCTTGCCCAAGTGGAAACTAGTTCTGCTTCCTTTCTCATAAAATGAGATCATATTTCTGAAGCATTTAGCACAGTGTTGGACACATAGTAGGTGCTTAATAAATACTTATTTCCTTCTCTGACTTTCCTAGTCCACTTCTATGAGAATCAAAACAAAGCCTTAGAAGGCACTATGATGTAGTGGAAATGTCTCTGCATTTGTAGTCTTAAGACTTGGGTTCAAATTCTGGCTCTGCTACCTACGGAAAATCACAATCCCTTTGGTCTTCAATTTCCTCATCTATAAAATGAGGGCATTGACCTAGATAATCCTTGAGTGTCCTTCTACTTCAAAAGAAGAGTTTACCACTTGAAAAGAAAAATCTTACCAGAATGACCTCCATTTAGATGAGGTGATAAAGAGTTATTAATCAATGTTATTTGTTATTAATTCTAATTGTTATTAATTAATTATGAATAATGCCCCAAATAATAATAAATACCCCGAACAAAATTCTAGAAATTGATATTATTATAAGCATTAATGCTGTTAGAGACTGCTTGGTGCTCTATTTGTTGGTAGTTTCTTTTAACCACACTTATGATACTTCTGACTTAGCCCATACTTTGCATTCAGGTAGAACCATACCACTGAGGTGGGACTCCATCTTGCTTTTAATAACTTTCAGAACACTTCTCACAGGCTCGTTTTGTCATTCATCACTTTGCTAAACCACAATAAGTTCTTCCTTGCTACTAATCTGAATGCCTCAATTGGTTTTAGGCCATTTCTTCTTTTATTTGTTTAATTGAAAAAATTGACATATTTTAAAACATTTCACCTTCTTTTCCTAATATATGCATTCCTTTCCCCCCTCCTCCAACCAATCCAGGGAGCTATCCCTTATAATAAAGAATAAAAAATAAAATAGAGAGGGAACAGCAGTTCAGCAAACTAGCCAAAGTATGACAGTAAACTCAATGTTCTATACCCAGAGTCCACTACTTCTGCAAAGAAGGGAGGACAGCACATGTTCTCATGTCTTCTTTGGGGCCAGAGTTGGCCCCACAGCATTTAGTTTATGTTACTATTTCCTTTTCCTTTTCCCTTTTGGTTTTAATTGTCTTAAGATGACTTCCTGTATTCTGCTCTTAGTGAAGAGTCACACAATTGGTCTTCCTTCAAGACTAGATCAAATACCAGCACCTGCAAGAGACCTTTCTGCACCCTGCTCTGTGCTGCACACTCACCCCTCCCCACCTCTTAGTACTCTGAGGTAATTTTCCATCTACTCTATATATACCTTGCATTGTTGTTCAGTCATTTCAGTTACGTCTGACTCTTCATGATCCCACTTGGGATTTTCCTGGCAAGGATACTGGAGTGGTTGGCCATTTCCTTGTCTAGCGCATTTAACAGATGAGAAAACTGAGGCAAACAAAATTAAGTGACTTGCCCAGGGTCACACAGCTAGTAAGTGTCTGAGGCTGGATTTGAACTCAGGTCTTCCTGACTCCAGACCTGGTGTTCTATCCACTGTGCCACATAGCTGCCTCCATATACCTTGTATGTATCTATTTATTTACATATTATTCTCTCCTATTACAGTGTGATCGCCTTTAAGACATGGGCTGTTTTTGCCTTTCTTTGTACCCCTAGCACTTAGAACAATGCCTGCCACTTAGGAAGTGCTCAATAAATGCTTGTTAATTGATCATATGAGAAATCAACAAACATATTTCATAGAATGTAAGCTTCTTGAGATCAGGGGAAGTTTCATTTTTGTCTTAGCATCCCCAGCACTGAGCACAGTGTTCAATACCATGTGACAGACACTTACGAAATGCTTATTATCTTTGAATATAGCTCACTAATTTGGTTGTCTATCAGCTTTCTTGTCTCCAGGATAAAGTAGTTTTAGTTCACTTAGCTTTCCCTCATAGATTTCCCTAAGTTTTTACTTTATTTCTGAGGCTTTTATCTATATTTTCCCCATGACCTTCAGGCCCCTCTTAAGATGTAGAGCCTAAAATAGAACCAAATATTCCTTGAAAAGGAATATATGTACTGCTGTTCGTGAGCCCCCAAATCTTACTTGTATATGAAAAGAAAGGAACTGAGAGTAGAATGATTAAACTATCTTGAAGCATAACATAGAAAGAGGCTTCTTTTATATTGCAGAAGAGAGCCCAAGTGATCTGTCAGGCTTAAGGAATTTTTCTGTTGCTGAAATCGGTGTCTGAGTGGGAGTCCGAGCTGGTCAGTCCTGGAGGGATGAGTGGGCTAGCATCCACTTTCTCTCATCCTTGGACTTTTACATTCGAAGCAGCATTACAGAGAGAAAGGAACACAAGCCTGTAGTGCCCCCAGAACCTGTCTATCATCAGAGTCCTTTTGAGAGCTGTGACTGAAGCGGGGTCAGGAGGTTTCCTTCCCCGTCTGGGTCTCATTTGCTGCTTGAAGCTATGGTTTGGCACTGGTGACATCATAATTGGCTGCTGTGGTTATGATTATGATGTCAAAGAGGTCATGACTGCTGAGCAGTAGCAAGAACCCACATCAATAAACCTTTAAAAGGAGTGACATTGGCATTTTATCCAATTGTCCATGGAAATGGCAATGCAAAGGTGGAACACCAGAAACTGTAGTGTATAATGTGAATGATTTCCAAGCAGACTATTTTTCAAAAATTTCTGTGACTATTGGCATATTTTTTCATTCTTATTAATGGCAATAACATTACCTGCAATGTATTTATGTAGCTTTGAAGCCTGGCCAGAAAAACTAAGATTTTTAATAAGCCCAAAGTAGCAAGGGCTCCACACCTCCTCCTTACCAGAGGCCTTTTATGGAATTTCCATCATTGTCAAGGTACTGTCAGGATGCACTTCAGTTTGCTTGTCCTAGGATCATACAAGTTCCCTTTCGTTAGAAGGACACTATATGTCCTGAGCCACTCAAATAGTAAAGTTTCATAATACTTGCTGCAAAAAAAAAGAAAAAAAAAGGCTTGAAGACTGGATACACAATGACATTTTTCCAAAATCTATCAAATCTGTGCATTAACACAGTGACAGACTTCTGCAGAATGACACTAGCCAACGAATTTGACTCCCCATGTTGCAGTAGATTTTGGGGAATGTCAACAATCAGTGTTGTAATGACTCAAAACACCAAGGCCAACATCTCTCTTCCTGAAGTGGCAATTTAAACCCATTTTAATTTTATTAGCCCAATCATCTGAAGGGCTGGCAGGAGTAACCACAACATGCTTGTGTACCCTCTTGGTCACATGCTTTTATCTCTCTTTTTTTAATTTTAATTTTTAATTTTTCCTCTAAGGATTTGGCCACATTTTTAAGAGGAGAAATTTTATCATATTAGAAAAGGGAAAGGCTTTGAGAATCTAAGTTGAGAATTCACACAACTGAAGAGACCCTGTAGAAGAAAGCCTTGCATAAAAAAGGACTTGTGTTCACTTTTTTTTTAACCTAGTGATCACAGATGCTGGCTTGGGGAGGTATTTGTTGCTTGTTTTGGTCTATCTCATATTAAAGAGGTTCATCACCCCCTTCATTTTTGAGTGGCTTTTAGGGCACAGTCCTTGAAAGAAATTAGTGAAGCACTCTGTAATGGGTGCCATAATTGAATTGTGAGACTCTCCGTTGGCATAGTGCTAGTACATCTGCAAAGAATCAAGACAAATTCAGTCTTTACATATAAGTCTCTCACTATTGTAATACTGGGGTGCATCAGGGCATCAGGTCTATGGTACACTGTCACTGAAACCTGGGATATGGTGGATAATGTTGATGTAAACATATCATGGAGTTTTTTGCCTGCTAACTTGTTAGTGAATTATGAAAGCAGATCATGATGGGACTGTGCACTTTTCTATTGAAAATATAATATAACTTTTAGCAAAGATATATGTAAGAAGAAACTACAGTTGCTTCCTAACATGAAGGTCTGAAATTCCCGAGTGTCTTTCTTCCTCTGTCTCTGTCTGTCTCTCTTTTTTTCTTTCTTCCTTCCTTCTTTCCTTCCTTCTTTCCTTCCTTCTTCCTTCTTTCCCTCCTTCCTTCCTTCCTTCCTTCCTTCCTTCCTTCCTTTCTTTCTTTCTTTTTCTCTTTCTTTCTTTCTTCCTTTCTTTCTTTCTTTTTCTTGTTTATATTGTCAAAGAAAAAGCTATAACCTATTGTCTTTTACTTATTGCAGATGGCTTTTTGAGTTGCTCTATTTATAACAACGTAAGATTATTTTGCTTATGGATTTCAGCTCACCAGGGGGATGATAAACACACACACTCTGCCTTCCTGCCTCAATAAAGCTGGAGGCGGGTTTTCACCTTGTCCTAGTTAGACCAGCCATTGATATGAGGTACAGCCAATCCTATTAACTCCAGCTGTATATTTTTCTCTTGACCTACTCTTCTAAGCATGTCTTACAGCCACATATGTTCCGACACTTAGCCAAACACTATATAAGAAAGATAAAATCTGAGCGCCGAATGGTTCATATGTTTAATTACACATTCATTTATCAGAATGCTGCCCTAAACACTTGTGACAAGCTAAATAAGCATTAATTACCTAATTTAATTTAAGCCTGCTAGACTAGCTTATAAAACAAAAAAATGTAGTCTAACACACGTGCCCTTTATTACCACTGCATGTCAAATTGAACTGGGATTTGCCTCAATTTCAGAAGAGGGGCTTCAATATAATATGGCTGGGGTTCTGTAGGAAAACCATTTTTACCCTGTTTTCCCTCAAGACTATGTTGTCAATTTTATTGGGTACCTCTGAATAAGAATAAGAGATATTTTAAGTCATTGTAGCTTGATTTTTTTTAATCCCTTGGGTGTTTTTTTTTCCTGAGGACTAAAAATATGCCACATATACAAAACAGGGAATTAGATTTCTAAAATAATGTGGGTATTAATTAACCAATTTCAGGCTAGTTATATGTCAATTGGTAGATGTTTCTTTAGGGCCTTCCACCTTTTGAGCTGTACACACCTAGATACCTGTCTTGCCTGAAGGCAGGGACTGGACTGGGTGTCCCTTTTAGTTGCAAGAGTCTATGGCTTTGTGTTAGGGGGAAATGCCCTCTACAGTTCTGGGGTAAAACAGGGCAAAGTAGGCACGAGAGACATTTTGGATGATGCTTTATGGCAAAGCATAGATAGTATCTCAAGTAGCGGAGATTCCAGTGGGAACTTCCAAGGGAAAAGTAAACCTTGTCTACCAAAGGAAGGGACAAAAAAGGCCTGAGATAGGACATCATTGAGGTGAGTGCTTCTAGGCATGCTAAACTTTTTCCTCTGACTAGCCAGACCCGGATTTTTTCCCTTGAAGGAAAGCTAAGCCTGAGAAGATGCCCAGTGTCAGAACTTATCTGCCACTGGCTACTTGGCTAAGATACCAGGGCTTCATTTCCCTTTTTCTTGGATAAAAATCCTATGTAAAAATGAATCTGAGAAGAATGGGAAAGAAAGACCTAAAGTATATTAACACAGGCAAGACGCTAGGGCTCATGCATGCTTTGCAAGAGGCCAGTTATGTCTCTTTCTCTATTTGGGGCTGTTTGGTTGATATAACTGCAGGATGAGCTAACATTATAGACTTATTTGGGATTTAAAGCTTAGTTAAATATGCCCCTCAAAAAAGTTTTCTCACTTTTTTGATACAATACTTTTGTTATCATTGTGTTAATAATCTCCAGGACGTGGTAGAAGACTGTACTAAGCTGTTGCTGTGTCAATTACACAGAGCTATATTTTTGTGCTCATTATTATTCTTGGATGTCTCTAATTTACATCTAAATGTACTGACTAATTTTGATCCAATCATGTCAAAAATGATAGGTAATGTGTGGGAGGAGATGACAGTCCTACCATCAGGAATTTCCAGAATGAGAATTCCTCGGGGCAATGATTTAATGCCCAAGTCAAGCAGGGCTGTCAGAATTGGCGGCCAAATTATGACACATTATGCTGTACTATGGACTCGCACATACAATACATATGAAAAAAGTGACTGAGATTGGAGTTATTAAACTATACTTTAACCCTCCCCCGCCTCCCAACACATGGCTCTCTGTCTCTCTTTCTCCCTTCTTACAGTCTATTCCCTCCCTGTTGATTCCTACTTCCCTCTCCCCCCCACCCCTCCCCCCCCAATCTTCAGATGTACTAATCATAGTGTAGAAATTTCGTCTGTAGCAATGAGTGTTCTAGGCCATTGCAAGGAGGAGCTAGTGATTAAAATTGGGAATAAAATAATGGCATTTGATATACAATTCTGCTTAGTCCTTTAAAGAAAGGTCATTTACATTTTTTCCCCCTCACAAACTCCGTGGCATCTCGATGTCTGCTGAAAGGGAAGACTTGATTCATTCCACTGTGTGTGTTGTTTGTATGTGTATGTGTATGTGTATGTGTGTGTGTGTGTGTGTGTGTGTGTATGTGTGTATGTGTTTGTGTGTGTTTTTCTTTTCTTTTTTCTTTCTCTCTAGGATTCCCTCACTCCTTACTTTCTCTAATGGAAACCCACAGTAGATATGGAAACCCTAAAGGGACACTGGTAGTTGCTTTGCATATTAGATAAGTAATCCTAATTATGATGCTCTAGCTGCCATATTTAGATATATATTTAGATATATTTTTCCCTCCCCTCCTCCCCTTCTTAGCTTAAGGGTATTTGCCTGTCAAAAGTGAAGACTTTGTGATAGGAAATGTTTATTTTTTGTACCTGGCCTTTTAATTCCTTTTTGGGGAGAAGGAAATTATTTACGGTGAATGACATATGTGCAGTTCATTGCATGTGATGTTATTGTTCTGTCAGTGAGAAAAATCAGATGCCATATCAGCATGCCAAGTGAAGTACATACAACTATGTCATGCATTTCTGCCGTAGTTCTCTTCACCTTGTTCTTAGCTGGCTGGCTCTTGATTGAGCTCCCAGGAGTACTTTGAAAACTCTTCTTAATGGGTATGAAGTCCAAAACCCAGGGCTAGAGAAGGCAAATCCCTCCCTCCGACTCTTAAGTGTTTCAAAAACTAGATTTGCTTGCGGGGGTAGAGCAGCTTTAAATGTTTTGCACTGAATCTGCTTATCGCATTATCCTCTTCAGAAGTACAGTTAAATGCTCTCTGGTAAACTTCCGGACAAAAACTTCTCTCTTCCTTCCCCTCAACATCCCCATTTATGATGAATTCTGCTTATGATACTTTCCTTCTGAATTTTGTATTGTAAATGGTAAAAACAATGGTGGGGAGTTTGGGAAGAGGGGAATTGTTTTCCATCGGAGAGAAAGAAAACAGTTTCTAGAACGCAGAATTTTTCATAATATTTATCACATCTGAGAGAATGGAAATCCTCTTCTTTCCTTACTTACGGATGGGAATTACCAAGAGGTCATATCTTCCTGGGAGGACAAATATAAACCAAAATCCCTGTAGAATTCTGAGATGGAGAGGGTGTTTTGGTAGATAGTTCCAATGTGGGTAAGAAGTGGATGAGGTAAAGGGGTAGGGACAGCAGAGGGTAAAAATGAATCATTAACTTTCATTTTAGTTATACTTATTTATGAAAATTAGAGATAGAAAGGACAGAGGATCTTAATGTGGTGTTCATGAATTTGTTATTTAAGAAAACTTTGCTAATTGTATTCTAGTTTAATTGGTTTCCTTTGCAATCCTATGTATTTTATTTTATGCATTTAAAAACATTATTCTGAGAAGGGATCTACAGGCTTCACAAGACTGTGTAAAAGAATCCACTACACCAAAAAGAGTTATGCACCTCTGATCTAGTCCAATCACTTCAGTTTGCAGATTGTGGATCTAGAAATGGAAAGAGCCTCAGGGCCATTAAGTTCAACCACTTCCCTCCATCCCTGGAGGATGAGGAAACCAAGGCTTTGGGAAGTGTAGTCTTGTCCAAAGTCACACAAATAGTGAGAGGTGAAAATTGGACCCAGTTCAGAAGTGTACTGGAGTCAACTCAGACTGGTCACAGTTGTTAAATTTTCACCTTGGAGAAATTGGCAACCTACAAATCAGGGCTTCATTTGTTAAAGCAATTACTAGCACACCCCTGACCCATTTGATCTGATTCCAGTGTCATTGTCCAGGTACTGAGTAATGGGGCCAGGACTGGAACTCAGGTATATTAACTTGAAATCCTGGGCTTTTCCTGCTACAATAACTTTGCCCTACAGAGAACCTATTCCAACCTGCTACCCAACACAGGAATGCCTGATAAAGCATCTGTGAAAGTGATCCATAAGAAGATATAAGACAATGCAAGGTATTAACAAAAATATTTAGTACTCCATGCTCCATGAGATCAGAGTTTTTCTCTATCTGAGGGGGAAACAACCAACAAAAACACCTCGACAGCACCATGATGGGGAAAATAAAATAATGAAAAACAGATGAGAAAGGAAAGAACCCAATAGACAAGTTTTTCCTGACAATTTAATTTTTGGTTTCCTCTGTAATGTATAAGGCAAGGGAAGTTCATTTTTAAAGGCTCCCAGACATAGCAAAGGGGGTAGTAGCTATCTCATTTTCCACTGCTTTGGATCAAAAAAATTGACCTACAGTGAATAAAAGGCCCACACCCTTCCCACAAAACTAGAATTGTGCTGGCATCTAATGAACAATTTCCTTGTCTGTTTTTCCCATCATGCATAGTTTGCCTTCCCAGCAGTCTGCTCCTAGTTTTCCAGGCTAATGGAGAGAAGCAGGTGTGCAATGATACAAAATAGTGGATAATCCCAAAATCATTTCTATTTGTATTTAAAGGGCTAATTTTTTCCTCCTTCCTTTCAGATTTAACTTCCTAACGACATTTTGATGAGGTTTATTTTATAACTGACTGTCATTCCCAGAGCCCAAACAAGGGGAGTGAGGAAGGGAGGCTCAGGAACAGGCTAGGAGGTAGCCAGAAGCCAGATTAAGGTGACTATAGTTGTCCACAGAGTGTGTACTTTGGAGAGACTCAAGTGGTAACTATGTTTGACACATAACTATAGGAAGATGAACTTTTTTTTTCTTTTGTGCTTATGCTTTTTTGAGCTAGTAAGAAGTTTAGATGTGGGAGGAAGTACATTTTCCAATCATTTCCCCTCAGGTCTAAGTGATCTTGGAGACATCATTTAGTCTTCAGGGACCTCAGTTTCTCTATCTCTAAAATAAAAAAAGTTACTACTGAATTTTAGCTTTAGATGATTGGGGGAGGTCTGTCATACAAAGGGACCTAAGAAACTTCTGAAACCTCCTGTCTCTGAGACTATAATGATAATAAATACTGACAGCCATATAATACCTTCAGGTTTGTGAAATTATTCTTTCACAACAACCTTATGAAGTATGCAGTATGTATTATCATCCTATCTTACAGATAAGGAGACTGAGGCTCAGAGAGTTTAAAGGACTTGCACACGGCCATACAACTCATGTTGGTGTCAGAAATGGAACCCAGCTCTCTTTTGACTTCCAATCCAAGGTTCTTTTCACTACAGTGTTTTCTTGTGTTGTTTCCGCCTCAGGGGTGTGTTGTTAAATTTTAACAACTAGCTAATAGAAAAAAAATCCTCATGACACACTTTTAAGTTTAATCTGCATCATTAATATTCTCTCCATCACTTTCTATGTCTAGACAATTAACAAAACAATAAATTGAGACCTGATTTATAGTTGGTGAATTTTTGTGTTATTAGTTCTTATACCAATCAGCTCTAATGAAAGGGGCTGAGCTGGTTCCAGCACATTGCTGCTCTGCCTATGAGGGAAGGAAAGAACTGTGGTCACTCTTCTGTATTAGGACCATAACTGATGACTTTTATCTAATTCTTCATTGTAGTTTAGGACCCTTTAGAGAAGTGATAACTAGTTATTGATTTATTCCCCCTGATACTTGGAGAGTCTCCTCTTATCTCCAGGGATGTCACAAGACTCTTAAAACTAAATCGATAATAATTTTGAATTAAAAAAAAATGACACATAGAGACAATATTCCCCAAATAGTACTTTGAGAAGAAGAGAAGTATTGTAAAGTTAAGCTAACTATGATGGAGTTTTAAAGACTTCCTGGCTGTTGGAAGTCAGGGTTGCTTAATGTCTAGGACTTCTAGGCACCTTCTATTACATATAATTTTATGAAAAAAATATTTTCCATAGTATTGCAGTGGGGACCTTATGGAGGTCATCTGGTCCAACACTCTCATTTTCCAGAGAAAGAAACAGGCTGAGACAGGTTAATTGACTTGCCCAAGGTCACTCGGTTAATTAACAGAAGATCTAGAACCCCAGTCTCCTACCTGCATCTTCCAGTACTACAACTACAACATATCATAAAAGAAAATAATTTTGAAAATCAAAAAACTACACCTGGCAGAGTTGACTCAAATCCATAAAGTCATGACAAACTATCTTCAGTCCTCTAAACTGAGTTGCCATCTGGAAGACCTGATTTCAAACCCAGCTAGTTAACCTGTAACTCTGTGACTCTGGGCAAGTCACTTAAACACTCTCTGCCTCACTTTCTTCATCTGTAAAATGGGGACAATAATAGGACCTTCTTCCCAGGGTTGTTGTGAGAATCAAATGAGATAGCAATTGTAAAGCATTTGGCATAGTGCCTGGCACATAGTAGGCACTTAATAAATGTTAATTTTCTTCCTTGCTTCTTCCCTTTTTTCCTTCTTTCCCTCCCTCTCTTCCTCTTTTCCTTCCTTCCTTCATCACTGAATTAAGTTCTGCTTCACTGAGGAGAAAAGTGTCCACTTTCACTTTATTCTTTTTTAGAGGAGATAATTTTCACCTTTCAGTTTTAAGTTTTATTCACTTTCTGAGTCACGTTTACCTACTCACCAAAATTTGCTTTTTGTCTTTCCTATTCTTTTCTTTGTAGGAATAGGGTTGTTGTTTTAAGCCTTGTCAGCATTTCTGTGTTAATCTTTTACTTTGTGCTAATAAGAATTGTTCATTGTCCCCAAACGTATTGAACTATGAAAAACATACATTAGTGTGTCGTCTGGTTTGCACAAGGGCAAACAAAAGGGTCATTTCTTGCAAACTCAGCAACTTTGTTAGGGAATAATTTCATAGAATCATAAACTGTTAGAGATGGAAGAGCCTTATTGTTCATGTAGTCCAGCTTCCTCCTTTTGCACAGAAAGAACTTTAAATGTAGAGTGATAAAGTGACTTGTTCAAGGTCACCTTGAAACATAGTATCACCACTAGGGCTAGAACCCAAGTCTCCCAACCATTAGTCTGCTCTATCTGATTGTGAGGACAATAACAGAATAATAGTGAGAATAATAATGAGAACGAAATGGTGCTTTTTTTTCTTTTGCTAAGAAATCTCATTAGAGGTAGAACATACACCCTTAAAAATAGTCCAATGACAATATTGATTTAGCAAAAACATGTCCAAAGCTCAGCTTAAGGACAGATTATTTAAAGCAAAGTTTGATGCAATATTCCAATACAATGATTGATTTGCCTGGATCTCCCTTTGTCCACCTCATAGTGATAGAGCTATAATTGCTGTTCATCTCTGGATTCCTTTTGAATCTGTTGCTAGGAGAAGCCCTCCTTCAAGTCAGTCTAATGGGTTGAAAGAAGCATTTGTGCAGTCCCTTCTATCCCCACTCTAGAACATTCTCCATACAACTACCAAAGAGATTTTCCTTCAACATAGATCTGACTGATCATGACATTTTTTGGGTAAACTATAAACTCCTCTGTTTGACTTTTAACTCTCTTTTTAACTTGTCCTCCAGCATTGGAGTCTTTTTTATATAGGATTATATATTGATATCTATATCTACATATGTATGTGTATATATGCATACATAAAATAGAATATATTATATACAGAATGTGAGTTTTATATATATACATATGCACACAACATGATACAATTTGATAAATATTTAAGAGCCTAATATGTGGCAGGACTGTGCTAAATGCTGTGGATATAAATAAGAAAGGCATTTGGGAGCTTAAAATTGAATGGGGGAAGGCAATACACAAAGGGAAGCTGAAAAGAGGGATGGTGCTAGAGGGACATGATGATGATGATGAAGTTGAAACCAGGAAGAGCAGCTGGTGGCAAAAGAAACATCACATCATCAAATCACCAACATTATCACGTCTCCCCTTCTTCCCTCCCTCCCCCATCTTTCCATTTCTCCACTGCCAACCTCATCACTGGGAAATATATATTTTATATATTTTACTATCTAATATAATATAATTATATATTTTATTTAATATATATTTTATTATCTAATATATATTATATATTTCATTATCTAATATATTACATTATATTTATTATATTATAGAGGTAGTCTAGTCATCTTTGAAAGCTGTGGTTGGTGGGTCTGTAGAATGCTAGTCACCAAGAATAAATAGCTTTCCACTTCCCTTTTTCTTGTCTGCTGATTGGAAAGTTCATGCAGACACCAACACGTTGAATCTTTTCATTTTGTTTCAGCCACAGGTTGGAGAACTACTGTCCTATAGACCCATACCTTCTAGATAAATAGGTTTGCTAGTTCTATGACTGGAAGTAGTTGGGTATATCTGAAAACAAACAACATTTCTTATTATATGCACTTTTGTTTTCTTTTAAAATACTGCTTAATCTTTGTTTCTTTAGCATTACTTTCTGAATATATTGCTTCTCCCTCCTCTACTCAGAGAGACATGTCTTGCAATATAGAATAAAAAGGAAAAAAAACCCAATAGTTTAGTCAATAAATAAACAATTATTTACTATGTGCTAGGTACAGATGAACTGAATTTCACAGTATATGTAAGTTTCCACACCCGTGGCCTCTACTTCTTCAAGGAAGGGAAAGAGGTAAATCTTCCAATTTCTTAACATTTTCCAGAATTCAGTTTTACTTTTGTTGTGGTTGTTGATCTTTGCATTTACATTGTGGTAGTCATGATATATATCGGTTTCCCAGTCTGCTTACTTTACTCTGTCATCCCTCTCTAGATTCTTCTGATTCATGTATTGTTATGACCCTGTACTATCTCATTACATTTATGTATCACTTTCTTTAGCTATTTCCAAATAAACGGGCATCTATTTAATTTCCAGATTTTTGCTTCCATAGAAAATGCTACTATGAATATTTTGTTGCATGTGGGAACCATTTTACAAACTCTTTTGGGCATATGCCTAGGAATGGGACCTCTGGGTCAAAGATTTTAGACATTTTGGTCACTTTTATTTATTTATTTTTTGTTTTGCTAAGCAATGGGGTTAAGTGACTTGCCCAGGGTCACACAGCTAGTAGGTGTCAAGCGTCTGAGGCCGCATTTGAACTCAGGTCCTCCTGACTCCATGGTTGGTGCTCTATCCACTGTGCCACCTAGCTGCCCCTTTATTTATTTATTTATTTATTTTAGCATCCAAAATTTTTGAACTGGGTTGCTTCTGAGACCATGAGTACTTCCTTGATCCATAGCCTAGAAACTTTTGGTAGTGGGAAAGGGAGAGAGAGATGGGGAATAATCATTTATATAGCACCTACTACATGCCAGGCACGGTCCTAAGCACTTTTAAAAAACATTATCTCATTTAATCAAAGGGCTTGGTGTAGAGAGATACTCACGTTCATGGTCCCATTCATTTGGTCAAAACAAACTATGTAGCTCTTCTGTTGTGAATTAAATTAGCTATTTTTTCCATAAATTTTATTTCATTTGATTCAATTTAATTTACTAAAACATTTATTAAGCATCTATAGTGTATGGAGTGATATATTAGGCACTGGGTTAGGTACTAAGTTTACATAAGATGGGACCTAATGTCATTTATTACATAGTAGGAAGATAAGATACAAAAAAAATATAACACAAATATACATACCACATGAATGCATTATAGAGATGCAAAAATGCATTGTAGAGATGCATTCATTTCCTTCCCGGCTACACTTCTGACTTTCCTGACTTTAATATCATGCCTCAGGTGTGGACTTTTCCTAGAATTTACCTTAATTCCTGGGGTTCCTCACTCCTGAACATACATCTGTTCCACTGACCTTACACTGGAATATCCTTCGGCTATGCTGGTCCTTATCTTCCGTTAGTGAGTTCCTTCTAAGGCTGGTAGATGTCCAGACAAGCTAACCTTTATTCCCATCTTGGATGTATTTCCAATTTTCTGGACTTCAATGCCATGTCTCCTCATGGTTACCTTCATTCCTAATACCTTCATCCCCTACCCTTCCCACTTTTTAGCTGTCTTGTGTGTTATTTTCCTCCATTAGAATACAGCCTCCTCCAGGGCAGGGATTATCTTTCTTTTTGCTTGTATTTGTAGCCCTATTACTATCATGTAGCCTCCCCTACATTGAGCACTTAAAAAAGGTTTGTTGCCTTGCCTTGCCAAAATGAATTGCTATATGGGGGCAGAGGAAGAAACACACACAAGACAATATAGAGCTATATAAATTCAAATGATTCTTTTCTTTCCTTTCCTTTATTTTTTGAGGTAAGAAGAAAATATAGTAGTGGAAAAAAGCCTAGGCTTAAGGTCAGGAAATTTGGGTTTATGTCTTGTCTCTGACACTAGCTGCACTGCTTCACCTATCTGAGTCCGTAAAATAATGATAATGGTTCATATTGTGTACTCACATGTATGCTGCTTTAAGGTCTTTAAAGCACTTTCCTTCCAGTGAAGTAGGTAGTATTATTTTCTTCATTTTACAAATGAGGAAATTGAGGTACAGAAAGATTAAGCGACTGAGTAGGGTCACATAACTGGCAAGTGTCTGGGCTGAGAATCAAATACATGTCTCCTGATTTCGGGTCCAGCACTCACTTCTACATTAGACTCCCTACTCATTCTGTTGATCTCTCTGAGTTGCTTAGAGCAAAGAGCTTAGTAAGCCTTTAGTTGTTATCTAAATGTGAGGTTTTACTACTTCTACTACTTCTACTACTACTACTACTACTACTACTACTACTACAACTAATACAACAACTACCACTACTATTACTACTACAACAACTACAACTACTAGTGCTACTACACTACTAGTACTACTACAACAACTGCCACTACTACTACTACTACTACTACTACTACTTCTACTACAACTACTACAACAACAACAACTACTACTACTACTATTACTACTACAACAACTACAACTACTAGTGCTACTACGCTACTAGTACTACTACAACAACTGCTACTACTACTACTACTACTACCACCACCAGTACTACTACATTACTACTACTACTCCAAGGTTGCTGCTAATTGGGGTGATGGATCATGGAAAGCTTCTAGTGTTATGATCTGCTATTAGACTTCATTTATATCATTATTGTCTACCCCCCATTATTTTGTATTTACTTTCTATCTATTTTATATTTATTCATTGGAGTATGTTTTTTTTCCCCAGTAGAATATAAGCTCCTGGAAGGTAGGAAATGTTTTGTTTTTGTCTTTGTATCCCTAGCCCCTAGGATGTAATAAAAATCTGTTAAACTGAATTGAATATCCCCATAGTTTACCTGTATCAAGAGCTGTCAGAATTTGTTTCTTCATGGAAGTAAACGAAAGAAAAACAAAACATAATTTTGTGAGATTCTACACTTTCTCTCTTGCCTTTGGTTTAAATAGGCCTGCCCCCAACAATTTATTTATTATTAAAATTTTAAAATAGTACCCACTCTGCTGCCAAGTATGTAAATACACCCTCTGTTTTATATCATAAATTAAAATATAATTATATATAATGTATATATATAAAATATAATAAATAAATAAATAAATAATTAATTAAAAAATAAAATATAAAGCAATAGGTCATCCAGCTGCGTCCTGTAAAACACTATCAAAGAATATCAATATTTCAGGCCTAATTTTTTTTTTTACCTTAAAGGAATGAAGGAAGAACATGGTATTCTTTATGGATAACCACAGGCCTAAGCCAACAAGGAAAGTTGAGCAACCCTGCTAGAAGGACAAAGGATGAGTTCAAGAGTGGACATAAGACAAATGACAACAATCATTTCATTGCCCTAGCTAGTTAAAACCTTTGGGTGAGTGGGAATGTTTCTTGGCTGCTGATTTAAACAGTTATTGTCTTTCATAGTTCTATTTCTGGGACGGTCAAGTTGACTATAAATGAGTCAGCCTTCAGAGTTGAATATTGGACCGACCTTATCATGTGCCTCTCCAGGATCATAGTGGCCCATCATTAAGTCATTAGCAAATCTTAAGAATCTTCTCTCTGAAAAGTTCACTTTCTCTAAACCCAAAGAGTAATTAAAAAGAAATCTTCCTCCACATAGCAGGGAGGCGAGCCACTGGAGAATAGCCCACATTGCTGAGCAGAAGCATCCTCTTCCCCCTTTCCGAAATGTCTTTGGCCTTGAAAGCTCAAACAGTGGAGGAGCCTTCAAAGCTGGAGCATGACTTTTGCCTTCAGTTCTCTGTCTCAAAACAAATCCTCATTCCGTCCTTCCGGAAGAGAACTGAGGGGTAACTATTCTTATCTCCTGTTTCATCAGCTCTATGTTCTCTGCTTCAGCCAAGGAATTACCAACCCTGGGAGCATTACCTCCCCCCTCGCTTCTCTGGTCTCATGCCATTCTCCTCTCTAAGACTGTTTCTCTTTCCTCCTCCACCAAAGCAGGCCCTATTCTGCCTTTAGTACTTAGACCAGGAACCTTTCCTAAATCACCTTACCTAGATTAAGTTACTTTGGTGGCAGCTAGGTGTTGAAATGGATAAGAACACTGGGGTCAGGAAGACCTGTATTCAAGTCTGATCCAGATACTTACTAGCTGTGTGACCCTGGGCAAGTAACTTAACCTCTGTTTGCCCCAATTTCCACCTACCTCATAGGGTTTTTGTGAGGATCAAATGAAACAAGATTAGTAAAGTGCTTAGCACAGTAGTAGGTGCACATAGTAGGTGCCATATAAATGCTTATTCTCTTTTCCTTCCCCTCCCTCACCTCATAGCTTCTTTAGGTACTTTGTATGTGTCCTCACTGTTACATTTGGAGGAATGTAGACAGATCATTTCTAGGTCCATAATTTTTTTCCCGTTACTCTTATTTGCCTGACTGGATTTCAAGATGCTCAAGGTCATACTTCATTTGTGTTGTCCAGAGCAGTAAGAACAAAGCTTTGTACATTTCTTAGAACATTAGACATAGAAGTGGAGGGGTCCTCAGAGGTCATCTTGTCCAACTCTGTCATTTTATAGATGAGGAAAGTGAGGCCTGGCAGAGTTAAGGTGATACACTCAAGGTTACGGTAGAGGCAGAATTCCAACCCAGGTTCTCTGATTCCAAAAACAGCACAAACAATAGAGCACATTTCATGAATGCTAAAAGATTGACTAAAGCAGACTCTTAAGGATCCTTAAAGCAATCCAAGAAAAAGCTCATTATCTCATTATTTAGAATAAACAATGAAAAGAGCTATAAGCTTTTCTCTCTTTGTCTTAGATATCAACATGAATTAAGTAGGACTGTTGAACTGCAGCCTGGTCTTCTTACTTCTGGTGGTTACAGAGCACATGGTTATTCTGATGGACTCTGGGGAAAGCTAGATATCTGTTAATATTATTTACATGACATTCTTTGCAGAAATCTTTCCTTTTTGGCAGAATAGTTACAATATCTTAGTTATCAGATTCCAACAAACTCTGTTTTCCAGATGTGCATCCATTAATTCCTCCAAGCTATTAAACTCCCAGTGCCCTCATACTTGACATGTACTTAGACATAGCTTTAAAAAAAAGAAAGTATCATCTCACAAAGAGAATATCAAATCCCAAGAAAATACATCGAATCCAACTGGAGTGACAAGTTCTTTATATTATCTGGGAATAATGGAGTTTACCAGCAGCAAATAAATGAATGGAAATTATGTTGGAGACAATATAAGTTTATTAAAAATGTGATCCTTGAAAAGAACAAAACATCCTGGCCTAGCTATCGTCAGAATGTGGGTGCGTGTGTATGTGAGTGCATGGGCATGTGTACCAGAGCATTAAGTGTGTGTGTTGGGGGAGGAGGGTAGAGAGTGGTAGTGACATGGTGTCATTTTGAATTATCTTTAATTAAAAGAAGGCCTCCAAAATTGGATCGCTAGCTTAAACATACTTTACTGGAATTGGAGAATTACTTGAGTGCCAAAAACTCTGTCATTTTCTGTCAAAAGCATGTTGGGATTGTTAAGGTCAGCTTTCTCAAGCTTCTTGCTGTTCTGAGAGAAAGTGGGACTGATTGAGCGTTGTAGAGCTGCTCAACTTCTTGCCTTTCTCTCCTCCCTTTTGCACCTTTCTAAAAAAAAATAATGCCTTTGTTGCTTCTGTCTGACTTTCATGAATGATCTATAGTCAGGAAAATGGGCCCCTGTGGAAATGGAAGTTATTAATTTCTAGCCAGGGCAAAAACAGCTCTGATATCATTGAGGTAAGAATGGTGGGTTGTAATCAGTGTGGTGATTAAAAATGTTCATTTGCCTTCCTTATATGGTGTGTAAGGGATTGGGGAGTTGGAGAGTTAGAAAATGTCTATAGGATGATAGATTTAGAGCTGGAAGGGGCCTTAGAGATAACTTAAAACAGCCTTCATATGGGGAAACTAAGATTTAGGGAGGTGAAGTGATTTGTCCAGAGTCATACAAGTAGTTGGAGACAGAGGTATGATTTGAACTTAGGTCCTCTAACTCCAAACCCAGAGCTTTTTACCCTATAAGCTACACAACCTTCAAATTATTCCACTGTAAAAGATTCCTATAGTGATCTCATTAAAGGAAAAAATGGACTAGCCTATACCATAGTCTCCCACAGTTAGTGATTCTATATTACTTCTTAGGGGGCAGGAATAGCCTGACAGTTTATGAGATTCAGAAGTAGATCAAAGAGTGAATGAAAAAAAAATTATGTTTCCTATGTGCAAACCACTGTGCTAAGCTCTGGGAATACAAATAGAAAAATAAGACAGTGCCTGCTGTCAAGGAGCTTGCATTCTAATGGAGGAGGCAGCATCTATGGAAAGTTTCAACTGCCATTAAGATGGAAAGGTATATCAAAATTGGTGTGGCTGCTAAGGTTAGGACTGAACAGAAGCTCTGATTCTGGTTTGTTGTGGTGAAATTCCTCCATCTGCTGGATGCTCAGGGTCTTCCCTACTCATCTTCAAGGTTTTTCATAGTGATGGAATAAGATGTTTGTGAAAGTGCTTTGGAAAGTACAAAGTACTAAGCAAACATGTTATTCCTTGGGAATTATCAACCCAAGGTCAGTTTCCCATCTGCCATAGTCTCTTCTTGCAATCGGTAAAGCAACTCCTATGACCACCAATTTCAAGCTGCAAATTGCCTCTGAGGTCAGGTAGTCTAACTCTTTCATTTTATGGATTAATGACTTAGGTAAGTAGCAGAACTGAGATTTGAACCCGGGGCTTTTGACTCTAAG